>NW_027507790.1:104698529-105179006 GCF_037356315.1 Lithobates pipiens
TCCGAACACCTGGTTGCAGGATGTCCCACCATAAGAGCCGAGTTTGAAGGCATTCCAGTCAACTGTTTAGTGGACACCGGATCACAGGTAACGACCATGCCTGAGTCATATTTCAACCGTTACTTTCAAGCACTGGCCAAGCCAGAACAGGGGACATTGATCCGGGTCACAGCAGCTAACCAGCAACAAATCCCTGTCACAGGTGTCGTATGGATGAATGTACGTCTGTGTGGACAGGAAGTTGGAAAAAAAGGTATCCTGCTGGTCCCTGAAACCTTCAAAGAAGATGTACCGGTGATAATGGGCATGAATATCCTGCGAGAGTTGGATCAAATTATGTTCACTAAAAGGGGGCCGGGCTATTGGAAGAATGCCACTCCACACAAACCAACGCAAAAGGCATTTCAACGGTTAATCCGGTTTTGTGGGACACAGAAGAGTGTCCCAGTACATCAGTCTGTAGGAAATATTCGAGTGCCGGGAAGGGCTACCCTTACCCTCCCTCCTGATCGGGAGACTATACTGACTTTGCCCGTGGGAACCTCCCGCAACCTTGAAGGTATGGAGGTGATCATTGAGCCTGCAGGCCTGGGAGAGTTAGGTCAGGATGTCCTAGTGGCCCGGACACTGGCAGTAGTCCAAAATGGACGAGTACCCATAAGAGCTGTAAACGTTGGACAACGGGAAGTCTCTCTGGTGCCAGGAGTGGAACTGGCTCGCGTGTACCTACATCGGGGAGAAGTGCTGAGTCAGGGAGAAGTGACTCTAGCTCCGATAGGCAATTCTGCTTGGACCTTGGCAGTTACTGCAAAGCCTGCAGAGGCACCGACCCCAGAATGGAATGGGACAGTCATCTTGGAACAAATGGAGATAGATGTGAAAGCTCTAAGTCCGGATCATTTACGAGCAGTTGAAACCATGCTGTGGGAGAATCAAGCTGCGTTTGCCCGCAATGCCAATGACTTTGGTTGCACAGATGCTATCACACATGAGATACCGACGGGGGACACTCCCCCAAGCCGAGAGAGATATCGACAGATTCCACCCAAGTTGTATCAAGAGGTGAAGACATTGCTGAAACAGATGATCGATTCAGGAGTGGTTCGGGGTAGTCAAAGTCCCTGGGCAGCCCCAGTGGTGCTTGTCAAGAAGAAGGATGGCACCATTCGATTTTGTGTGGATTACCGGAGATTGAATGCGTGCACAGTGCGGGACTCATATCCTCTGCCTCGCATCGAAGAGTCCCTAACAGCCCTAGGGCGGGCTAAATACTTCTCCACCTTGGATTTAGCAAGTGGATACTGGCAGGTACCGGTGGCTGAACAAGACAAGGAAAAGACAGCATTCATACTTCCCATGGGTCTGTTTGAATTTAATAGGATGCCATTTGGGCTGTCTAATGCCCCAGGAACCTTTCAGAGGCTGATGGAAAAATGTCTGGGAGATCTAAATTTTGAAGCTACCCTGATATACTTGGATGATATTATAGTGTACTCTGCTACTTTTGAAGAACACTTGGCCCGATTAGGACAGGTACTTGAGCGACTGCGGGCCCATGGCCTGAAGATAAAGCCAAAGAAGTGTCATCTCTTCAAGAAGGAGATCGAGTACTTAGGCCATACGGTGTCCAAAGACGGGGTGCTGCCATCCCAAAATAAAGTGGCTGCCATTCAACAATGGCCGGAGCCTAGAACGCTGCGTGAGTTGAAGGCCTTCCTTGGTCTGACTGGTTACTACCGGCGGTTCATCAAAGACTATGCAAAGATAGCGGGCCCTCTGAATGAGATTTTGAGAGGAACTGCTGGGCAATCCAAGAGTCAAAGTGTTCCCTGGGGACAGAAGCAAGAGGAGGCCTTCCTGACCTTGAAAGAGGCTCTGACATCGGCCCCCATCTTGGCTTATGCTGATTTTGACAAACCATTCTTCTTATCTACTGACGGTAGTCTCTACGGACTCGGGGCAGTGTTGTCACAGATGCAGGACGGACACGAAAGAGTGATTGCCTATGCCAGTAGGTCCCTGCGGGATACAGAGCGAAACCCTCATAACTATAGTTCCTTCCGGCTAGAGCTCCTTGCCCTGGTGTGGGCCATGACAGAGAAGTTTGCCGGTTACCTTACAGGGGCTAAAATCTTTGTACGGACTGATAACAATCCCCTGGCCCATCTGGATACTGCTAGACTGGGAGCCCTGGAGCAACGTTGGGCAGCTCGCCTTGCAAAGTATGACTTCTCAATTCGCTATCGCTCTGCTACAGAGAATACCAATGCTGATGGTCTGTCGAGGGTTACTTTTGAAACTCCATTGGGAGAGCTTGATGAACAAAAGGAAGAGGATGAAATTCCAGACTTCCGCAAGTTTACACCTCCAGCAGTCGCAGCACAGACAAGCGGGGAGGCCCGGTCCCTGCCTAAGGCATTAGCAAGAACTAATGAGGAATGGGGGCGAATACAAGATGAAGACATTGGACTGCGACAGATAAAAGGTTGGGTGGCTCGGCAAAGAAAACCAGACAGAGAGGAAAGGGCTGATCTTGATGCTGAGATGAAGTCAATTCTACATCAATGGGACAGACTAGAGGTTCATGGAGCTGTTCTATACCGCAAGTGGCAGCAGCCTGCCGATCTGGAGGCAAGATGGCAGGTTGTCATACCAAGGAGTCTGGCACTAGAGATAGCCAGGGAAGCTCATGAATTTGGAGCTCATTTCGGGCCAGTCAAAACTTACCAGTGGCTGCAGCGTTATGTGTATTGTCCACGACTGGAGGTCGTAGTTGAAGAAGTCTGCCGACAGTGTAGAGTGTGTGAGCTTACTAAAAGCACAGAGCAGAGGGCACCCATACAGCCCATACAGACCAAGGAACCGCTGGAGGTATTGCTGATAGATTATCTCCTCGTGGGACAGTCAGCCAGAGGCCCACAATACTGCCTGGTCATGATTGACCACTTCTCCAAGTTTGCAGTGGTCACTCCAACTCGGGACCAGACGGCTGAGTCTGCAGCTCGGGCCATCTGTCAAGATTTCATCCGGGTCTATGGATGCCCGAAACGGATTCACTCAGATCAAGGAGCATGCTTTCAAGGGAAAGTGATGGAGGAGTTACACCGACTGTATGGCATTGGAAAATCCAGGACAACTCCATATCATCCCCAAGGGAATGGGGCCTGTGAGCGCTTTAATCGGACTCTGCTTCAGATGCTGAGGACCTTAGAGGAGGACAAAAAGACACACTGGCCAGACTATCTGCCTGAATTAGTCTGGGCCTACAATAATCGTGTCCACACTACCACCGGCTATACCCCATACATGCTACTGTTCGGTAGAGCCGGACGAGAAATTGTCGAATTGAATTTGGAACAGCCAGAAGATGTGATAGAGCGATCAACCACCTCATGGGTGAAAGAACACCGCAAGCGACTCAAGACCATCTGCCGGTTAGTAGGCCAGAGATTGCAAGAAAAGACTTATACTGACCGTCCTCCCATCCAAGAGATTCCGTTGCAACCTGGAGACCGGGTGCTGGTTCGAGAGAAACGGCCCAGAGGCAAGTTGAGTGAGCGTTGGGAGGTACAGCCGTACAAAGTGATCAAGAGAGTGTATCCCAATGGTCCAGTTTACGAAGTTCGTGTTGAGAATGGGGAGTCGGCTTCAAGGGTTCTACATAGGAATATGCTACGGCCATGTCGGTCAGAAGATCGGATACCTGCACAGAGGACACCACTCCCTGCCCCTTCCTCAGAATTTGTCATTTCCGATGGGAATAATATTGAAGACTGGTGGATTGTTCCTGACTCTGCACGTGATGAAGCCCCTGTTATAGAACCAGTACCAGCTCCAAGGGAGGAAGGACAAGTCCTAACAGAAAGACAAGACCTTCGGAGATCTAGTAGGTCTACTGCAGGGGTTCCACCAAACAGGTACAATGCTGATCAGTTTATTTGGTCTAACTGTATGTATTATGAACAATGTTGTGCTGCCGTTAAAGATTGATTTAACCCTTTTCTTCCCCATGGACTATATAGCAAGGCCGAGGACGGCCACCTTTAAGCGGGGAGGCATGTAGGGGTCAGCCCCTAGGATTACTGAACTATATTGCACTGTGTTCCATCTATAATATATACAGCCTGCTATTTCCAGTTTAGCCACAAGATGTCACTGTTGCTGCCGACCCTTCAGAGGAGAGGAAACAGGAAGTGGCAGTGAGAGAGAACTGTGAGGAGTGTGTGGGCAGCTGAGGAATTCCTGTGCGGAGCTGAGGAAAAGTCAAGTCTGCCCTGAGGAGAGGGAGACTTTGTGTGGATAAAGAGTCGCAGTATCCAGCTAAAGATCGGGCACCTCGGGCAGAGAGAGAGAGCTGTGGTGATTTTGGGCCGCATCTGTGTTCATCCATCCGTCCCAGACGGGCAAGCTGCAGCACTAGGAACTGGACTTCACCTGCCTCATGAAGGAGGCCAAGACAAGGGACCCTCCAGCTGTCTAACAAACTGTGAGTGAGCACCGGTGCTGGATTGTGATAGGGAATAGTACAGTCCCTACTGAGATAGTACGTTGTAGAAACGTGTCCCGATAAGCGGGAATCAGGCAGGACATATTAGAAGAGGGTAGCCTGTATCACTGTGCATGTGTTGGCGGGAAAGCCATTTTGTGTACCACATTCCAGTTAGCCTTACTGTAAACTACTGTGAATTGTTAATACTGTTATCCTCCTCCTCCGGCCATTATATCTTACTGTTTAATAAAGCCGGTTTTTGTTTCAGCCTCCTTGTCTGCTGTCCCGTACTTGAAACCTGCATTGCGGTCTCCTATACCTCTGACCGCTACAACCTCACTCCCACGCATGCGCACGGGAGCTGACACTCGCGGCATATCGCCGTTGACAGCGGCGCGCTCAATGTGCCTGTGCGCCGCTGTCTATGGCGCATGCGCCGTAGACAGCGGTGCCTGTCTTTCGGCTGTGCTTGTCTTTCGGCAAATATCTCCTAAACCGTGTAGGTTTAGGAGATATTTCTTGGACCTACAGGTAAGCCTTAATCTAGGCTTACCTGTAGGTCAAAGTGGTTTGTAAGGGTTTACAACCACTTTAAATGTGATGTGTATTAAGGCTGTATCTGGATAATATGTATGTAGTGTGCTCTGAAATGTCTATGGAATAAAAAAAAATTGTTTTAATAAATATTACTGGATTTAAAAAAAAATTTAAAAGACAAAGAGTGGGATCCTGGCCCCATCCTCTCTCTTTCCTGATTGGCTTACTGACTTTGATTGACAGCAGTGGGAGCCAATCACGCCGTACTGCTGTCTTAGCCAATGAGGAGGGGAGTCCCGAGCAGCTGAGACATTCCTACAACATCGCTGGATAAAGATGGGCTCAGGTAAGTATTGGGGGGCTGAGGGGGGCTGCCACACATAAAAAGCGTTAAGATAAAAAAAAAAAAACCTTCTGCCTCTACAACTCCTTGTATTGTTTTGCTTGGGAAAATGGTGAAGGTGTAATAATCGGAGCTTTTTTTTTTTATTTTTTTTTTCCGGATTTGGCAGTGTGTAATTTTAGAAGAAATAATTATTGGACACTGTGGTTAGAATACCCCAGGTTTAGTATTAAATGTTTATGTGTTTAAATTCATATACAAAATCCTTGTAGCCAAGAAGCAATGAATATGGGCACTAACCCATAGCAACCATTCAGCCTACTGACATTTTGTTGGTTTCAATGGGTTATTGTACTTAGCACATTATCAAGTCTTTTTTTTCACTGCCTGACTTAATAAGACCACTAGTGTTTAAGAGGAACTGCATCCTGCTCACATAATAAATAATAAATAACAAAAAAAAAATCTTTGTCACTCTGAATCTTCCTTCCAACCACTTTGCATATTATTTTATATATATCATGACTCTGTGTTTGCTAAATATGCTGCAGAAATCTCCCTCCACTGAGTCTGGCTGCATCCATTTTAACTGTGGGCAGCTAAAGATGCTGCCTGTTCACTTCATGGATTTACACAGACACACAGAGGCACACCTCCAGCTCTGCAGCTCTGATTGGCCCTCTTATGACTCCCCCCCCCCAACCTCCCTTCCTGGCAAACTCTCACAAGAGTGAGAGAGAGAGAGTTGTGTATGATGTCACAAGCCTAGGCTTTTTACCAAGCAAGAAACAAGTGGGCTGTATAAGGTATTTACTGGCAGCAAAAAAATGTTTTACTATCCAAAGTTAAAACAACAAGGGCAGAAAATGGATGAAAAGATGAAAAAATAACTGAAGGTCCACTTTAAATTCAGAAAAATAACAACTTTTTTTTTCTTTTTGCGATATAAAGAAACTTTATAACCAGTTACTGTAGAACATCCAAGTGTAACTTGAGGTCAGAGCTAAACACCTTGGCTATTTTGCTTTTCGGCAATATTTTACAAAACGAAACTGGGTTTATATAGAGGTTTTCTTACTAAAATCCAACAACTTGAGAAACAGAGGACCTGTATGTATACAAGAAGGGCAATGCCACAGCTCTTAAAAATAGGTGTTTATTACACTTCATAAAGCATTTCTGTCAATGTTAGCAACAATGAAAGCTCAAGGTTATCTTCATACCATTGAAAGAGCATATGTTTCATATTAAAGAAATCCAATAACGAAGAACCAAACATCAATAAATCACAATAACAGCAATGCAATGGACCTTTTGAAGATCTAAGAACACATTCTAGAAGCAGAAGAATGATTAAAAGGCAATGTAATAAATGTATCTTAGTAACTGGACGTCATCTTTGTATCTTCATCCCAATCTTTTGTCTTCTATTTTGCATATGTTACTGGTTTGAAGAAAGGCAAAACATTTTGTTACTGATGCCATCAATCCTCTTATTTTCATTAGCAGTGCCCAAGGAGCCCCATTCTTGAATTGCCAGATCTTAGATATGTGACATTTATACATGATTTAAACTGTATTAATGTAATTACTCAGTGAGACTGCTATGATGTCATAAGCCTGGGATATTATAGAACCTTTATATTGCATTGCTTTAGGCTAATTGATGTATGGTGAATATTGTTAACATATTATAACTACCACATTATAGATATGATAAAATGCAGTAATTTTAAAACACAGCAGAAGTCTTTTGCGTCAGCGACAATGGTATTGATTTACTAAGTGCAAAAACGCTGCAGAGAGTGAAAAAAAAACACATCTGTACATGGTAGCCAATCAGTTTCTAACTTCAACTTGTTCAATTAATCTTTGAAATAAAGCCTGGAAGCTGATTGGCTTCTATAGAGAGCTGCACCAGATGTTGCACCCTCCAGTTTTAGTAAATCAACCCCAATGCACTTAGTTTCATCCCAACTAACCTGGTTACTACAAAATGCCACACAGACACAACACTATAAAATGCAGATGAAGGCAAATTGTTAATCTGCAGTGGAAATACAAGAACGAAAACTCTCTTACCTGCCTATTCAGCCAGTTTTTCAATCTAGACAACCCTGTCAGGCAGCACAACCAGGATCTAACCTAACTGATCACTACTGTCGTTAAAGTAATAGAGCTCGGTTCAGGACTACCCAAGTCTGTGATTGGATAAGGAAGAAATAGCAGCACACCAATGAGGTCAATCATGAAGTCCCCCCCTCCCATCAGCCAGTTGTCTGTATACTATGCCATATAGTAATTGGCTAACAGTGCTGGCCCTTTTTTCTTCACCTTTAAATATTGCTGTGCAGGCAACTGCAAGAGGCAGGCTAATGTAGAAATGGATTGAGATATTATTTAACCACTTCTAGCCCAAGGCTGTCATATGACATCTTTGACTTTCAGTGGGTATTTCTGAATGATGGGTGCAGCTACAGGCATCATTCCGATATCCTTGGTTTTCAACTGGCGATTCTGTGTACCATAAGAATGATCATAGCGGCACTTCCACCGCTTGATCATACTTACAGGCAATGAGAGTGGACATCCCCCCTCCTGCCACCATCCAGGGCTTCTCTGGGCTCTCCCGTGCCATCGGGGACCCGGAGAAAGAATTAGCCACTGCCGGATGAGGACCATAGAGATTTCCGGTGACCAGATGGTCACCAGTAATCTCTATGACCGCCAAAGGCCTGGTCGTGGCGTTATGATGCCACGTCCGGGCCGCAACTGTAAACGAAGCTGCATTTGCGGCTGGTAAGCATGAGATCATGAATTTTTTTTTTGATCTCATGCTTTCCAGCCTTGAGAAGCGATGTGAGGTTTTATTGACCCCACATCTCTCCATAAAGAGGATCTGTCACGCACCATTCCTATTACAAGAGATGTTTATATTACTTGTAATAGTAATAAAAGTGATAAAAAAAAATGTAAAAGAGAAAGTGTAAAAAAAAAATATATATATATAACACTTATGTGTGTGTTTGCTTCTGAGCGCGAGCTACCGGAGACAGGGTCGTTTAAAATATATATATATATATATATATATATATATTAAACGACCCTGTCTCCAGTAGCTCACGCTCAGAAGCGAACGCACACATAAGTGTTCAACCACCACATGTGAGGGATCGCCGCATGCATTAGAGCACAAGCAACAATTCTAGCACTAGACCTCCTCTGTAACTCTAAACTGGTAACCTGTAAAAAAATCTAAAGCGTCGCCTATGGAGATTTTTAAGTACCAAATTTTGGCACCATTCCATGAGTGTGTGCAATTTTAAAGCGTAACATGTTGGGTATCTATTTATACGGCGTGACATAATTTTTCACATTACATAAAAAAATTTGGCTAACTTTACTGTTTTGTTATTTTTTTTAATTAATTCCCCCCCCAAAAAAACGTGTTTGAAAAATTGTTGCGCAAATACCGTGTGGGATAAAAAGTTGCAATGATGCCCATGTTATTCATTAGGGTGTCTGCTAAAAAAACTATATATATATATATATATATATATATATATATATATATATATAATGTTAGGGGTTCTGAGTAATTTTCTAGCAAAAAAATTATGATTTTTACATGTAGGAGAGGAGTGCCAGAATCGGCCCCGTATGGAAGTGGTTAAAATACATTCAAAGATTTTTCGAATGAATGCATACAATTGTTAGATGGGGTGTATATGCCTATACTTCTGTTTCGGCTAATATCAAGAAGCAAGACAACAAATGCTTAGAGTACATTGAAACCACTTGATTATTTCTTCTTTTAGAGCTCATTCAGAAGAGCGTTAACTATTTCACCTTGCTGACAACATGATCCTATGTTTTTAGTTGTCTGTACTCTGTATGCCGGTAGCATTTGTATACATTTACATCCAGAGGTACAGTGTACACAAGTCCTATTGGTTGCTGCCATCCGACATGTACATGTCAACAATATGTAGTCCCCAGTGCTTGCACTGTTGATTGCACACTATTAATGGACCCCTGTTGCCTAGGGTCCTTGGTTGCTAGAATGCAGGCTGCTCTTGCTGCTTATCACCGTTGGATACCAGGCTACAGGTTGCTCCTGCTGCCTAGCACGCTTGGCTGCTAGAATGCAAGTGTCTTCTGCTACCTAGGTTCCTTGGTTGCTAGGTTGCAGACAGCTCCTGCCGTCTTGTGTCCTTTGTTAATAGGATACAGATTACCCCGTCACCTAGTATCTTTAATTATTAGAGCACAGGCAGCTGCAGTCTCCTAGTATCCTTGGTTGCAGGCAGCTCCTGCCACCTAGAGTCCTTAATAGGACCCAGATGCAAGAGGCAATTTTAACTGCAGATGACTGGTTTCTATAGGACTGGAGGCTTCTTTTGTAATTGGTGTCCAAAACCTGCCAGATCTCCCCAACAAATGTTCGATCCTCTTCTGGATCACTGGCACCCCCAACAACTGCACCACTTTCTATCCTCAGTCTCCAGGAGGGGTGTCTCCTTCAGCTTGGAATTGACCTTTGAGCATCTTTGCACAAACTCTGGACCATCTTCCCCCACAGTCTCAGCCGCGTTAAAATTCACAATGCTAATTGTGATATGGCACATGGAGGGGGTGAATGTACTCACTGATGTATTAGTGACCAGTAGCAATTAACCCCTTTGTGCTGCATTAATGACAGGGGCACCATCAGTATTAATTAACCCCTTTTATGCTAAAGCATGAAGGGGTTTATAAACACTGCCACCAGTGCCACTAATGCAGCACAAAGGCGTTAATTAATTGCAACTGGTCACTAATAATTTAAACCATGCATACAAATAAATTATCACAACTGCATGCATCCTTGAAGGTGCTATAGTGTGTCCTGCTGTAATTTGTACTTTTTCTATACAGCTTGGTCTCCATGCAAATGTGGTGAAAGATATAAAGAAAAGCCTGTGAGCTAACAAACTCATGACAGGGATGGGAGACTATGAGATGCCCATTTGACGTCAACAAAAGTTCAAGGACATTCTTCCTATATACAGAACCCAGGTATGTCACCCTGTAGTAATTTTGTAGCAAAGGCCCACTATAGGCAGGGACTCGCAGCCCCTATCCTTAAAGGACAGATTGGGTAACACAGCTTACACTTCCCCAGCACTTCCTCTCTGTGGTCACTGATCCCACCAGCCTTCCCGCCTGCAGCTGCTCTCTCACTAGCCCTCCAGGCTAATTCTCCACAGTCCTCGAGACTGATATTCACCAGCCTGCCCAGCTGACTCTTCCTCCAGAGATCTCCCTGACGTGCTGACCTGGACCCACTGTCATCTCACTTGCTCACGTGCCTCCAGGAAGGGTCCCCTCCGGGTGTTTTAGAAGGAGTCTTCCAGCACCCGAGCCCAAGGTTCAAAGTCAACTCCCCTAGACTAGGGGGCACCCTAAAGGGTCAGCAACAGCCTCCTAAGCACTCCATCTTATATCTGACTGCTGGCATGACTCATGCCTATTTATGATGTGGCCTGCCCCCTGCCAGCCCTTTACTTGGGATTGGCTGAGGTCCTCATAAATATTCCTAACAGCCCTTCCTAGCTTCGAACCACTGTCTAGAACATTCTCCAATGTTCCAGAGAACAGGGGGAGGCACCAGAAGAGCTGTCAGCATAAGTCATCCAGCCCTGAGTCACTAAACCCTGACCTAGATCCCCAGGTCAGGCTTGGCCCTGGGCCACACATAAATTTTCTTACACTAACAACTAAACCTATGTACATCTTGCACACTAGCTAGTGGATGCTACATGCAATATTATAATATATTATATTATTATTTATTTTGGTGCTTTAAATGTATTTACATTAATAGAATTTGGGAACTACCTAGCGTTTAACCAGATATTTTCGCTTCTTATATTTGACTTATATTTACTTATAATTTCTTTAGTGCTCAGTCATCTGTTTGGATTTTACAAATACCACCCAATGTTTTATGCTTTAATGATACAAGTTTACAGTAAGCACTAATAGAGCTTGTCCTGAGATTTGTCACTCTGCTGCTGGACTGATTAAACCATTGAAATATTTTGTGATCTAATCGTGCATGACTTCACATAATTTGTTCTCAATGGGAATGTATTATAGAGACTATCCTATTACCTTTCCACATCCTTCATTCAGCATGTCTCAAACCATTAATATCAACTCTGTAAAAATGTAGAACAACTTCAAATTACAGCAAAGGTATGGTTCCATTTTTCGCTGCATCTATAGTGTATATGAAAGGCAAAAGAGAGAAGATTTTGCAACACAAAATCCTTTACAGGCATATTTTATGTAAGATTACTTGCCTTTATGGTCGTGGCCCTATGACTGAGACAAATTTGGATCACATAAACATGCGACAAGACTTACAACATAACATAGACCTGAGGTGTCCCTTGGTCGTCTGTTCGGTATGCCAAGAAAAAGGGGCAAAAATACCCAGGTAGGGAGGTAGTTCTTTATTGACACTGTCATTACTGAGTAAGCTTGGTAAAGGCTTGTGGCATTACAACCTGCAGATTTAGAATGTATCTAGCAAAGCAGGCAGATTTCCATCTGCCTAATTTCTTGATCACAAGGTCTGGTACTCCGTGCTGAGATGCAGCTGAGGCTGCACCAATCCAGAGGGAATGTCTGGAGTACTGACCGGGATCAAGGCCGAAGTTCACTAGTAGAATTCTAACGTATCTGATAAATTGGCTGCCACTCATGGGGCTGGTCGGAAAAGGCAACAGCGGGCTAGAGTCTGACTGGCTGGGTAGATGGGGCAGTAGCCGGTCAAGAAACATTACTGGGCACCAGGCGTTGTTCGTCTGAAAGAGGTTAATGTCAACCCTGGGTCCAGATTGTGGAGTTTGGAGACCTCAAGCTGAAGAACGTAACAGTTTGGTAAGTGAGTCAGGGGTTGTCTGTATAGTATCTGGCTGCAAGTTCCACTAAATGTGAATTCACTAGGCTGCAAAAACCCATATAAGGCCAGGTAGATAGCCACTGGATGACCAGGTTGGGCAGAACCTCGAACATGGAATGGGTGAGAATTTCAGACATGTCCCTAAAGATGTCATTTGTGATGGGCAAGTGTTTGCCGTTGGCTACAGGCTAATGCTTCTGGGTGCTACGTAGGAGGGATCTGACTGTATGGGCCGTAATCAAAGATGGCTTTCTGGGGTCCTGTAAGGACAGAAAATGCTGGATACCTGCTAAGTATAATCTGCTAGTGTTATGAGAAAGAGCCAGCTGTGTATGGCAATATGATACGAAGGCTAGGACATGCCTAATGTCACCTGTGGTTGCTCCGGGGCATGTGGGTAGGCCTTTACTGTGTTGCGGGATAAGGAGTGGTTAATGAACTGGGTTGCATTGGCCAGGTGTGGCTTCAATCCATCGTTAGCTGTGACCAAGGTTGGAGTGGAGTAGTCATTGGATCGGCTTCAGGTTCCTTTGTTGATGATATTGGCCGTACCCTGACTATCTGTAGCGAAGACCACTGTTTGTCCTGTCTATGTGTGGCCCCAGATCTGGGCAGCTGCCACAATGAGATACAGCTCGAACAGTGATGATGACTGAGCGAAACTGGGAATTAGGAGGATTTCTGGAGGCCAAGGTCCTGCGAACCAGTGATGGGCACAGCCTGTGGTGGCTGTGGCATCCGTGACTACCTGTGATGATACAGCTGATGCTGACGGAATGAACATTGATATGCCATTCCAGTTTGTAAGGAACTCATCCCACATTGTTAAGTACGCTAACGCTGCAGGGTCTAGTTTGAGAATTTTATCGGGGTCTTGTACTTGAGAAAGAAAAATCTAGAGCCGTGAAATTAAGGACCATCCCTGAAGAGTAATCCTCACGGCAAAATAGAGCATCCCTAACAAGGACTGTAATTCTCTCTTAGTACTACCTTGCGAAAGGGTAAAGTCATAAATGACAGACCTGATGTGGGCTAGTTTGTCAAGAGGCAGGCTGGCCTGTATGGCACGTGTGTCCAGAGTGATGCCTAGGAAGGTGATAGAGTTTGCCGGGCCTTCCACTCTATGCTCGGCTATGGGCATATTGAGGTTATTAAACACTACTCTTAAACTATCTGGTCTGCCAGGGGTATGCCTGGCTGTTTAATGAGCAGAAAATCATCAAGGTAATGTATGACCATCTGACACTGGACCTGGTGTGATAGGATTCATATAAGGGACCGGGCAAAAGTTTCGAACAGCCACGGGCTACTTTGGGACCCGAAGGTGACAAGAATCTTTCCCTTTAATGACATGCCATTGCCAGAGGGATGGCTCGATAGGTAGGAGTTTAAATGCATCTGAGATGTCTGCTTCAGACAGCCACGTGCAGGTACCTATTTTAATGATGGCCTGGATGGCTAAGTCAACTGACGTGTATTTCAGGGAGGATTCCTCGGAACGAATTAGGGAATTCAGACTTGAAATATGAGAAGAATGAGGTGCAGACAAATCATACACTAAGTGAAGTTCATTGGTGAACTTGCCTTTGACAAGTCCGATAGGGCTGCCTCTCCAGGTCTGAAAAGGTGGCTGTGAGAAGGGGCCTGCTAGTACTGGGCCCGCGACTGGGTCAGGAAGGCGCATAGCTCAGTGTACTTCCAGGGCTGTCACTTTGATAAGGAGGAGACCAAGGAGTGCAGCTGGGTAATGACCCCAGAGATGGACTGGAAGGATACCTGCTGGGTTCTGGGCAGGCTGCAGCTGGCGGCGGGAAGAGGAGCCTGAAGAGCTTTGCATTCCTGGCCATGGCCAGGTAGGAAATGCCCTTGGGCCTCAGCTCTGCTATGAGCTTGGGGATGGTCCATCCCCCTGAGGGACTGCACACTGCTGCTCTCTAAGCCCGTGGAGGGTGACAAAGTAGCGGGTGTGAAGTCCTCACTGCTGACCTGCAACATGGCTCTGGCTATAAGACAAGGACAAGGGGGTGCATGTACTAAGAGGGGGTGTAGCAGTAGGATAGTGAGCAGAGTGGGATACAGATAACTCAGCTAAGAAAAAAAAGGACAGGAAAAGGAATGACAGGTGCAGATAAGAGCCGACGGTGTTCTACTGTGTAGAACCCTGTTGAGTGGAAATTTAGAAAACTCAAAAGAGTGCGTGGCAACCGAGGTGAGCCAGGAGGTGAATGGCCAGGTCACCATTAGCTTGGGTGCCTGTCTGTGTTTAACACAACCCTGTGGACCAGAACTCCAGGGTGTACTGGGGCAAGAAGCTGAAATCTGATACTGACTACGTAGGAATATTGCTGTCTGTAGTTGTTGACGCTTGCTCGGTCTGCTAACACTTACACTGTCAGCAAGCTCAATGTTCAGCGACCCTGTCTGTGAGGTGAAGGGTCACCCTTCAAAAACAGAATTTCATGCAAAGACATATGTGACAGTAACTAACGCTCAATGAGCATCCAAAACGATGTATGTGAAGTAACGGTTTAGTGAAAGGGTGCTGCAGGATAATGTGATAGAGGAACCCGTGAACTACACACCTAACTGATGCTCTGGTAGCAAGGTCCTGGTTGGGGTCAAAACTCGTTCGACCAGAAAACCTGCAGTAAGGGTGACATAAGTGCAATATTTTTTTTTTATTTGGAACGGGCTGTCCCACCCCTGTGATGAGGCTGGCCCTGGTGAATATGCGATCCCTATGTTATCTTTTTTTGGGGGGAAATATAACATCCAACCTGATGCAGGATGGCACGGAAACTTGAACGACCTAAGGGAGAAATGACGAGAAAACAATGAGTGGCTCGTATGAAAATGCCACTGGAGAGGAGTGGCCAATTAAGTGGCACTAAAAAATGAAGTGTGACTGTTAGTGTGCCACTGGAAATGTGTTTGCAATGATTGCAAGAAGTTATGCTGAAATGCAAGTTTATGCTGAGATACGTGCTTGCAATGATTGCAAGAAGTTATGCTTGTATGCTAGATGGGACTAGCGAAGAAGGTCAATTTCGCTGCCTCCATCGGCGAGATTGACACGTCGCTGGCCCCACCACCTGGTATGGACCTAAAGGGGAAGCCCTACACCGAAAAAACGGCGTGGGGGTCCCCCCCACAGTCCACATCAGACCCTTATCTGAGCATGCAGCCCGGCCGGTCAGGAAATGAGATGGGGGCGAGCGAACGCCCCCCCGCCCACGAGCCGTACCAGGCTGCGTGCCCTCAACATGGGGGGTGCTTTGGGGAAGCCCCCCACCCCAAAGCACCTTGTCCCCATGTTGATGAGGACAAGGGTTTTTCCCGACAACCCTGGCCGTTGGTTGTCGGGGTCTGCGGGCGGGGGGGCTTATCGGAATCCAGGAGCCCCCTTTAATAAGGGGGCTCCCAGATACCGGCCCCCCACCCTATGTGAATGAGTATTGGGGTACCATGTACCCCTACCCATTCACCTGGTGAAAAAAAGTGTAAAGAAAAAATCCTCTGCTATCTTCTGCTAGCTCTTTTACTATCAGAGGAGCCCAGCTTTCTACTTCGTCTCCGCTGCCATCCGGGGGTCTTCTTCCGACTTCGGAGGTCTTGTCCCCCTCTTCGGGTCTTCTTGCTGGGCCCTCTGCTTTTTTCTTCCAGCTCTTTTACTAGCGGTGTCCCATTCTTCTATCACCGCTGTCACTGCTGTCGCCGCCTTCTCTTTTTCTCTTCTTCTTCCTTGAGATGTTGACTCGACGTTCTCTCTGGCTCTCTCTGGCCACAATGACAGGGACGCGTTGTGCGGCGACTTATATAGGGACAATGGGCAGGGTCACGGGGTGATGTGACATGGTGACCCTTCCCCCTTATGATGTCACAGTCCCAGCATCCTCCGGGACTGTGACATCATAAGGGGCAGGGACATCACCCGGTGGCCCATTGTCCCTATATAAATCGCTGCACAACGCGTCCCTGTCATTGTGGCCAGAGACAGCGTCGAGTCAACATCTCAAGGAAGAAGAGAAGAAGAAGAGAAGAGAAGGTGGCATCGGCGACAGAAGACTGGGCCACCGCGAGTAAAAGAACTATAGGAAGAAACGGAGGCCCGGCAAGAAGAACCGAAGAGGGGGACAAGACCCCCGAAGTCCGAAGAAGACCCCCGGGCGGCGGCGACGAAGAAGAAGAAAGCCGGGCTCCTCCGTTAGTAAAAGAGCTAGCAGAAGATAGCGGCAGGGCCCTCCCTTCCCCAAAGCAACCCCCATGTTGAGGGCACGTGGCCTGGTACGGCTCAGGAGGGGGGCGCTCACTCGTCCCCACCCCCTTTCCTGACCAGCTGGGCTGCGTGCTCCGATAAGGGTCTGATATGGACCTGGGGGGACCCCCACAGCGTTTTTTTGGCGTAGGGCTTCCCCTTTAAGTCCTTACCAGGTGACAGGCCAGCGACGTGTCAATCTTGCCGATGGAGGCAGCAACATTGACCTCCTTCGCTAGTCCCTGGAGCCATGTTCAAAATGAACAGACTTTTCTCCTTGTGCGGGCAAGTCCGTTCATTTCAAAGCACAGACGGTCGGATTGTCCGCCAGACTGCCGTGTCTGGTGGACAATTTTGAGTCAAAACTTCTTTCTAAGTCTGCCAGACTTTTGGGAAAAAAAAGTCAGCCAGACAATCCGCCCGTGTGTGGGCTCCGCCAGATAGTCCGATCATGTGTACGGGGCATAAGAAGTTATATTTCAGTATGTGCTTGCAACGATTGCAAGATGTTTGTGCTGATGGGGACGTGCTTACAGCGATTGCAAGCGTCTAGGATATAAACAAAAAAGCCAGTGCTGCTACCCATACATCACATAGATAGCAGAGCTCCCAGGTGCTCGATCCACAGTCATTGGCTGAGTAGGAAAATTAGGAAAAGATGATCTGCACTCCGGTGATTGCTCTTAAAAAATGTAGTATTTATTAACAAGCCACAGTGACCAAACGCAAATAAGAAAGGTTGATGCGTTTCAGCCTATAAGGCCTTAGTCATAACCACATTACAGACATGAAACTTTGAAATAAATAGTGGCTCTAAGAATCACAGGCTCCACCCATTAATAGTCTGAATTGACTGCAGGCAATTATCCCAAAAAAGGGGGAATCATCTACACTGCATATAGGGTGATCCATATGTATGCCACTATTTCTCACACACCTTATAGTGATAATAAGTACATGTATGCACACACTCGTGCATGCACTCATGCACATATACATAATTAAAGCACACCAAAAAATGTTAGATACAAAAAATAAAAATGATAATCTAGGTATGTGAAAGAAGACACCAGAGGAGGAATAAAGACAAAGAGAGAGAAGGCTCTGGGGTGAGCTTAATGTAAGCGCAAGTGTAGAACCCACCTCAGGTTTAACCCCTAAGGCGATCTAGTTTTTAATCTAAAAATCTACCATGCTTCTTCTTCTCCCTAGTAGCCTTCTCTCCCTATCACTCCCTCTGGGTGAGTGAGGCAACTGTTCTATTCCTCTAAAATGGAAAGAGGAGAGATCGCCCTGGTGATATTCTCTAAAGTGACGTGTTGCATTTTAAATATTTCTAGCGTTTGGATTATTAATGTCACAATAATGTTCCCCTATATGGGTTCTCAAAGGACGTGTGGTACAGCCTACATATTGGAGGCTGCGTGAAATACAGGTGACCAAGTAAATGACATAATTTGTGCCACATTTGATGTATAGCTGTATAATAAACTCTTCATCTGTAGCTGTGGTAACAAATGTTTTACCCAGATCACACAGGTTACAGTACCTACAGGTTTTTACATTACAAGGGTAACTGCCGGGATAGGAGAGAACGGTGGGTTTGCATTGTTTGGATGAAAATAGACCTGTTTGCAGAATCCCATAAGTCTTTATCTGTATACAATATTGGCAGATTCTTTTTTATTATTTTGACTATTTGATTATATTCTTGGGAAAATGTGGTTTCAAATGTAAAGGGTTTACCCGTTTTTTTTTCTAGTTTTGTGAGGTTGATGAGGTTTGTTCTTATTTTTATTTTTATGCTCTCTCTTGGTTTTAGGCTTATCTGACAGTAATTCCTCTCTGTCCATTATCAGAACCCTTTATAGTCCTTGGTAAATAATAATAACCTCTGTCCAATAAGCGCTGATCAATGACCTTACATTCTAGTTCAAAGGTTGAATTTGTTGAACAGTTACGTTTAGCTCGAATGAACTCCCAATAAGGGATGACATTGATGGTGTGGGATGGATGACAACTGGCTCGCTTATGGCCAAAAGAGAAAAGGATAGCAGGAAACTTGAATGTGTAGGAATGGATTGTGACCCTAACTGAATGTAGCTGTGTTTGAGAGTATAAGAAATGTATCCAATGCAAATCTTTGTGCTGCAACGTGACTAGATTCGAGTCGAACTGTAGTAGGTATGCAATAAATCTGATACAAATCGGTAGTAGGGTAAGCATCATGATGTAGTTGATGCGAACTGTTGTGCTGCCAATGCGACTATGTTCGAACCGGACTGTGATGCGTTCTGAAATTAATCTGATACTAATCTGTTAGTAGGGTAAATTATATGAACAGAGTAAATGAGATGAAGCGATACAAATTGGTTGAAGGGTATGACATGGACCAGTACGAATCGGCATGTGCAATGGATCCGATGTTAATCGTTGTGCTGTCGGCAGGACTAGGTTTGAATCAGAGTGTAATGAGTTTGGAATGCGTCCGATACGAATTGGTTGTACTGTATGACATGAACTGATACAAACTGGTTGGTAGGGAAAATTACATAATGCAGATGATATGAACCGTTTGTAGGGTATGACATAAACTGATGCGAAATCGGTTGTAAGGTCAATGAAATTAAATCAAATTAAATTAATCCAATGCAAAATCAGTTGTAAGGTCAATGAAATGAATCCGCTGCAAAATCGGTTGTAAGGTCAATGAAATGAATCCGTTGTGAATCGGTTGTAAAATGCATGAAACAGATCCAATACGAATTGGTTGTAAGTGAATGAAATGAATCTGATACTAATCTGTTGCAAAGTGAATTAAATTAATCTGTTGCATGAAATTAATCCAATACTAATCGGTTGTAGGGTGTAGGTTGTAGGGTGTATGAAATTAATCCGATATGAATCGGTTGTATGAAATGAATCTAATACCAACTGGTTGTAGAGTGTAGGAAATGAATCTGATATAAATCGGACTGGAGAGTATGAAATGGATCCGATACGACGTGATTAGATTTGGATCAGGCTGTAGCGTGTATGAAATGAAACCCATACACACCGGTTGTAAAGTGTATGAAATTAATCCTGATATTGCACTGGAAATCATGAAATGGATCCAATACAAATCGGTGTGCCGCCGACGTTTCATAGTTTCATAGTTAGTAAGGTTGAATAAAGACACCAGTCCATCCAGTTCAACCTGAGTGAGTGTCTACAATTGTCCCTATCCCTGTATGTTGCACACTCACATCGGTCCCTACCCTCAAGGAGCCCACAATCCATGGTCCCCATTCATATGCTAGGGCCAATTTTTGGACAGAAGCCAATTAACCTACCTGCATGTCTTTGGACGTGACTAGACTCGGATCGGACTGTAGTAGGTATGTTATAAATCCAATACGATTCGGTAGTAAGGTAAGTGACATGAACCCATACAACTTGGCATGTGATGTAGTTGATGCAAACCATTGTGCTGATGTTGCCACTACGTTCAAATCGGACTGTGTTGCATATGAAATTAATCCATTATGAATCGGCTAGCAGGGTAAATGATATAAATGAGTAAATGACATGAATCGATACAAAATGGTTAAAGAGTAAGTGACATGAACCGTTACGAATCGGTGTGCGGAATTCATCCGATGTGAACCGGTGTACCGCCAACGTGAATGGTTTAAATTGGGCAGTAGTAAGAATGTAACGAATCCGATAGAAAATGGTATATATAACAGTAATACAGGCCTGTAACTGGCTGCTTGGTGCAGCGCCGTGCATGACGCATTTTTATTTATTTATTTATTTGGGAAATAACTCTAGGGTTGGCATATTTGGTGAAATAATGAATGAGACTTATGAACAATTTGTAAGTTCCGCAGCAGGAACCGAACATACCCAATGGGAAACAAAAGGAATAGAAAATGATTGAACATGATATGAAAATGGTTACGAATCTTACCTGCTATAGTGATCAAGACTCGATCGACAAAACCACGAATAGAGCAACCACAACACACTAAATTCGGAAACAACAGACTCATGAACACGAAGTGAGCTGGGAAGAGTCAGCCTGGTGATGTAACGAATTGCGCACTGGAACCAACAAAGAGTATGCGCGAGTGATCTGCTTAAAGAGGAAGTAAATTCTCCCACTCTGATGCTTCTTTTCACTTCTTTTTTTTTTCTCTTCTTTTCTTCTATAGCCACTGTAATCCAGCCCAAATCGCATATTACTTACTGTTTAAAGAAACTTTAAAAAACTTGTTTCCAGGAGTTAGGCAGCGCCATCTTAAGTATTGTTTTCTGAGTCCAGAGTGGAGTGTATTTCCGCCCTTACATTGAGCACTTCCTGTACTGTTAACCAAGCCTCCTTCTCAATCCAACGTTTCTATGGCAACCCTGCTTCCCTGTTCATAGCTTACTTGTTTATTTCATAGTATTTACTTGTGCCAATGTCTAATGTTTCCCTTTGTCAGACTTATCAGCTTCAGCTGATAAGACTGCAGTAATGGCTGCAGTTTAGACTGTATGTCATGTCACATGGTCACATGGTGTGTAGGAGGAAGCTCTGAGTGATTAGCAGAGTTCAGTGTTGTGCCATAGGAAGTCCTGATAACAGATAGATAAGCACACATAGAGAGTGTGCCTTAAATCAGGGGAGATCTGGGCATGCTCAGTGACTTCATTCTACAGAACAACAAGGATTACATTATTATTTTTTCCACTTTGTTGATACACTAACATACACACATTATTAATATCATTTTTTATTTATTTTTTTCCAATTATTTTCACTTAGGCTCCCTTCTGGGATTTTCATTCACACCTCACACATGCACATTTTCACTTTGGAGGTGCCTGTGGTGGGTGTTATCGCCCATGCTGGCCTTTGTGGTGACCGGGAGTTTTGCTCTGTGATGTTGTGGCGATCCTCGATGCTAATCTGCTGGTGTGTGGGTGCAGACGTGAGTTGGATGCATAGCTCTCATTAATTATAAAATTATACTTCTCTTCCTTTTATATTTCTTATTCAATCTTTGTTATTTTATTTTTTTATCTTTTGTTCATTTTTTTTTTTTTTTTTTTTTTAGATTTACTCCATGATTTTGCTCCTGATGAGCGGTTGTCGTCCTGCGAAATGCGTCGAGCCTTTATCGTTTTTTAATTTCTACATTAATCATGGAATAATAAGACATCATTTGATTTTATGTGTATTCAATATAATTTACTATCACTCTGTGTACTTTATGCATTAATTGTCATTGCTGCTTTTTTCAAATGTTAAGATCTATCGGATTGTGATACATTTTTATACATTGTATGTCTATTTAAGATCCACCTTATAGAGGTTTGATGCCCAAAATGTTTGTTAGAGGCTTGATGCCCAAAATGTTTTATGGTGGATTATGGATTATGAAATATGAATAAATGTAATTTTCTAGTCGCTTGACCAACTTTTTTACTTGCTGTGTGCTTCATCTAAAGTCCCACCCTCTTCCCTTTTTCCCCCCTCCCCCCATTTTTAATATTAAGCAAGTAAGGAGATATCTACAAGCAGTGTTCATTAGGGTTTTTTATGCTGATTTACATGGGACAAAGTTGTGGGGGAGGGTTAACAACCACTTTAAATACCCCCGGGCTCCTCCCATTAATTTAGGCCACCATACTGGCCTTCTTGTATATGCTTTACAATACTCCTTTTTTCTATTGTTTAACATTGTGTACACCTTTGCTATTGTGCTTTAGGAATAATATTTGTTACAATCACAGTATAAAAATTTAACTTTTAAATGGACTGTGTATATAACTTAGCAGTATAATAGTCTTGTGTATCTAGATGCCATAATAGATATACAGTGCTGTGAAAAAGTATTTTCCCCGTTCCTGATTTTTTTGCCTATTTCTCACACTTAAATGATTCAGATCATCAAACAAATGTTATTACACAAAGATAACCTGAGTAAATCCAAGATGCAGTTTTTAAATTATTATTTAATTTCTTAAGGGAAATATCTGTACAAACCTACCTGGCCCTATGTGAAAAATGAGTTACCCTCTCCCATGCTGAATCATGAATGAACTGTGATTAACCACAATTTCTGGAAAGCTGAGTTAAATTTCACTTGCCACACCCAGGCCTGATTACTGCCAGATCTGTTGAATCAAGCAATCACATAAATAGAAGCTGTCTGACAAAGTAAAGCACACTAACAGATCACAAAAAGCCACACATCATGCCACAATCTAAAACAATTCAAGAACAGATTAGAAACAAAGTAATGTACATCAGTCTGGGAAGGGTTTCAAAGCCATTTCTAAGGCTTTGGAACTCCAGTGAACCACAGGGAGAGCCCTTATCCACAAATGGAGATAACATGGAATAGTGGTGAACCTTCCTAGTAGTGGGCGACCTACAAATATTACTCCAAGAGCCAGTGATAATTTTGGCAGCAAAATTTGATTTCGTTTTAGTCTTAGGGCTAAAATGGCATTTTAGTTTTAGTCCTATTTAGTCAACTAAATCTCCAGTACATTTTAGTCAACTAAAACCCGTTTTAGTTGTCTAAAATCTAATGGGTGTAGTTAAATTGTAATGCATTATTTAAACATTTCTCTACAATTTTCAAACTCATTATATACTACTGCTGGAGTGAAAAATTGAATATGGTGTTGTTATTAATAGTTAGGTTTCAACATGCACCACAGACACAGATTTAGTGGTTATATAACGTCTTTATTTAAGTAAAACAGTTTTGTCAAGAATATTGCTTTTTTGACAAAAGGGTAACGTAAAAATACCAAAAAACAAACAAAATCTTTGCATGACTGTCATGTCAACAGTGAAGCATCCTGAGACTATTCAGGTGTGCGGTTGGCTGCTTCTCAGCCAAGAGGCGTGGTGGGCCCTCTCACAATTTTGCCTAAGAACACAGCCATTAATTAATTAAAAAACATCCTCAGGCTCTGAGAACAACTTCTCCTAACCATCCAAGAACAGTTTGGTGATGAACAACAATGCCCTTTCCAGCATGATGGAGCTCCTTACCATAAGGCAAAAGTGATAACTAAGTGGTTTGGGGAAGTGGGAGCAAAAAATTGAAATTTTGGGTCTGTAGCCAGGAAAATACCCAGACCTTAATCCCATTGAGAACTTGTGGTGGTCATGGTCAATCCGATCTTAAGAAGTTGGTTTGTGAACAAAAAAAAAACACACAAATTCTGACAAGCTGCAAGCATTGATTATGCAAGAATGGGCAGTGCCGGTGCCAGTGCCGGTGCCAGAACAGTCAGGAATCAAGATGTGGTGCAGAAGTTGATTGACAATGACAACATGCCATGGCAGGCCCAGGGTGAATTTCAGCACAGGTCTTGAAAAAGAAGCACCAATTCAAGTCAACACTGCAAATATTGACTCTTTGCATAAACTTAATGTAATTGTCAATAAAAGCGTTTGACACTTATGGAATGCTTTACCAGATACAATGATCTGACATGAAAGTCAGATCATGTATACCAGATACATCTGACACAAAAACATCTAAAAATACTGAAGCAGCACTGGCAGACACTGTCAAAATTAATATTGGTGTCATTTTGGCCATAGCTGTACATGTACATGGCCAAGTACAGCACACACAGACAGCAGCACACTGCACAGGCACTGCTACTGCCAGTCTGGCACAGGCACAGTATAATAAACCAATACTTGAGGGTAATGCTTATTTCTACAATAAGAATAAGTATACTGTCAGTTTATTATTTCAACAGTTCTAACTCTCAGATACATTCCAAGAAAAAGTGCACAGTCTATGCTTCTTATGTTAGAAATATAAATACATGAAGAGAAAAAAACACTTTTTATTTTGATTCATTTTAAGGAAAGCACTTTGTGCCAACATGACCCTTGCTCTATTCCGCCAGCCTCTAGAGAGGTCACCTGTAACACTGAATATCCTCTCTGCAAAGGCTTGAGAAGCTGGCATACCCAGCAGGTCTAATGCAAAAGATTTTAGCTGATGATAAAAAGTGTCACTCTTTGACATACAAAAATGTAGATCTGCTGCTCTATGTTGTTTGGGGAAATCCTCTGCCTGAGTCTTCTGTGGCATTTAGAAAGAAACCGAAAGACTGGCTGCTTGGATGTGGATGCTGGTGGAGGTGCTTCTTTCCCTTCCTGTGATAGTTCTTCCACCACATCATCTTCTTCAGACAATTCCTCATGTTGTGTGTGTGGCAATGTGGATTTTCTTGCTCATACTCCTCTGCCTTTTTAAGCAGTTCCAGAATATTCTCACCTGCCACATCTACAAGGGTTTCACAGAGGACAGGGTTGACAAAACAAGCAGCTGCTGCAAGTGAAGAGAACATTTCATCAGTTGTATCTAAGAATGAAGCAAAACACTGGTTCACATTCATTTTCATTCTCTGCAATTGTGACAAGGTCTTGGTAGCTTCTGTTTAAAGTCCTCAAGATGGCTGAGAAGATCAAAGAGGGCAGGGACAACCAGGGACATGGACATGGTGTCACTCTGGAGGGTTTTAGTATGTTCTGCAAAATACAGCCGTAGGTCATGCAATTGTAGCACCCTCAACCTAAAGTTAGGTGCTAAAGTAGTATTTTTCTAGCTGCAGGGCCCAAGTGCAGGTACATTTAGCCAGGCCTGTGTTTTATTTCAGGCCTGGTTGTTTTGATCTGGGAGTGGGAGTGTCTAGTGTAGTAGGGGGTGTGACCACCTGTACTTTGGCTCAGAGATGCCTTCTCTGCTTTCAGATGGATTGTTCTGGAAGAGAGGTGGGACCTGAGACCCGAGTGGCAGGCAGCTCATGTGAGGAGCCCTGACCAATTATCTTTATGTATTGGCAGGGGGCAAGTCTCTCATATAAGCTGGGGTCACATGCTTCCAGGGAGGAGTTCTGTGGAGCAGAAAGACAAAATGGAGGTTTGAGGTGTTGTTCTGCGTGTCCCCACATGGGGGATGCAGCGAACGAGGAGGAGGGATGGAGGAACTGCTAGGAAGGAGCTGAAAGCTGATGTGACCGGGGAACACAGGACCATAGGAGTTAGAGTAGCATTCTGTGACCAGAGACACAGAACTGTTCTGGAGGAGAAGGTCAGTGTGACATAAGAAGAGAAACTGGTCAGAGCAGTGTGGAATGCTGTGTGGCCGGGGAACACAGCATTGTTAAGTATGGACTGGCTGAAAGTAGAAGTCAGTTTATTGCCATGTGTCGGGTCAGTGGGGAGGGATGCCGTGCCATCTCTGGCCTGGTTAGCACATTGGTAATAACTTCCAAAGACTAGGTGACTGTCCGATTCATAGAAGCTGGAGAAGGAAGCTGTGTGCATCTCTGGTTCTTTGACTCATACGACAACATAATTCCGGTTTACCAATGGGAATTATTCAGAGTGGTTCCTTTTTTTCTTTTAGAAGTCAGTAGAAGGCGGCACAGTGGTATAGTGGTTAGCACTCTCGCCTAGCAGTAAGAAGGGTCGCTGGTTCAAATCCCAGCCACGACACTCCCTGTCTGGAGTTTGCATGTTCTCTCTGTGCCTGCGTGGGTTTCCTCCGGGTACTCTGGATTCCTCCCACACTCCAAAGACATGCAGGTAGGAAGCAACAAAACAGAGCAGAATGTCTATTTATTGTCTTTATCATGGTGAATGGGAATTTGGCAGCAGGGTTATTGGCGGATTGCTATAACCAACTCAGCAGCCCTTACGAGGGTACCGCTACACAATGATGTGAGCTTTTGCCATTCTCTAGGGAGCAAGCTGTCCCATCCCATGTTGTTTGCAATTTGGCAGACTGACTCTTCCAGTTTGAGGAGTCTTGCGATCATGTTGAATGTACTTGTGTGAAGCAGTTATTTAAAAGAATAAGGCCACGATGTTCCAATAGCTTCTGTGTTGCAATTGAAGACTTGGGGAAGAGATTCACTATTGATCTAGCTTTATCCAATATTCTCTTCACATTTGCCTCCTTCTGCACCATGTGGACCACAATTTGCATGGTATGCACCACACATGGTGTCTGGTCCATGTCGACCTGTTGGAACCTAACAAGTGGAACACAGCCAAATAAGCATAGTATAGAAAAGGTTTCTGTTCCATTCTATTATTTAAACACTTAGCATCTTATGGGAATATTTTTATAGTACAAATAAAGTGGAAAAAACAAACAAATGTGCACCCGTAGAGTAGAGCAGATAGCACCCCCATATCAATCATTTAAGATCCATGCGATAATTGACTGGTGTCAACCATGTCATCATGTAAAAAAATAATAAAAATGGCTCATCACAGATCATCAATTTCGGTCTCAGCCTCCGAGTCACTTTCCATCATGGGGGAGTCTTCTTCACTAGAGCTGGGTGTTTTTTCTGCTGCTGCTGTGGTTTGTTTAAATGCTACCACCATATTTCTTCTGTTGTGTGTTATTACTGTAAGCATCTTCCTATTTGGTATGTCCCACATTGGAAGCATTTGTCCACACATGATTTGATTGACTGTGTCGTGTGTAGGTGGGCTACATGTTCAAGCACCAACAATATGTGTTCAGGTTTATGTTGTTCAACACAAAAGTAGCATGCACTTATGGCAAGGAATAAAGGGGAGAGTCCTTTTTGGTCCACAAATCAGTGCAAATAGATACTCAGCAGCAGCTACTCTCACTTTAAATTTTTATTTCTCATCTTCATACTGTTTGTCAATCAGATTGCTTATTTTAGTTTTCTTTGGAACAGCCAGCTTCCTATCTACTGTCTCCATCATGCTAACAAAGTCCTCATCTTCAATTGTTCAGACTGGTAATCTGGTGCGCCCAATCCATCTTGCTATGGCCTCCTCCCTGGCATGTTCTTCCTTAGAGTGAATTTTGTATTTTGAAGCACCTAAAAGAGCAGTGCAAATAGTTAGCTGTGGTTGTGCACTGCCACTGGCTTGGCCCATCATTTGAGGATTCCTGTATCTGTGGGGTTGAATTAGGGGGAAAAATTAAAGTTATTCTGATTTTCCGTTCTCTCTCACCCCACACAGTCAGCTCCAAGTTGTCACTCTATAATATACTACATGTATAGCCCTTCCCAGGGTCATCCTTAGGCTTTTAGGTGCCTGTGCTGTGCCAAAATTGAAAGTGCCCCTCCCAGTGACCACTGACCACATGCTTCTACATATATTTTGGTGAGATACTTAAATTTGGGGAAAGCAGCAGCTGATAGATATACAATCAAATCACCCGCTCCCATTAAAATTCAGTGACTAAAGTGCACAACATAGACAGACAAACTAATGAAAACAAATTACTTCAGAATAACAAAAGGTATGAAATCTGCAAGAAAGTTTGTAAAAAGAAAAACCCTGCAATGCCAATGTACATAAGACTGTTCCCAATAAAAGTGGAGTTAAGTGTTGCTGTGCTTACCTTTGTATGAATTTCAGGATGAGTTGTCCGCAAATGACGCTTCAAGTTTGTTGTATTTTTACCAGAGAGTGTGGCTCAACAAGGTTTGAAAAGAGTCTTTTCTTTAACATCAAATGTAAAATACATCCATAGATCTTCTCTTTTCTTTCTACCAGTGACAGTCACAGAAGCTGACATTTATGGTATAGTTTGGAGTCATGAAAGGACATCAGATATACAGTGGGGAGGAACTGGAAGCCTGTATGCTGCAGTGCACAGTGCTCTCTGGACAACGGTGGTCTGAGTATAGTAGTAGGCCTTTAAAATTTGGAAATAAATGCAGCGCACACAGTGCTGGAGCTTGGATGGTGGTCTGGGGGGTGGCCTGTAATCGACAGTGCAAAAGGGGCCTGGATGCCACTGCCAGTGGTCAGAGCCTCACAGGAACAGTTGCACTTGCACAGTTGCACAATGTTCTCTGGACGGACAGTGATCGTCTGAGGAGAGGGGAGGCTTCAGGCCTGCTGTACCACAATACACTGTGCATTGCACTCACACAGTCTGCTCTGCCTCTGGGCGCCTGGCATGGCATCAGGAGGAGTCGGGACAAGGGAGTTGGGGGCCTGTAATGCCCACAGTGTAATGTACGCTCTCTGGCACTCTCAGAGTCATCACTGTGGCACGGTGCTTGCTGGGTGCGGATTGCGGAAGTAGGCAGAGCTCCATAAAAAAACCGAAGTTGGTAAACTTCCCTCCTTGCCGTTTTTGTCTCGTTGTCACTTAGTAATGAAAACGGATTAGATTTTTGTCATAGTTTTCGTCAGACGGACGAAAATGTGCTGTACTTTTCATTTCGTTTTCGTCACTGTAAAAATGCTGCTGACTAAATCTTTGATGAAAACGTTTCCATTGACAAAATTAACACTGCCAAGAGATTGACAACGACTCATCCAGGAGGTCATAAAAGAACCCAGAACAACATCTAAAGAACTGTAGGCCTCACTTGCTCAGGTAAGATCAGGGTTCATGATTCAACAATAAGAAAGAAACTGGGCAAAAATGACATCCATGGGACAGTTCTAATGCCAAAGCCACTGCTGACCAAAAAGAACACAAAGGCTCATGTTACATTTACCAAAAAACATCTTGATTATCCCCAAGACTTTTAGGCAAATATCCTGTGGACTAATGAGACAAAAAAATTTGGAAGGTGTGCGTCCTGTTACATCTAGCATAAAATGAATAAAGCATTTCATAACAAGAACATCATACCTACAGTCATACATGGTGGTGATAGCATGATGGTCTGGGGCTGCTTTGCAGCTTCAGGACCTAGATGATTTAGCATAATTGATGTAACCATGAACTCTGAGCTCTACCAGAAAATCCTTAAAGAGGAAGTTCCGGCCATCAGTTTGTGACCTCAAGCTCAAGTGAAAAATTTAGGTTTTGGAGTGGCCTAGTCAAAGCCCGGAGTTAAATCCAATTGAGATGCTGTATTGTGACCTTACACAGGCCATTCATGCTGGAAAACCCTCCAATGTAGTCAAAATTGCTCAACAGCAATGTGAAAGACTCATTGCCAGTTATGACAAACGCTTGATTGCAGTTGTTTCCATCAAGGGTGTTACAATCAGTTATTAGGCTTGGGGGGGGGGGCAATTACTTTTTCACATAAAGCCAGGCAGGTTTGGACAGCTTTTTTGCCTTAATAAATTAAATCATCATAAAAACTGCATTTTGTATTTACTCGGGTTATCTTTGTGTAATCATACAATTTGTTTGATGATCTGCGTCATTTAAGTGTGATAAATATGCACAAAAATAAGAAATCAGAAAGGGGGTAAATTTTTTTTCACAATATTGTAAACCTATAGTGATCATCTGAGTATTTCTGAGTGCTTCTGATTTTGAACATGCAAATCACATGCCATTGTGCCAATGATTCAAGCTTTGTTCACTATCAAATCTTTTACATGGGGGATGTGTACTGAAATAGATAAATATGAGGAACTGAAAAATTTGTATTTTTTTTTTTGCCAATTTATCAGGCTTTAGATCATCCACAATGGTGCTCCTTTTTAGCCAACACAGCTATCTGTATTTTCTGTCCTCTCTAGGGATTTTTGGGGGATTTCCTCATCGGATTCAGCACTATGTAAACCGATCAGCCATACCATTATGACCACCCACCTAATATTGTGTATGGCCCACTTTTGCTAAAACAGCCTTGACCCATTGAGGCATATACACCCACTGAAGTAACATCCACATGAATGGCAGGACCCAAGGTTTCCCAGCAGAACATTGCCCAAAGCATCACACTGCCTCTGCCAACTTGCCTTCATATACCACATCCTGGTGCCATCTCTTCCCCAGGTAAGTAATGCACATGCACCAGGCAATCCACATAATGTAAAAGAAAATGTAATTCATTAGACCAGGCCACCGTCTTCCATTGCTCTGTAGTCCAGTTCTGATGTTCATGTGACCATTGTAAATCTTGTGGCTGTAGACATGGATCACCATGGGCTTCACAGCCCCATACACAACAAACTGCGTTGCCCATTTAGTTTTCTGCTTTTCCCACATCAATTTCATGGACAACATGTTCCTTTGCTACCTAATCACACCAATTTTCAGATGCCATTGTATCAATATGTTCCCTGTACCTGTCAGTGATCATAATGTTAGGGCTAATCAGTATATATATATATATATATATATATAGATATATATATATATAGATATATATATTTGTGAGTACACAACCCTCCTGTAACAGTTTTATTTAGAGTGCGTTGTCCATTTATCCATTTATATGTAATGTACTCATTTTTATTAATTCCCTAAGGTATTTTGGGTTCCTGATGAAGCAATCAAACTCCAAAAATTGTTGGGACATTTGAATACTTTCCTACATTATTTCCCTATCTTGTATTATTGTTGTTCATAGCTTTGCAGAAAAAAATAATGTTAATTTGGCTAGGCAGGAATAGAGCTCTCTCAAGGATAGTTATACAATAATTTATTGTTTGTACATTTTGAATTTATGCAGCTTTTTTAACTAACAATGATGTTAAATAAAAACTCTTGAACTTTTTAAGGTTGGGCGGTTTCCTTTTTTTCAGGTTTACGTTTGAAACCTTAAAGTCCTTCTTCTCCTTTTTTCTCTTTTTGTTTCAAATTTATTGATATGATAAAAATTGCTTTTACATTTTTTTTTCATTCATTTGGAGTTTTAGGTAGGCAGATCTGCTAGCTAAGGACAAATATACATAGGTAGCAACAGAGGAATTCAAATGGCTATATGACCCCATCATATAGCAGAATGGTAATAACTGGTGTGTTGCAATAAATATTTTTGGGTGATTTTTATAGCATAGTTATATGTGAATAGTTAGATTCTTAAGGCCATGTGCTGTTTTAGAAGCTAAGCCTTCCCTACTGATATGCTAATGAACTCATCTGGTACGTTTTTGTGAAATCAGTCAACAGAATATGATGTAACAGGAAATGGTGGGGGGGGATTAGGACTTTTAAACAAGCCATGTGGCCAGACAAAGACAGAGTTGTTCTGGAGACAAAGAAGGAACAACATATGTTTTGTACTGGACTCTAAGAAGCAAGGAGCCATGAGAAGATTCCATCAATGGAAGGCCAACGTTAAAGTGGTTGTGCAGTCATGAAATCTGAACTAAGCATATATATATATGCAGTGTTTACTTGTCTATCTCCAAGGCTCTAAGTGGTGTTTCTCTCTGATGCTTAGTTCCTCTGTTATCAGCATGAGTCAAGTTTTCCTGACACAAGAGATATATTTGTGATGGGTGAGGAGAGCTTAGCACACAGCTTGCCTATTCACAACACAACTCTGTATCCTTCCTTCATTCTTGTGTGGTGTGTGAAGGGGATGTGTCCCTTTCCTCCAGTCAGCTCTCACATACTGTAACTTAGCTCTCCACCCCCTCCTCTCTGTTCCTTGCTAATGCAGACAGATTTTATCATAAATCTGCACTTTTGAATGGGTATAGAGAGGAAATGGCTGCAGATAAACAAGTAAAACGTATGTAGTAGGATTTGTTTCATACAGGGCTTTTTTTCTCAGAGAAAAGGTGCAGGAACTCACCCTTATCCCTGTTGCTACCCACCTCTAAGCACCGATACTTGGTTCCACCCCCTACACACCTTCCAAGACCACCCCTTTTAGAGAATACAGTAACATTTATAGTACTAACTAATTTATATAGAAGTTGTTAATGATAACAAGAAAAGCAGTCAAATAGATCCCCTACAGCCAGCAACAATAGATCCCCCCAGAAACAATGAACCATCTACAACAATATATCCCCTCCCCAGCAACAGTAGACCCCTGCAGCAATAACATATCTCCTCGCAGCCAGCATTGCTACACACCCAGCAACAATAGATCTCCCAGCAACAATGGACCACCTACAGGAAAATAACAGACTCTGCAGCACACTCCAGGACCCCTTGCCACAACATACATACAGTTCTGGAGGTGCCAGAACTTCATTCCCCTGTGGTCCCACTGAAAAAAAGCTCTGGTTTCATCTTTGTGTATCACCTGAAGCTAAGTGGTTTACAACCATGTTAAGTAGCTGTTTAATGTACTTATTACATACATACTGTACATGCTTATTTGCTAAAAAGGATAATTGGCTTTTGCATGTTGTAGGCATATTTTGTAATACTTTGCATGCTATGAATTGTGTATCATACAGTTGTATGAGCAATTTTTCTGTTCATTAAAGCACATTAATACACTACAGAGGTCTAAGCTTCCTTGGCTTTTACCGCAAGAACCTTTAACCACTTGCTTACTGGGCACTTAAACCCCCCTCAGTCCCACACCAATTTTCAGCTTTCAGCGCTGATGCACTTTGAATGACAATTGCGTGGGCATACAACACTGTACCCAAATGAAATTTTTATCATTTTTTTTCCCACAAATAGAGCTTTCTTTTGGTGGTATTTAATCACAGCTGGGAGTTTTATTTTTTGCTAAACAAACAAAAAAAGATGCAAAAAAAAAAAAAATCATGTTTAATAGTTTGTTATAAAATTTTGCAAACAGGTCATTTTTCTCCTTCATTGAAGTGCGCTGATGAGGCGGCACTGATAGGCTGCACTGGTGGGCACTGATAGGCTGCACTGGTGGGCACTGATAGGCTGCATTGGTGGGCACTGATAGGCTGCACTGGTGGGCACTGATAGGCATAGTTAAGGCGGCACTAATAGGCACAGATAAGGCGGCACCGATGGGCACAGATAAGGCGGCACTGATGGGCAAAGACGGGCACAGATAAGATGGCACGGATGGGTGGCACAGATGGGTGGCACGGATGGGTGGCACTAAGGGGCACTGATAGGTACCACTGATAGTTGGGACTGCTGGGCACTGATGGGCGGCACTGCTGGGCACTGATGGGCGGCACTGCTGGGCACGGATATGTGGCACTGGGGTGCAGCACCTTTGTTTAGGCAGACTGTGGGCACTGCTGGGTGGCACTGTGGGTGGCACTGCTGGGTGGCACTGTGGGCACTGCTGGGTGGCACTATGGGCACTGCTGGGTAGCACTATGGGCACTGCTGGGTGGCACTGACAGGGGGACACATTTTTTATTTAGGCAAGCAAAGCAGGGGGCAGGTGGGCACTGGCAGGGGGCAGGTGGGCACTGGCAGGGCTGGCCGTGATCGGCTTTTTTTTTTCTCCTCACGCTGTCAGTGCGAGGAGGAATAATAGCCGATTACCGGCTCCGTTATATCACATGATCAGCTGTCATTGGCTGACAGCTGATCACGTGATAAGGGGTCGGGATCGACCCCTTGCACGGATCGGTGATCAGGCGAGTCTCGTAGACTCGCCGATCACAGAGCGCGCCGCGCGTGCCCCTCAGGGGGCGCGCAGGCCGCTCGTGCACGGGACTACGTCAATAGACGTAGTCCCGGAAAAGGAGATCCGCGCTGTAGCCGTCATTCGGCTATAGCGCGGGTCTCAAGTGGTTAATAGACACCAAGCAAAACACTGGCCACATTATACAACTATATAGCCCTCTTTTTTTGTTTATGAAATATTTCCAAAAGGTGCATAAGGCTGGCACACTAAACAAGTTTGAAAGGTAATCAAAATAACATTCAGATAAATAGTACATATGATATCATATAATCAACCTAATAAAGTGTCTCTGGAAAAGCAAGTGTCCATATTTCATATACAGTCAAGCACTAAAATGGTTTTAAACACAGGGATGTATGGCCAAATGCCCCTTCTGTATCCACAGAATGGGGGCCAATGGGGGCCAAACTATATAAAGATTGGAGTAGGGGCCTGTGCTGAGAGGAGAGGATTAAAGGGATGTATAGAGGGATGACATTTGGAAGAGGGCCGGGGTGGGGAGAGATATTTACACTGTAAGGACCAAGATGCTGAGGCTTGTGAGGGGGTACTGGCCTTATTCTATTTACATGGAGAGAAGTGTAATGTGTTCTGGAGGTGACATAACTTCCAGCCAGTAGAACCATCTGTGTCTGAGGGCAACCATATTCCCCAACACCGTGGTACAATCTTCCAGATGTTGATGTTTTTAATTTTGGCAAAACACTGTATGGTCATAACTAAACAATATTATTTTAAAATGTTTATCTTTTTTGGCAGGTGTTATGAGCATGCCTGCAGAACACCTAAAACACCTACTGGTGGCCCCATGATTCCTGAGTTAGATTGAAAAATCCAGTGAATGTAGTATTTTTCCTAAATTCCTCTTGGATTTTGGTTATTCTGTAGGAAGTAGTGGGCTGTGATCAATCCTATCTGTACCTCAGCTGGAGTTATATTTAAACACCGAGTATTTTCTCTGCCACTTTCTGTTTGAGCTTGCTCTAGCAAGTTGCGCTAGAAAGGTGGCACCTTGTTTTATGAAAATGTAATTACCTAGCCAATCTGCAGGCTTGGCAAACTGGTGATGCATGCTGGGAGAATTGTTAAATATTTGAGACACTTCCTATTCTTCCTCTTCGGTTACAGGTTTCTGCCCTGCAAGGATATCTCTGTGAAAGATCTGTGTCTTTCTCCAGGCCTTTGGGTTTGAAAGGAAGCAGGGATCCTGCATATGCTGGCTGCTGGAGGATAATGAATGCTGGCCTAGAGGAAACTAATTTCAACTTTCCCCTACAAGAGTTGTGGTGAGTGTGTGGTTGAATGAGAAGTATACAGAGGTATCTTCTCAGCTGGTCTGACCTGAAATACTAGGATTAGGAAACCACTAAAATCTTCAAAGAGCCAAAACCTTTTGGGGATCCAGCTAGCATAGTCTATGTTTAGAAGGCATGGGGATGAAACAGATGATAAATAGGGAAGGGATTAGAGCCTGGTCTGGGGTTGGGACCATCTATGTTTTGGAGATTTCCTGGTTCACGCTTCACCTTCCTTTCCATATCGCAATCTGCAGTAAACTGTCTTATGTTTTGAGTGCACAGGATAGTCATAATTTAGCTGTTGGTCATCTGAAAGATAATATTTATTGAAGTTAAAGTTTTACTAAACCCAGGACCCTGAATTCACTATATCTGGTTTCCCACAGTACACAGAACATGGAAATGAAATTATTTTAGTAAATATAAACTGCTAAATACAATTTCTCCTAAGCAGTAGATACTGTAGCAGTCTTGTGACTTCAATCAGTTTCTGGTTAAAGCTTGCAGGAGGAGTTTTCATTCTACTGTGACTGTCCTATGAGGCTGCATGACCCCTGATCCTCTGTCTGGACAGTGATGATTGGCCCTGTGTATAGCTGACATACTTGGGCTCATTAGGCAACAGATAACTTACTCTTACTGGTTCCCTGATAGAAGGTAAATATAAAATATTGCATATAAATATGATATAGTTTCACTACAGCCAATATGTGGTGGTCTAAACTCTTTTCCACATGAGTTCTTGATGTTCTCTGTTAATTTCCAACAGGATGGCCACAACAGTGCCAACCCACTAGAGACTGGAAGGCATAAGATCAATTAATAAAAAGAGGAGTCTTCCCTTTAGAAAGTCTGCTGACCAATCAAAGATTTAACCACTTCAGCCCCAGAAGAATCAGCCCCTTAATGACCAGAGCACTTTTTACAAATTGGCACTGCTGTGCTTCAAACTGGTAATTGCGCGGTCATGCAATGCTGTACCCAAACGAATTTGTGTATTTTATGCCCACAAATATAGCTTTCTTTTGATGCTATTTGATTGCCTCCCCCAAATACACCCCAAAATACATTCTGCTGCTTCTCCTGAGTACGGGGATACCATATGTATAAGACTTTTTGGGAGCCTAGCCATGTACAGGACCCTGAAAACCAATCACCGCCTTCGGGATTTCTAAGGGCGTACATTTTTGATTTCACTCCTCACTATCTATCACAGTTTCGAAGGCCATAAAATGACAAGATAGCACAAACCCAACCACCCAAATAACCCAATTTTGTCAACTAGACACCCCTAAGATATTTGCTGAGAGGCTTGTTGAGTCCATGGAATGTTTTATATTTTGCCACGAGTTTTGTGGAAATTACAAACTTTTTTTTCTTTTTATTTTGCACAAAGTTGTCACTAAATGATATATTTCTCAAACATGCCATGGGCACCTCAAAATACATTCTGCCGCTTCTCCTGAGTATGGGGATACTAGATGTGTGAGACTTTTTGTGAGCCTAGCAATGTACAGGACCCCAAAAACCAATAACCACCTTCAGATTTCCTAAAGCCCTCCATACACACTATCAGATTTTCTGCAGATTTTTTTCCTTCAGATTTAACCAAACCATGTAGTGCAAGGGCCTGCCTGATTGCATACAAATTGAAACTCCTAAGGTTTGACCTCATATTATATGGTTTTGGTAAATCTGAGAGAAAAAAATCATAAAATGGTGATTTCACTTCATCACTACCTATAATGCCACGTACACACGATCGGACTATCTGGCGGACATAGTCCGGCGAACAACCTGCCGGACTTTGCAGCGGAGGTTCGCCGGACTTTCCGAACGAGCGGACCTGCCCATACACGACCGGACTTTTCCGGCGGACTAGGTCTGGCAGAAATACCCCCCTGGACTTTTGAAATGAATGGACTTGCCCACACACGGAGAAAAGTCCATTCATTTTGTCACAGTCCCGGAGGATGCTGGGACTGTGACATCATAAGGGGCAAGGTCACCATGTGACATCACCCGGTGACCCCACCCCGTGTCCCTACATAAGTCGCCGCACAACACGTCCCCAGCATTACGGCCAGAGAGAGCGTTGTGTCAACATCGGAAGAAGGAAGGAGAAAAAGAAGAGAAGAAGAAGAAGCAGAAGGCAGCGGCGGCGGCAACGACAGAAGACCGGGCCAACACTAGTAAAAGAGCTGGAAGAAGAAAGCGGAGGCCCGTCAAAAAGAACCGAAGAGCGGGACAAAACCCTCGAAGACTGGGACCAGACCCCCGAAGTCAGAAGAAGACGGCGGTGGTGATGAAGGAGAAAGTCGGGCTCCTCCACTGAGAGCAAACGCTGTTGCTGTCAAGATAAATAAATCAGTGCTGTAGCTGAATGGCGTAACTGAAAAGCAAAAAATGGTAGCAATAAAATATTAACTCAATAAAACAATGTATTTTTTTATCGCAATCTGTGCCCAAAAAATATAAGCCAAAGCATGGGGGCAATCCATCCCAAATTCTAGGAGCAAATCGCCCCTCCACCCCTTCTCCCATACTTCAGCATACATGCTCTTTTTTTTTTAACTCTGGTGGTGAAATCACCTCCTACAGTGCTGGAATCACATATTGTGGGAGCAAACGCTGTTGCTGTCAGAATAAATAAAGCTGTGCTGCAGCTGAATGGCGTACCTGCTAAGCAAATGATGGTTAACAATAAAACAAAGTAAAATTACAGTATAACAGTAAGACATACAGTATCCCACAAAAGTGAGTACAGCCATCACATTTTTGTAAGTATTTTATATACAGTATATATATATATATATATATATATATATATATATATATATATATATATATATATATATATATATATATATATATATAAACTTTTCATGTCACAACACTGAAGAAGTTACACTTTGCTACAATGTAAAGTAGTGAGTGTACAGCATGTACAACAGTATAAATTTGCTGTCCCCTCAAAATAACTCAACACGCAGCCATTAATTTCTAAACCATTGGCAACAAAAGAAAGTACAACCCTAAGTGAAAATGTCCAAATTGGGCCCAAAGTGTCAATATTTTGTATGGCCGCCATTATTTTCCAGCACTGCCTTAACCATCTTGGGCATGGAGTTCACCAGAGCTTCACAGGTTGCCACTGGAGTCCTCTTCCACTTCCCCATGATGACATCACAGAGCTGGTGGATGTTAGAGACCTTGCGCTCCTCCACCTTCCGTTTGAGGATGCCCCACAGGTGCTCAATAGGGTTTAGGTCTGGAGATATGCTTGGCCAGACCTTTACCTTGGCCAGACCTTTACCCTCACAGCTTCTTTAGCAAGGCAGTGGTCATCTCGGAGGTGTGTTTGAGGTCATTATAATGTTGGAATATTGCCCTGTGGTCCAGTCTATGAAGAGAGGGGCTCATGCTTTGCTTCAGTATGTCACAGTACATGTTGGCATTCATGGTTCCCTCAACTGTAGCTCCCCAGTACCGGCAGCACTCATGCAGCCCCAGACCATGACACTTCCACCACCATGCTTGACTGTAGGCAAGACACACTTGTCTTTGTACTCCTTACCTGTTCACCTACGTTTGACACCATCTAAACCAAAAAAGTTTATCTTAGTCTCATCATACCACAGGACATGGTTCCAATAAACCATGTCCTTAGTCTGCTTGTCTTCAGCAAACTGTTTTTGAGCTTTCTTGTCCATCATCTTTAGAAGAGGCTTTCTTCTGGGATGACAGCCATGCAGACCAATTTGATGCAGTGTGCGGCACTGAGAGGCTGACCCCCCACTCCTTCAACCACTGCAGCAATGCTGGCAGCCCTTATATGTCTATTTCCCAAAGGCAACCTCTGGATATGACACTGAGCAAGTGCACTCAACTTCTTTGGTCAACCATGGCGAGGTCTGTTCTGAGTGGAATCTGTCCTGTGAAATCGCTGTATGGTCTTGGCCACTGTGCTGCAGCTCAGTTTCAGTGTCTTGGCAATCTTCTTATAGCCTAGGCCATCTTTATGTAGAGCAACAATAATTTTTTCCAGATCCTTGGAGAGTTCTTTGCCATGAGGTGCCATGTTGAATTTCCAGTGACCAGTATGAGAGAGTGAGAGCGATAACACCAAATTTAACAAACCTGCTCACCATTCACACCTGAGACCTTGTAATACTAATGAGTCACATGACACTGGGGAGAGAAAATGGCTAATTGGGCCCAATTTGGATATTTTCAGTTAGGGGTGTACTCACATTTGTTGCCAACAGTGTAGACATTAATGGCGGTGTGATGAGTTATTTTGAGGAGACAGCAAATTTACACTGATATACAAGCTGTACAGTCACTACTTCACATTGTAGCAAAGTGTCATTTCTTCAGTGTTGTCACATGACAAGATACAATAAAATAATAATAATAATAATAATAACAATAATAAAATATTGACAAAAATGTGAGGGGTGTACTCACTTTTGTGACATACTGTACACAGCAAAAATAAAACATTATGGTTCTAAAATACATACATACAATAATAATAGAGAGAGAACATTAGATATAGAACAATAGAGAGCGGACAATAGAGAGCGAACATAGAGAGCGAACATAAGAGAGAGAACAATAGAGAGAGAAGAAAAATAAAACAACAATTCTTTTTGGCTTTTTTATAAAAAAAAAAATTGTGTGTTTTTTTTTTTTTTTTGCACTTTTATACAAACTGTAAACGTTCTCATCTTTCGAGGCCCTGTGTAACTGTGCAATAAGACTGTGTAGTGCTGTACAATACGCTAATACTCCACTAGTGTGTGGTAGCATTTGAATCAGTCACGATGCAGAGACCAGGTTGGTCAGGACACTACTAATGAGTAGATGTAGTGGCTGCATCAGTTTTCTTAGGCTTTTTCCCTCTGTTTTTACCTGGTGATCTAGTCAGTAACACACCTTCTACATAACAGTGCCCCCACTCTGGATGCAGGAGAACAGGGACACCTTTGGACAGTAGCATTGTCGGTCTGGGGGGAGGGGAGTATTAGATGTACTGGAAGATTTAAATACACTAAAAAACTGAAGCTGAACTCAAGCTAATACTTTATAATCAGTTACAGCAAAAATGTTCACCTTTTGGGATAAAGGTTTCACATAAATAAAAGCCGTTCATTGTAAGCTAATGTTAAATGGTTTATACCATCTCTGTAACTGATATATTCTGCTGGATAACTTGTTTTATTGCAAAAAAAACTGTGAAAAGAGAAGAAAAAAAGTCTAAAAAGAAAATACAGCCACCATATCTAAGAATTGGTAAGCTACAATATAATAAATATTTATTTTTGGTTCAATATAACCTTAAAAGCATACTGAAAGCTTTATCTTATTTGCACATAAACAATTTCAGTAACATAAAAAGTGCAGATTTATTTGGCAATTTTGGCATGATGAAACTCCGTCTGAACTACAGACTACAGGTTTAATTGCACTGCAGTGCAAATATCATTCCCAGATGTTATTAAAGGAAGGTGGGATCAAAACTCACAATGACAGACACTGAAACACCCAGCTTGTCAATCAACCAAACCCTGTCTGCATCCAGATAGCCATTGATACATTGTAATCATACCAGTGTACTCTTGTCAGTCACGGTCAGCTTGACTCCCTGATGCTCTGGAAATGCACAAATTCTCTCTCTAATTTTTCAGGTCAAGTTAAAATTGGGAAAATTAACCTCTAAAATGAAAGGGTATAAGGTTAGTGGAAGAATTGAATACCAGTAGTGTGTTTCTATAAACATATGGAAAAAATCAGCGATCACTTTAAACTGTAAAAATCAGTAAGGACTTCAAACTTACACATTATTAAAGCAGAGCTCCAGGCTAACAGTTAAATATACTACTGAAGAATCCATGTGAACTGTCTGCTCAGCAGTTCTCATACACTGTATTGCACTGACAGTTTGCTGCATTATCTCTCTACCGTCATACTGCTCATTGAACATAGTATGAGTATTTTTAATTTTGTTTAATAACTGGGAAGGTGATTCAGGAAGCTTTAAAGCTGAACCATGAAATGCAGAATTATCGTATTTGGTATGCAGTATGGCAGATGTGTGTGGTTCCCAAGACTCTTAAAGCTGAAATTTATTTTGCTTATATTTTGTCTTCCTTGGCTCTTCCATTCTCTCATCAACATGCTAATAAATAATATAATAAATAAAAACATTCTGTTTTCATTACACACCTTATTTGGTCCAATGACATCATCACTAGGTCTCTGTGCTTCTCTTTGTAATGCAGGCAGATCACGGCTGGTGGAAGGGTCAGCAGGGTACTGTTCATAGCTTGCTAAAACAGGACTGAGCCTCCATGAGTGAAAGAACTGATCCAATACAATGAATTAAAGGGGCCAAGCCAGGGACAGTAAGGCTAGAGGGAATGGATAGATAATGTCAGGTATCCTCCTTCCAGCAAATAAGATGGGCTGTGTTGGAATTGCTGCAGCTTCTGCGGGAAGATTGCAGTGTGCAGTGAAATCAGACTAAGCGATCTGAGTACAGGAGAGGAGCCTGCGCAACTGTGCAAGGGAAAAGGTAAGGTTTTAGGAGAAATCCATTCAAATGTTTATGTAATGCTACCCCACTTGGAGCTATTGATTAGAATGGGTCCTCTGTTCTTTGCCTTGATCTTTTCCAAAACAACTACAGTCCCTCTGACACAAAAAATAGTGTCAATATAAAGGTCACAGAGTCCCTTGGGGGTTCAGATCTAAAACAATCAGCCCATAATTTATCTTCTCTTTATAAACAGTTGCAATAATAGATTTAAATAGAGACAACCCTCTTTCACAAGTGAGTCCCTAAGAGCAATTATCCAGCTTGAGAATCCATGTGACACCTACCACCCATGTGCACACTCAAGGCTTACCAAAATGGAATCATTTCAAATGCTGAGTGGTCATATATAACTTTATATATCACCAAATGGAAAGGCTCTCTTGTTACTCAACCACACCACACAGAACATCCCATATAGATCAAGGATGAAGCCAAATAGTAACTCCAAAACCATCTTCCACACAGTTGCCTCAAACTCAAGAAAATAAGCAGTGCATGTCACAACTCCCATAGTGTGAATCCACCTATATGAAAAATGAAGAAACAATTTAAGTATAGTTCCCTCTCCAAATAAATGCATACCAGACCCTTTGAATCTTGTATGGATTTTAAGGGGGTAACTCAGGCTCATACAGGATTCAAAGGGTCTGGTATGAATTTTAGGGGGACTACACGCAAACAAAAAAAATGTGAATCCCTCCCTCCTTAAAAACCATACCAGACCCCAACCAAGATCTGAGCATGTAGCCTGGCTGGTCAGGAAAGGGGAGGATAAATGTGCCCCCCCTTCCCAAACTATGCCAGGCCACATGCCCTCAACATCGAAAGTGCCTCATCAAAGTGAAACCACCTTTGGCTAAGCACCATGACTGTACGTTGATGAGGAAAAGGGCCTCTTCCTCACTTCGCTGGCCAGTGATTATGAGGGTCTGCAAACATGGGCTTATCAGAAGCTGGAAGCCCACTTTAATAATATCAGGGGGCCCCCAGATACTGCCTCTCCCTCTACTCTTTCAAAAAAAATTGTAACCTAGAACCAATAAATATAGACACAAACAATTGACTTAATAATTCCAAAAAAAAATCTCCTATTGTAAAACCATCATTCATGATGCCACCCGCCAAGAACCTCGCCGGAGAAGAAAAAACAAAAACAAAAAAACAAACACAAAACCAATCCTGATAATACAGCCAAAGGACAGCTCCACAAGTGGTCATCAGCTATCAATAGCTATATAAGGGAAGGGGTGGAGATGATGGTGACATTGTCAACTAAGTATAATTATGACCATATTTGGTCAATATTATTGCTCAAATATGGCCAGTGGCATATTTGGCCAGTGATGTAGTTGTTATCATTGCACCTCTAGTTATGTGATAGAGATTCACAGTGACATCAGTGATTCCGAAGGATGCAGCTTCCTCAGGCAACCATTAATATCGAAGCGGTGGAAATACTGTTGGTAGAACAGGGGGCTGAACTGGCAAGTCTAGTGTTCTGCAGGTCAAAGCTACATAGTAATTATGTCTAAAACTGACACTAGCAGGCAAAGAAATGAATGGAAGAGATGTTATTAGTGAATAGCACTCTCACATTTGTGATGCAACAGATGAAAAGGCAAGGCATTGACTGGATGCTGTGTGACTCAAGAAGTTGACTGACGTTTTAGTAAATAAGGACAAGCTAGGTAAATAAATAAATGGACATAGAGTAATCGATTAACCATAGCGCTACAAACTGAAGTCACAACATGCAAGCCCATCATTACAAGGTAGGGCAAACAAAGTGGAACTTCACTCTCTGAATCAACATTAACTATTTAAATTTTTTATGCTGCTAACATTAGTAAATGGATAGGAAATTGTATCCTATTTACATATTTTAAACAGTTTTTAAAATTTTTACATTTCTTTAATTACTTCCGAGTCTCCATGCCTAGGCAAATGATCTCATACATTCCAGGAGTCTTCAGGAGGGGAGGATGGGTTTTCTCAGTTAAACATGCCCTTCTGCTTGTATGCCTGATCTAAGGGCAGATGGATTCCAAGAAGTAATAGCTACGTGAATCGTTTGCCCTTACTCAAGATGGCCACAGCCAAATATTTAGGGTGTGTTATTTGAAATAATTTCCCTGCAAAATAAAGCACAGAGACATGGACGAATGGCTGAGTTTGCTTTAAATATAAAAAATAACAAATTAGCACTTTTGGTTTGTGGTGCTCAGCTACAGTGTAGTTCCACTTTAATACCAAGTTAAAACAACAAAAATATTTGAAAGTGAACAATGGAATCCACCTTCCTCTAGTAGAACCAGAAGAACCATGTTATATTCTTGGACCATAAGGAGAAATATTGTTCCATTCAATACGGTAGCTTTGCCTTTGTTACTCTTTTATACAAGTGCTCAGCACTGTATGTACTACAGTGATTACGAAACTCTACTTCCCTGGATACCTGGGGCTGATGCTAATTGAGAAGTGTAAAGGGACTAAGGTGCGGGATTTCTCCAGATGCCCCATCTGCTACCATCTCTTTGGCCCTGAGGAAGGGTAGTTTTCTAATAGTGTGCATGCAGATTGTTCTGCCTTTGTCAGTGTATACATAATTTAAACATGCACATAATACAGTTAGGTGCAGATCAATGGCAGGTAACTCGGTCACCTTGCATCCCACTGGAGTGCCTTCTATTTCTGTTTAGTATTACAGAAATAAGCACTGTCTGTCAGTTGATAATTTAATAGCTTTTATATAAAATTATCCAAATATATCCTCTGTTTCTAAACAGATAAAACATTGGAAAATAAAGAAATCGGCTTTCCAGGACCACATCAAGAAAAGGTCAGAAAAGCTCAAGGTAACTCCTCCAGCTAGGGGTGATAGTGACCCACACTCAAACACTATAAAGACCCATTGACTCCCCTTTAGCAGGTCTAAGCTGATTTCTTCCATCACCATGTAACACACCAAAATAAATGAGGACAAAGGTGTAAACCTGTTAAACAAGAAAAAGAAATACTAAACTTAACAGTCAGCCCACCCCAGGACATAATAGATATAAAAGTTTATATGAGGCCCACAGACTAATTGTTCTTAATCTGGTAAAAATACGAATGTAAAGGTAAAAATTATTGAAGTAAACTCTAATGCATAATCTTGTGCTGCTACAAATAAAATGACTGTACAGTTATGAATTTCTATTGCGCTTATTCATTTCTACAGTCTCTTTTGCTTTACAAATTTAGGTCCTGCGTGCTCTATTTTCCTACTCCTTTATTTCTAGTCACTTTTGTCAGTTTCTTAAAGCCCCCAGCTGCATTTAAATTTAAACAAGCTGCCTACAACTGTTGGATTCCGAACCAAATGAAAAAGACATGGGTTATGGTGACGTTCTTTAATTTATATGGGGCAATGTACATACATAGCATATATAACATATGCCATTGATTATCTTGGAGGATAGCAGTATATTATGTACTTGAAAGCTGCTGAATGTCTCACAGTTCAATTACTCATTTCACTGTAATGTGTGTATGTTATAGCAGCGGTCCCCAACCTTTTTGGCACAGAGGACCAGCTGCATGGAAGAAAATTGTGCCAAGGAGGGGGTGGGGGGAGCGACGAGGGGGTTAAACGGTTTTTCATGGGCAATGGCTGGTGTTAGCGCTTCAATCATCACAGCACCATGCTTGGTGTCAGGGTGATTGAAGTGCATTATTACTATTATTACATTGTAGTAATAATAATAATACATTAAATAGTTCAACTCACTATAATGCAGAATCATTGGGAGCCCTGAGTGTGTCACTTGCCACGTCACCTTTCACCAGATGTGGAATGTCACTTGCCACGCCACCTGCTACATTGCCTTTCACCAGATGTGGAAAGTCACTTGCCATGCTGCCTACCATTACTGCCTTGGTGGCAGCACTGGTCCATTTAGCACAGAGGTGGGTCTTTGTGCAGTGGTGGGTTCCAAATGCGCCTTCGCCTCACTGTATTCAGAATAGCAGCAGCAGTTCTGGCTGTAGAATGGAGAAGAATATGGAGGTTGTCATTACTCATTCTGAAAATGGCAAGTGCCTGGCTGCTATGCTTGTCTGAACCCACCATGTGTATCTAAAGCTGTGCCATCACTGGGCACGGAGGATCAGAACCCAGGGACAGCTAGGCACTCAGAATTTTCAGAGAGATCACTGACAAACATCCAGCAAGCACTGTGAGTGGAGTGCCCCTTGTGGTATGTCAAGCAGACAGCTGAGGGGTGAACTACAAGTCCCGGCACACCCCACCTGTACTCTAATCTCTGTACATCTCTGTGAAATCACCCCTTTGAATGTAGCAGGGTGTCTCCTCCTCATGCTGCAGCCAGTCTCACCTGGCAGAGAGAGGACTCTCTGGCTCCACCCTCGGCCATTCCTGATTAGCTGTCCGAGGGTGGGAGTATCTGCGCCGCTGAACAAGGAGAGCTCTATGCTCAGTTTTCTCACAGCAAGAATCTGCGAGTGAGTGGTGATGCAAGGCGGGCAGTGAGAGATTATGTAATCTCTCTGCTCCCCACCACACCTCTGACACTGAGGCTGACAGAACACCGGCTGTGAGGGTGGAAGAGCGGTGATGCAGGAGTGGAGAGAGATGATGTCATCTCTGCTTCCCCTCCCGCTCGCTTCTTCCATCCACCCAGCTCTCTCATGCCGGCCGCCCCGGCTCTTTCATGCCGCCCACCCAGGTGTCTCATGCCAGCCGGCTGCGGAAAGACCACGGCCCCGTAGTGGGCCGCGGTCCGGGAATTGATGACCCCTGTGTTATAGGACAAAGTAATGAAATATAACTATATATACAGTACATAACTATAATAATATCATACATATTTATTCATAATGTCACCATTTAAGCACAATCATATAGTAAACACTCATTTTCAGGCAGAGAGATTAAATATTTTTTAGAACTACATTCATTTGTGACTATTTTTTAAGGAATATTTTTTATAAATGACCACATTTTTTGAAGGTAATATATAGTGTTTCAATGTTGTCAAAAGCAAATATAGAAGCCGTAGGCCCCATTCACATTTGGGTGATTGGAATTGTCGAGATTCTGCCAGCGATTCCAAATTGCAGCCAAATGTGCAATGCACGTTTAGCACGGTCCCTTTGAGGACTGCTTGGATTTACCTGTTCTTCTGCATCTCCATGACCCTGTGAACATTCCAACCCACCTGACACTCTGGGTTCAGACATCTTCCACATCACTTATAAGCGACACATCACACAAGTCAATTATGTTTATATTAACTAGGCTTTTACTGAAGTAAGTAATGTGGTATTGATACACAGAGGAGGGTAATTGGTCAACCGAGTACTGAAAAACAGCCCAGACTCGGAAGAATAATTTCCTTAAAAGACGGCTTAGAAACAGTTCAAAGAAACAGCTTTTAAAATCATGAGTGGGAACCTGTTTTTCTGCTACACTATTTGTGAACATGACCTTAGACTGTTCTTACAAGAGTAATGTTTTTCATCCAGCTAGCTAGTTGAACACATCAAATGTGTGGATGGGGTTTACGTCGCGCAGTCAAAATATCTGTATCCCGCTATAAGAATTCCCTGCATACACTGATCAGCAAGACCGACTATGACCAGCGGTGCTGATCGAGAGAAAAATTTCCAGCAGGCTGGTTGTACATAAGTTTATTGATAGATCAACTTGTGTACAACAGCTTACCCATAAATTAAAATTTGCTCCGATACATGTTATTAGATGTAAAAAATATCTTATCAATATATATTTTAATCAGAAGTGTAAATGTACAAAAAAATGCTTGTTGATGCTGATAGCAATCTTTTTAAAAGTTCATTTTTGGAACATGTTACATATTCCACTCATATTCAGGGTGGAACATGTAACATGTTTCAGCTCCTGCATCCACTCCCCTCCCTACTCCCCCTCCTCTGTGACAACGGGCATAAGATCCTATCCTATCCCACCTGCTGTCACAATTTAAAAACAGGATGGCTGTGAGGAGCTCCACCAACACACATCGGCCAATCCGGTCAATGACTTGTATTTCTCAATGAACTACAAGGGCACTGATGAGTTCATTGATTCTTCCTGCAATTTATTTACAGCCTACCCATATCAGAGGTATAGGCAGACAGTGTACTGAGAGTCTGTAAGATACTCACCTTGCTAGAAGGCATAAATTGGGATAAAATCTTAGGAACAAAGAAAACAGAGAGGAGAGATGGGTTTGCTTTAAGAGCATATTAAATAAGGGCATTAGCCAATGCATTCCATCGGGTGATAAATTTAAAAGAGGGAACAAAAGTCCTGGATGGCTTAACTCCAATGTAAAAATGCATATAAAAGCAAAGGAGAAGGCCTTCAAAAAATACAAGTTTGAGGGATCATCAACAGCATTCAGACTTTATAAAGAATGCAACAAAAATGTAAGGGTGCAATAAGGAAGGCTAAGATAGAACATGAAAGACACATAGTGGAGTAGAGCAAGAAAAATCCCAATAAATTCTTTAAGTATGTAAACTGTAAAAAAGGGCGCACAGACCATATTGGCCCCAGAAAGAATAAGGGAGGACATCTGGTTACAAAGGATGGGGAGATGGCGAAGCTATTGAGTTTATTCTTCTCCTCAGTCTTCACGAGGGAATCGGGGAGCTTCAGTAACCAAAACTGCAGTGTTTATCCTCATGACACATCACAGGAAGCACCTCCATGATTAACAGAGGACAAAATTAAAATTAGACTTGGATAAACTTAACATTAAAGAGGAAGTAAACCCTGATGAGTTTACTTCCTCTTTCATTCCCTGCAAAGGCAAAGCATAATGGACTACTATGCATCGCATAGTAGCCCATTATGTGTCACTTACCTGACACAGGAGCCAGCGAAGTCGCCACTGTCCCCTGTAGTCCGCCGCATCCATCTTGTTGGTGGGGTCTCGCAGTTCCGCCGCTGTCATTCGGCGAAGCCGCGATGACGTCACTCCCGCGCATGCGCACGGGAGTTGACACGCGCGGCAGCTCCATTCTTGGAAATGCCGCGCTCAGTGCGCCTGCGCTCCGCTGTCTACGGCGCATGCGCCGTAGACAGCGGTGCCCGTTTTCGGCAAATATCTCTTAAACCATATAGGTTTAGGAGATATTGCTTGGACCTACAGGTAAGCCTTAATCTAGGCTTACCTGTAGGTCAAAGTGGTTTGTAAGGGTTTACAACCACTTTAATAAATTGCAGGACCAGATGGCTTGCACCCGAGAGTACATAGGGAACTCAGTCAAGTAATTGCCAGACCAGTATTCCTAATTTTTACTGACAGTCTACTAGCTGGAATGGTACCAGCTGATTGGAGAAAAAACAATTTAGCACCAATATTTAAAAAGGGCCCAGACCACAGAATTACAGACCAGTTAGCCTAACATCAATAAACTCTTGGAGGGGATGATAAGGGACTATATAAAAGATTTTAGTAATAAGAATAGTATTATTAGCAGTAATCAACATGGATTCATGAAGAGTCGTTTTTGCCAAACCAAATTAACCTTCTATGAGGAGGTGAGTTGCCATTTAGATAAAGGAAGGCCCGTAGACGTGGTGTATCTGGATTTTGCAAAAGCATTTGAAATAGTTCCCCATTAACGGTTACGGTATAAAATAAGGTCCGTTGGCATGGACCATAGGGTGAGTACATGGATTGAGAACTGGCTACAAGGACGAGTTCAGAGGGTGGTGATAAATGGGGAGTACTCGGAATGGACAGGGGTGGGTAGTGGGGTCCCCCAGGGTTCTGTGCTGGAGCCAATCCTGTTTAATTTGTTTATAAACGACCTGGAGGATGGGGTAAACAGTTCAATCTCTGTATTTGTGAATGATACTAAGCTAGGCAGGGCAATAACTTCTCCACAGGATATGGAAACTTTGCAAAAAAATTTGAACAAATTAATGGGGTGGGCAACTACATGGAAAATGAGGCTCAATGTAGAAAAATGTAAAATAATGCATTTGGGTGGCAAAAATATGAATTCAATCTATACACTGGGGGGAGAACCTCTGGGGGAATCTAGGATGGAAAAGGACCTGGGGGTCCCAGTAGATGATCCGCTCAGGCTCAGCAATGGCATGCAATGTCAAGCTGCTGCTAACAAAGCAAACAGAATATTGGTATGCATTAAAAGGGGATTCATCTCAGAGTTAAAACTATAATTTTCCCACTCTACAGGACTAGAGTATGCTGTCCAGTTCTGGACGCCAGTCCTCAGGAAGGATGTACTGGAAATGGAGCGAGTACAAAGAAGGGCAACAAAGCTAATAAAGGGTCTGGAGGATATTAGTTATGAGGAAAAGTTGGCGAGGACTGAAAGTATTCTCTCTGGAGAAGAGACGCTTGAGAGGAGATATGATTTCAATATACAAATACCCCACAATAGGGATAAAACTTTTTAGCGGAAGGGAATTTAACAAGACTCATGGCCACTCATTAAAATTAGAAGAAAAGAGGTTTAACCTTAAACTAGGTAAAGGGTTCTTTACTGTAAAAGCGGCAAGGATGTAGAATTCCACAGGCGGTGGTCTCAGCGGGGGGTATTGATAGTTTCAAGAAACTATTATATAAGCACCTTAACGACGCAACATACAGTTGTATACAATGTAATACTGACATATAATCATACACATAGGTTGTACTGGATGGACTTTTTTCGACCTCACCTACAATGTAACTATATATATAACTACGAGAGCGATGAAAGCTGAAAATTGATCTGGGCAGGAAGGGGGTATAAGTGCACAGTATTGAGGTGGTTAAAGTGAAGTTAAGTTGTAAACCCTCATATATACCCAATGAAGTGGCTAGCCTCAGATGATACACAGAGATGAAACAAATCCTCCTACATAGGATTCACTTGTTTAACTGCAGTCTTCTTTTGTGTACAACCCTTCAAAGTAATAAAATCCTTATGCATCTGTGAGTTGTGCAGAGAAGGGAATGGAAAACTGTATGAGAGCTGATTGGAGAAAAGAGACACACCACCTTCCACATAGGCAGAGGAACAAAGGGACATGCAGAGCTGTATTCTGAATAGACAAGTTGTGTACTTATCTCCCTCCTGACACAAATTTTAGCTCATGTTATCTCATGTGTTGGAAAACTTCTCATGCTGCGTACACACGACCGGACTAGGTCCGACGGACTTTCGGAGGAGTTCCGACGGACTTTCCGAACTAACGGACTTGCCCACACACAAGCACACCAAAATCCGATGTATTCTAACCTGATGACGTACGACTGTACTAGAATAAGGAAGTTCATAGCCAGTAGCCAATAGCTGCCCTATTTTTTTTTTTTTTAGCTGCCCGGTTTTTGTCCATCGGACTAGCATACAGACGAACTGATTTTTCGACCGGACTCGAGTTGGTCAGAAAGATTTGAAACGTGTTTTATTTCTAGGCACGTTGGAATTTTGGGAAAAAAAGTCCGCTGGAGCCCATACACAATCGTAATATCCGATGGATTAATTCCGTTGCACCTAGTCCGTTGAAAAGTCAGTTTGTGTGTACGCTGCATCAGATGTGACACATGCTGATAACAGATGAACAAAGCACCAGAGAGAAACGACACTTAGAGCTTTGAAGAGAGATAAGTAAACACTCTAGATATATGTACTTAGTTCAAATTTAATGACTGGGGTTTACAACCACTTTAATGCATTCTATGTATTAAGATTAAAAAAAAATATTCTGTGTGAAGCAGCCCCCTTCAGCCCCCCTAATACTTACCTTAGCCCTATCTTGATCCAGCGATGTTGCACGAGGGTCTTGGCTGTCCGGGACTCCCGCTGCTGTCAAAGTCAGTGAGCCAATGAGGAGATAGATGGGGTGGGGTGAGCTCCGTGTCTGAATGGACACACAGAGCAGTGGCTCTGCTCGGGTGCCCCCATTGCAAGCTGCTTGCTGTGGGGGTACTCGACAGGAGGGAGGGGCCAGGAGAGTTAAAGGGGGACCAGAGAAGAGAAGGATCTGGGCTTCTCTGTGCAAAACCATAGCACGGATCAGGTCAGTATAACATGTTTGTTATTTTTAAATGAAAAAAAAAAAAAGACTTTAGTATCACTTTAACATTCTATGTACTGGCCTGAAATCTCAAGCAATATTATCTGCCTCCCAAGCTATTTTTCTGCACTAAAAAATTCTCCTCAAGGAGGAGGGGGTTATGGTTATTTCACGCCACTGAAAATAAACTGATCCACCCACTTTAGAAGATTGGGCACACATATTAACCAATATCATGTTTAGGTTTAGGTCTTTCATCCTGGACTTGGATAATCATTAAGCCTAGGTTCACAAATACGGGCATTCCCAACCAGCAGAAACACACTGCACCTTAGCAGATGTGTGGGGATACCATTAATTTTTATGGCAGGGGTGCCATTAATTCATGCATGCAGCAACCCTGGTGCATTTTTGCCCACATGAAACTGCATGGTGCCTCATCACTATGCGGTTTGGTGTAGTTTGCTTTTACAAAAGGGTCAGGGACTTCTCTCCCAACGAGAGGGGCAGCCCATTGTGATGAATAGGTTGCTCTATCCGTGATGTGCACACCCACGCACACATATGTGAACCAAACCTTAGTATGGTTTTAAAAGCTTATGTCAAAAAAGATTCTTCCTTATTAATAACATGGCCATGTTCCTTATCAGGGTTTTCATTACCTAAACCTAAATTTTTATGTAGCACCCCGATCCCAAACAAGGCTGCTAATACATCTAGTTGTGCTAGGTTGTAATTAGCCTGGCTAATTGGTAGGTTGATCCACTGATTTCTATCCTAAGTCTGAGTTTTAGTATAGTCTCTCTCTCCTGTCATGAGGTGGCACTGTTGCCTTTGGCAATGGAATTATGTATTACCATAAATTCAGGTCATGGGTAAATAGGTTGTCTCAGCCAATCAGCAAGAGTCTTTAACCACTGTGTATGCTGGGATAGGCTATTTATTTGGGAGGAGTCAGGTGATCAGGGTTCTTCCTGCCCGGGGCTGCGGCCTGGATGGGTGTATGTCGAGAAGCTGCTGGTTGCTAGGCCTGAAGCCTGATGCCTAGCCATGAGGCATGATGGCTGCTAGGTGCACTTAAGATCTATCCAGCAGGTCAGGGTTCCACAAAGGAGGAGCAGCCAAGGTTAAGCCCGGACTTTGGTGCGGAACTGGATTTGTTAGAGGCTCAGCCCGAGGGGAGCCTGACCATTGACAGAGGTTAAGAAGCAGTTGCCACAAAGGGACGACCACTCCTGTTACCGGAAGTTTGAAAGGGATGAAGTTCTGAAGGAGCACCAAAGCAGGCGCTTCACTAGCGAGAAGTTATTGCCATAGAAGACAGCAGTTGCTACAAGATACAGATTTCTGCATTCAGCCTAAAGGCCCTCTTTCTGTATTACTGTCTGCCTAGTTCTATTTTTGTCTAGAGGGTTTGTCTTAATTGCCATTGCATTTGCATAAGGGTGTCCTGAGTCCTAAACCCTCTTTCCTTACCGTTTCTGAGAAATAAACCTCTATGTTCTGTTTACAAAAAAGAGACTGGTGCCCAATCTTTTCACCTTGCACCACACCCACTATGCCTAGTAACCTACACCCTGAGGAGGAATGTCAGTTTTCTCTGGCTCTGGGGGTCACCATCAGGCCCTTGGAAGCCAGAGAGACCGCTGCATTTATTTTTATTTTTTTTAATAATACAAGATTTAAAGCATTATAACTTGAAATGGATATTGATATACTGCTTTGGCTTAAATCTTCTATACATTAGAATATGTTGTAACCATAAATTATTACTCATTGCTCTGCCTCCCTTTTAATTATCCCTGCTGTTTTTCCCTAACAATGTCAACATGTTGTGTAATCTGTGAATGTATATGACAAGTATAATAAAGGCATAAGGTATATGACCCAATATATTTGAATGTATTATGAATGCTTTTATGTGTATTATTTGTATATGTGCTTGTTAGCATATTTGTTCAATTACATAATAATACTCTACTTCCTGTTCAGCTTTATTCCGGATAATGACAACGTAAACAAACATGTCTTATGTATGCTCTGGATACAGTCCTATAGACATTTAACCTGGCCATAAACGGATCGGTTCCTGCTAAATAGCCAGGGTTGGCGGCCCTATCCTACCTAAAATCTTTCCAAGCCTCCAAATTCCAGGACCCATATGTAACCTTAATAATCCTGGGAAAATAAGTCAGTTTTCCACTTTACTGGATCATCCTGCACAGGTGAGAATCCCTGATTACTCTAAACTGCTTCTTGTCATCCTGCAACCACAACCCAAACAAAGGAGACACATACCTCCCATCCAGGACCCATCCCTGGTGAGTACCTGAACATTAGGTGAATCTCCAGGCAATCACCCACAAAGAAATCCATAAATATCTAAAATAGGTATAGAAGCACTCATAGGTCTTTGAGCAGGGATAAATCAAACCAACATAATTTTTTGTCAATGACTAAGTTACCAGGGAAGGCACATTTTAAATAGTAAAGTGGATTTCCGACTGCCCCCCCCCCCCCAACAATTTTTTTAAAAAGGCAGCAGCTATAAATACTCTAGCTGCTGACTTTTAATATTAGGACCTTACCTGTCCTGAAACCCAGCAATGTCGGCACCCCAGACGATGTGTCGTAGTAAGGGAACCCAGCAGTGAAGTCTTTTGGCTTCACAGCCAGTTCCCTACTGTGCATGCGTGAATCGCACTGTACTTTCTGAATGACCCGGCGGCAAGGGAAGGAGGAGGAGGGCCAAACTTCTCAGTGATCTCGCCACAGAGTGACCTCCCGGAAGTGGGTACAGGTCAAAAACGGGTACCCATTCACCCTCAAAAGGTGCCAAATGTGGCACCGGAGGGGGGTGGAGTCAGATAAGTAGAGGCAGAAGAGGGATGTGTGTGTTTAAACACACAAATCCCTGTTCTGGGAGAAGAGACAGAACATGAGTTCCTAATAGCTAGAAACCATGATTTGTCATCCCCTCTAGTCAGTCCCCTCCCCTACAGTTAGAACACACAGTCAGGGAATACAGTTAACCCCTTCACTGCCAGTGACATTTATACAGTAATCAGTGCATTTTTTTAGCAGGGATCGTTGTATAATTGTCGGCCTAAACTGAGAAAAAAAATTACTTTTTTAAGGAAAATTGGGGATATTTATTATAGCAAAAAGTACAAAATATTTAGTTTTTTTCAAAATTGTTGCTTTTTTTTGTTTATAGCGCAAAAAATAAAAACTGCAGAGATGATCAAATACCACCAAAATAAAGCTCTATTTGTGGGAAAAAAAGGACATCAATTTTGTTTGGGTACAGCGTCGCATGGCCGTGCAATTGTCAGTTAAAGTGACGCAGTGCCGTATCGCAAAATATGTTCTGGTCATTGAGCAGCCAAATCGTCCGGGGCTGAAGTGGTTAAGCTCCCCTACCACTTGTACGGTAATACAGATGTGTAGACTGTGACATAATACAATACTAAAATAACAATGGGGAATTATTTTACCCCAAATGCTGTATAAAACAAATCTATTAATCTGTTTTGTTGCGAGTGAGCCATAAGGGAGGGGTATTTTGTATATTACATACACCATATTTTATTTTTTTAAACAAATTCATAATAAATATTATTTCTAACAGTTTACAAAGCATAAATCTCTGATACCAGTAAAGTATAGTTTACATAATGTTGTTGTATTAGATAACTCTTGGGATGTATGTACCTCAATCATTTGAATATAACTACAATATATTATACAATATATATTATAAATTGTTCTATAGTACAAAATAGAGAATAATAAGAATGGAAACATTTAACAGAATACCCAAGGCACACATGCACACTTGATGAAAATACATTTTGGGAAACAGCCACCATTTCATTCAAAGTAAAACTTTGAGTGCAATATGGTTTGCATAGGTTTAGCTAGAGCAGTCTGTACCTTATTCATTTACCTCTGCTCTCAATCCAGAAAGGATATTAAAGCATGCAAAGGCTACCACATTAGCTTGTTAACTGCTTTTCCAAGCAAATTCATAACCCAGACTAGCAAATATCCCCCTTGATAGAGATTACATTTTTCCTGCTAATTATATTAATAATTTACACAATGAAAGCAATGTGATTGGCTGTGCACATAAAACATATGATTTGCCAAAGTAATCACATTGTGCAAAAACTATTATTTCCAGTTGTATAAAGTGCTGTCCTGAGTTTAAATGCATCAAGTGTTCCCTCTTTGTTGTAATAGAAACTGAGTTCATTGGTAGTTGCACCGCCCAATGATATTTCCCTTTGCAAACATCATAAATGTGTAACATTTTCCATTTTCTTTACAGGTTTTGAATGGGGTTACAGTCCAAAAGCCCTAAAAGCCCCATTACAAGATATAATATTGGCCAGCAGTCCGATTATATTTATATTGTGAAGCCAAATTTAAACCATTAGACACAATAAAGTAAAAATAAACAATGATTGTTTTATTTAAAAAGAACTTAAAAATGGAAACCACCAAACCTTTGGAAATGAATGTGCTGTAAATCCTACATCTGTTTTTTTTCTTTTTTAGAACAGAAAGGGGGGGGGGGGGGACTTTAAATGAGGCGAGTACACACATGGCTAGAAGATGAGTAGATTTAAAACACATGTTTTTATTGGTGAAACAAGAAACATGGCAAAATTACATGATACATGCAGCAATGAATAAAATTGTCAATCACATATTGCAGACCATATATAGAAACAAACATTAGTAGCAACCAGCCAACCACTGTGTGATATGGAACGAATCCTGGATGTAGTAAAAACACTTAAAATTACATGGTAGATGGAGAACTCAAGATAAAATGTATTGAGTAGGGGCGTCTACAAGAGAATAAGTGCAACCATATTCACTCTAATACTGGGATTTTTTCTGCCTTTGGGCAGCAACAGGAGATAAATTACTATTTTACCTATTACTACTTTACCATTCTCCCCCTCCCCCTTGGGAAGCCTTGGATACTGGAAAGCCATGCAGTCCACCCGACTTTGTCTGTTGTTCTTAACTGAATTGTGAGATACATTCATATGATATTGTACCTGGCTATGTAAGTACTAATCTGAGTTTAGTTCTTTATAACCTTTTTTTGTTCCACCGTTTGCCTGCTTTATCCTGTCATTTGTTCTTCATTAGAACTATATCCTATGCTGTATCTATGGCCCTGAAGAAGGAGACTATTCCAGCTCTGAAACGCGTAGGGTGATCGCCTCTATAGTCGATTATGTATAAGTAATTTGTTCCATGTACTGTACAAATTTTTATGATATGTATAAACTCTATGTTTTTATATGATTTTATATCAATTTAATAAAGAAAGTCAATAGCTCCTATCTGTAATTTTTGGTTGTACGTGCCATTAAAGTCCACCACCAGGGTTTTTTTATTGATGTAGTTTCAACCTAAGAACAACCCAAAATACATTTTTCTGCTCCTGGCAATCCCAGCGATACCACATATGTGTAAGTTAGTTGTTGTTTGTCCCCATAATACAAACCAGAAATAATAGTGCGTATAGCGAACCAGAGGCTATCCCAGCAATTAGGTGACCTGGAATTGGGAGATTTGGGTCCCAATCATTAGTACCGGGCGCGGGGGCTCTCTGTGAGACCTTGATCTCTGTGCTGGGAGTGCACCATGAGGCACTCTCCAAGCAACAATTATGGTCAGCATGAAGGGGTTAAAGTAGCTTGTGCACCAGTATAATAAACACACTGTAATGTTAACCACTTCAACCCCAGGAGATTTGACTGCTCAAAGGCCGGGCCATTTTTTGCGATATGGCACTGCGTCACTTTAACTGACAATGGTGCGGTCATGCAATGTTGTACCCAAACAAAATTTATGTCTTTTTTTTTCCCCACAATTAGAGCTTTCTTTTGGTGATATTTGATCAAATGTGCGTTTTTATTTTTTGCTCTATAAACAAAAGAAGGGCAACAATTTAGAAAAAAACACAATGGGGGTTATTTACTAAAGGCAACTCCACTTTGCACTACAAGTGCACCGCAAGTGTACTTGAAAGTGTAATTGGAAGTGCAGTTGCTGTAGATCTGAGGGGGACATGCAAGGAAAATTTAAAACAGCATTTTAACTTGTACATGATTGGATGATAAAATCAGCAGAGCTTCCCCTCATTTCAGATCTCCCCCTCAGATACAGTGACTGCACTTCCAAGTGCACTTTCAGTGCACTTGTAGTGCAAAGTGGATTTGCCTTTCGTAAATAACCCCCAATTTCTTTTACTTTAGTAAATATCCCAATTTAAAAAAAAATGTCCTCAGTTTAGGCCAATATGTATTCTTCTACATATTTTTGGTAAAAATAGCAATAAGCGTATATTGATTGGTTTGCGCAAATGTTATAGCATCTACAAACTATGGAAAAGATTTATGGCATTTATATGGCGTTTTTATTATTATTATTTTTTTAAATTAGTAATGGCAGTGATCTGCAATTTTTAGCAGTATTGCGACATTGCGGCAGACAGGTTGGAAACTTTTGAAACATTTTCTGGACCACTGCCATTTACAGAGCGATCACTGCTATAAATATGCACTGATTACGATGTAAATATCACTGGCAGGGAAGGGGATAACACTAGGGGGTGATCAAGGGGTTAACTGTGTTCCCTATGTGTGTGTTCTAACTGTGAGGGGGTGGGACTAACTAGGAGAGATGATAGATTGCTGTTTCTACTTTGTAGAAACACACACGATCTGTCTTCTCTCCTCTGACAGCACATGGATTTGTGTGTTTACATACACAAACCCCGGTGCTGCCGCTTGTGCACGCATAGCTCCCAGCTGTCCCTGATTTAGAGGGACTGTCCCTGATTTGGATCAATGTCCCTCTGTCCCTCATTCCTCCTCATTTGTCCCTCATTTTGGTCTGATCTATATAGATGTATATAAAATGCACTTTTTTTTTTTTTTAATACAAACGTTTTTTATTAGGTGAGAAACAAAATACACAGTAATGCACATATGTACGACTTGCAGTAGCGTTGTACAATGTTACAATAAAGCTCAGACGTAGTAAAGCAAGACAGTATCAAGAGAAAACAAAAAAAAAAGCACTATAAATTTTTGGTCTATCATACATTTCCAGCAGTGAGACTGTGCTTAACAGCTCTAGAAGTACTGTGCCAAGGCATCCAAGGTAACTGTGTAGGTTGACATAATAACAAACTAAATTTTAAAATAATAACAACTGACCGTAGCAAAGAAAAAAAAATCCATCATTCATATACTTCAGCCCTGTAGCGGCTAGTATTCGCCCAACTTCGAATGATAGAGGATGTGTATAGATTTGGTGGACTAGATAACCAGGTCAGGGTCCGGGAGACTGTCATGCCCCGGGAACGGGGTTCAGGACCAGCTTACATTCAGAGATCCTCCCGAGGAAGGAGGGGAGGAAGTACCATCCCCCCAAACCCCGAGCCGATCGGCCATTTGGCCCACTTGGCGGTGTGTATGTGCATAGAGTCCAGGAGTGTATGGTGGATCCGTTCCATAAGACGGATAGACTCCATCCTCCGAAGAACCTGAGACCAGGGAATCGAGGGTGAGCGCCAATGCAGCGCCACCGCCCATTGAATGGCACTGAACAATGTATTAATTAACCTCTGGGAGGATCGGGTAGTCCCCGGGAGTGAGGCAAATAGTAGACAGTGTGTAGCTGTCAATTCAACGTTAGCCCCTATGATGGTGGCAACCAAGGTCGAGGCTTGATCCCAGACAGGTTGAAGTAGGGGACAGCTCCAAAATGTATGGAGCAATGTGCCAGGCTCAGGACAGCCCCTAAAGCACCTGTCGGGGACCGAAGGATAAAACTTATGGACCCTCACCGGGGTGAGGTACCATCGTGTGTGTAATTTCACTACGGTGTCCTTGATCGCCATGGAACGGGAACATCTATGCATATTCAGGAGCATGTCCTGCCACTCCTCCAGGGAGAATTCGGTGGACAGATCCGCTTCCCACAATCCCATGGCTCTAGATTTCTCAGGTAACTGAGCTTCTATTAGGTGTTTGTATATGGTAGAAATAGTGCTTCTGTCTCTAGAGTGTCGATAGCATAGAGATTCAAATTGCATATTAGAGTGGTCTCTAGCTACGCTATAGTGTGTTTGAAAGAAATGGCGAATTTGTAGATATTTAAAGAACTCCCCCCTCGGAATCTCGTGACTCCTTTGGAGCTGCGAGAAGGAGGTAAAGCGTAAGCTATCATTGCAGAGAGCTCGCAGGGTGACCAACGATTTTTGAACCCACCAGCTAAAAGAGCTGGGGGACTCAAATGCCAGGGGAAACCTCTTATCCCCTAGAAAGGAGGCCAACCGGGGTCTGCTTGGGCGTAATCTAAATTTAGAGTGATATAGTGACCACAGAAAAAGGGAGCGGCTGACAATAGTGTTTAGGGGGGCTAGGACCCCCGGTCTCATCTCCCCCTGCCACAAGATACCCGGGAGAAAATACGGGCGTATGGACTGGGTTTCAAAGATCAACCATGGCACCCCAAGATTAGGGGCGTGCCATTGAGCCGTTTGGGCCAACCTCGCTGCCAGGTAATATAACCAAATATCCGGTAAACCCAGTCCACCCTGGGGCAGGGGTCGATGCAACAGGAGCTTCCCAAACCTGGGTCTCTTATTCTGCCATATAAATGCATTAATGTCTCATTGCAACAACGTAAGGGCTCGGCGTGGGACATACAAGGGAAGGGCTCTAAAAAAATAAAGTAATTTGGGCAAAATAGACATTTTAACAGCGACCACCCTACCCATCAAGGGGATATGATATGTGGACCACAGTTTCAGCCATCTCCTAACTGCAGAGAAGGCCACCGGAAAATTAGCATTATAGGTGTCTGATAGAGTAGTGGCAAGGTGAATCCCGAGATAATTCAATGTATGCTTAGATACTAGGAGGCCAAATGTGTTTTGGAGATGTAAGATTTCGGGGGGGGGGTGAAATTAATAGGGAGGGCCGAACATTTAGCTAGGTTCACTGCCAATCCTGAAAGCTTCTGAAAGGAATTGAGGTTTTCAATAAGGTTGGGTAATGAAATTAAAGGATTGGGTAAGAACAGGAGGACATCGTCCGCATAGAGACTAAGCTTGTATTCCCCTTCTCCCTTCAAGTACCCACCTATGTTCGGGTTAGCAATAAGTGCCCTGGCCAGGGGTTCTAAGGCCAGGGCAAATACTAATGGGGACAGGGGACAACCCTGCCTGGTGCCCCTGCCCAACGGGAAGAGATCAGAGGAACAGCCCGGGATTTTAACTCTAGTTTGAGGGTTCTGATATAGAGCTTTAAATCCATGCACAAAAGCACCCGTAAACCCAAATTTGGATAAAACTTTGTCAAGGTAAGGCCATAAAACGCTATCAAACGCTTTATGTATATCCAATCCCAGGATCAAGACTTTCTGGGAATAAAGGTTGGCGTCCTGTATAACATTCAAGGCCAATCTAATGTTGTCCGTGATTTGCCTGTTGGGGATAAATCCCGTTTGTTCCGGGCCGACCAGGGTACAAATGATAGGGGCTAGTCTATTTGCTAACAATTTTCCTAAAATTTTGATATCGTTATTTAATACTGAAATGGGCCTATAATTTTGGGGCATGGTGTGATCCTTATTCGGTTTGGGGATTAACGTCATATTGGCGTGTAGCATTTCATCCGGGAGAGTATGACCTTGCAAAATCTGGTTAAAAAGTTTCGTCAATTTAGGGGCCAGGATCTGGGAAATTTTTTTGTAATATAATGAGGTGTAACCGTCCGGGCCTGGGGCCGTGGAGGATTTAAGGGTTTTCATAGTGGCTATAACCTCTTGTTCGGAGAAGGGGGCATTCAGGGCCTGAAGTTGTGAGTCCGATAGGGATGGAAGGCTCACAGAATCCAACCACTGGTCAATATCTGGGGTGACAGGTTGGGAAGGAGGGGATAACAACTTCTGGTAAAATGTTTTGAAAATTTGAAGTACTTCTGTGGGGTGAGTGACTATGTGACCTGAATCATTTCTTAATTTATAAACATGGGAAGGTTGTAAGGACTGATGAAGTTTGCGAGAGAACATACTAGAGGCCGTATTACTATGCAAAAGGAATTTAGCTTTAGACCAACGCAATGCCTTCTCAGTATGATCCGATAGAATCGTGTCTAACTCGGCCCTCTTTTGGTTGATTAACTGCATGGTGTCTAGCGAATGTGAAACTGAGTGGGATTGATATAATTTTTGTAATTCACGGGTAAGGGAACGGATCTGCTCACCTCTCTGCCTTTTTTTGGTGACTGCGATTTCAATCAGGTGGCCCCGAAGGACTGCTTTATGAGTCGTCCAAAGTATTTGAGGGGAGATATCCTCTGTGTCATTAATGTGGAAGTAATCCTCTAGGATGCCCACAACGCGAGTGTAAATCTCTGGGTCCGTCAATAATGAGTCATTCAGCCTCCAGGAGCCCGTAGTAGGGGAAAGGCCAATGTGGGAGGTGTGAAATGAAACCACCTGGTGATCAGACCAGGGACATGGATGTATAGATGCGAGAGCCGAGTTAGCCAGTAATATGGGGGAAGTGTATATGTAATCTAATCTAGCGTAGCTATCGTGGGGGTGGGAATAATGAGTATATTCCCTGGTGCCAATATTCAGTGCCCTCCATGTATCGATAAGTTGCAATCTATCTAACGATCGACTAAGTAACTTCGGGAAGGTTTAGCACAGTGAGTTGGTTTACTGCGGTCTAACGAAAGGTTGGCCACTAAATTAAAATCTCCCCCTACAATCAAATGGGGGAGATATATCTGTCTAAGATTCGTAGAAATTGTTGATAAAAAGTACCTTGCGCAGAGTTTGGAGCGTACAGATTAGCTACAGTCACCGCCTTACCCTGTATCAACCCTTGTAGCACAATGAACCTACTATGTGGGTCTTTATATACATGGGAAGGTTCAAACTGTAAAGTATTACGAATAAAGATCGCAACTCCCCTGGCTCTGGACTCAAAGGTGGTATAGTAATGTAATTTATACGACTTGTCAAAAAATTTAGGACAAGACGTAGAGGGGAAGTGGGTCTCCTGTAAAAGTATAATATCTGCGCCCATACGCTTATATTGGCGGAAAGCCTTCCTTCTCTTTTGAGGTGAGTTGAAGCCCCTCACATTGTGGGAGATAATCTGGAGACCCATGTTATCCGGTGCATAGGCACGCTATTCTATAGACCCTACCAATGAGGCGTTGTACCCCATGCCAGAGTCCAGTACCCAAGGAGCCACTCCTACACACATTAAGATAGAGCATTATCAGAAGGTGGACAAAGCCAACTTTCCACCAATTAGAGAAGTCAAAAACAGAAAACGAAGCTATCCATATATCAGGGCAAGCATTACGGTCAGCATAACCTAAAAACATATAAACAGAAACAAAAACAAAATAACTGTGGAGTCTGGGTGGAAAATCCACCCAGACCAATAGAGTATACACCTGGGGCCCTATGGCCCCTACATCCACCTGCTCCATTCACTCCCCGTCAACTAACGATCCAAACAGGGAGTGGAGGACCAGTGTGGAGGGGGGGAGAAACACTACGCCAAGAAAAAAAAGGAGAGAAAAAATATCTGATAAGAGAACAAGAAAAAAAAAAAACCCGTCTCCGGGGACAGGGAGACACCAGAGTTTCTCAGTAAGTATGTCCGAACTGCCAATACAAATGGAGGGGAGGGGGGGAGGGATTCAAAGGATCCAGGTAAGTCAACTGAAAGAACCCGGCCATAGGTTCCAATAATGACAGGCAAAATCCTTGCAGGATAAGCTGGGCGTCAGCGAGAAGTCCGGGCAAACCGTGTTCATATCTCAGGCAGTGGCTGAAGCCTTCGAGAGCGTCTATCCCTGTGGGGTGATGGAGTGGCCCAAATGGGAGACGGGCGAGGAGACGGTAGGTGCCTGGGCGTTTGTTGTCTTTCCAACAGGCCTAATTTCAGCAGAACTTCTCTACCCTCCGCAACTGTGGAGGCAACATGCGTGGAGCCATTATGCGGGACGATCAATTTAAATGGAAACCCCCAACGATATCGCACCTGAGCTGTCTGCAACGCAGAGGTAATTTCTTTCATCTGTCGCCGCTTCTCCAGAGTAGCAGGAGCTATATCAGGGAAAATTTGAACGGCGATTCCATCCAGAAGGATACGTGGGGTATTACGGGAGGCTCTGAGGATTTCCTACTTAATAAGGAAGTCTTTAAGGCACATGACAATGTCCCGTTGGGGTTTCTCTGGGGGTGGTTTAGGCCTCAAAGCCCTGTGCAGGCGGTCACATATGAAGGATTCCTTAGGTTGATTAGGAAGAAGGAGTTGAAACAGCTTGGTGATCGTGGCCGGGAGATCAGTCACTGATTCAGGGATCCCCCGCACCCTAACATTATTCCTCCTGTTGCGGTTGTCCAGGTCTTCCAAATGATTCTGGAGCTGGACAACCGTGTCTCCCAACATCTCGTGGTCCCTCCGCAGATCAGCATAAGCTAAATGGAGCTCATCATGCTTCACTTCTAAGAGATCCGTCCTGTTTCCCAGGGCCGCTAACTCCTGTGACAGTGTACTGGTTGATTTCTGTAATTCTGCCTGGAATTTCCTGGCTAGCCTATCATACATATGAGCAAGGCTATCTTCCAGGTCCGCTTTCGTTAGCCGGGAATCCCCCGTACCTGTATGTGAGCTCGCTGCACGCGGAGTCTCTGTGTCCATGGAGGCCTGGGCGCCATCTTGGGACATCTCCTGTCTCTCGGTGACTCGAAGAAGGTAGTTCGTTAAGGAGCGTTGAGCGGTTTTCCGCTTGCCCTTCTTGGCTGTCGGCATGCACGAATGATCCCTCGGGCCGATGGGATAGTTTTGGTGTCGATAGGAGAGCAGATTTGACCCGGGGAGTGATTTTGAATCTCCGCTGTCCCCGGAGCTCCTGAGTCTAGCGTCCTGCTCGCTCTGCGCCGCGCATGCGCCCCCATAAAATGCACTTTTTATCTATCAAAAATGGTTTTCCAGCGCTAAACCTTTCATCTGATTTCTAAATTGCTGCAAATGTAAATTCAAAAAGACAATTCCCCTTTAATTCCCCTTTAAGGGGCATAGCAGTGTCCTATGCCTGCATACTTTTGCTGATAGGTGTCCCTCATTCCCATCTCAAAAAGTTGGGAGGTATGGTGCACGTGATCGTACGTGGCCAGTGGCAATCTCACCAACAGCCAGGCACGTGTGCCTCCGGCGGCGCTCGCTTGTGCTCTGGTGGCTCTCCTGGGCAAAGCCATATATGTACAGGATTTTGCCCAGGAGAGCCATTCTGCCACAGTATATCTGCATGAACTGATTGGGAACCAGTTAAAGCATTTGTTACCCCAATACTGCATCTTCCTGATTTGTGCCTGCTGTCCCATGTACTTGTATGAAAAAGGAACCTTCTTTTAAATTGCTTCCTTTGTGTGAAATCCCTGGTGTTCCTGCCAGTAACTCTGCTTTCCGATTAGAAAAGTGACCACACTAAACAGGAGAGCACACTGTGGTTAGTTCTCTAGCTGCACTGGGAACTTGGCCCGCCCTCCTCCAATGTTCAGATTTGTCCTGCCATGCCCCCACTGCATAGCAATTCACTGGGATGGGAAGCTCAATTCAATGTGATGCTGCTTCTTCTCCCCCCCCCCCCCCCCCAGCTTTTATGCAGCTGAGAACAGGGGAATGTGATCACTTAGAAAAAAGGGGAAAAGGTATTTCTAATGTATTTTTATATCTATACAAAAATGATTTGCCTTTCATTTCTATTTTAAACTGAATAGGTTGTTTTACAAGGTGATCGATTACAATCACTTTAAGGCCAGAAATCAATCCATCTATTTTTATTGCAAATGAGACTGTAGCATAGCAATAAAATAAAATTCAGAATGAGATTCTAGCCTTCTTGTATTATAAAGGAAAATTTGATTTTTTTTTTTACACCTTGTACCTGTTGAGGAGAGTTTCTTCCTGTTTTGGTGACACCATTGTCATCAGAACAAGAACGGTTGCATACGCAAATAAAAACCTGACAGAGGTTCTAACCTATGCCATTTTATCCAAAGCTAAAATAAAGTTTTGGCTCAAGTTTTTCTTTAATCCTGCTTACTTTGCATCAATAGGTTTATAGGCCTGAGTTATGCCAGGACTCTCTTTGTATGGAATTAATATTTTCTGTTTCCTTAGGTTTGCTGCATAGCGCCAATTTTTAACTAAAGGTCCAAAATACACCAATAGATTTAATGGCAACTCCATAAAACTGGCAATAGAGCACAGTATGTCTCTTGGATTGTGGATCCTGCTAGAAAAATTAGAGTGTCAGCTTCAATTGAGCAAAAGACTGATATACTGCACATGTTGAAATTCTATCTTTTTCTTAGGCATTGTGTATATCATTTCTGCATACATTTACTGCAGTCAATGGCAACTACGGCAACAAAACACTGTCATTTAACGCAGTCATTTAAAGTGATGAAGGGGGTGTGGTAAGCATGGCAGGACTTTCCCTTTCTCTGTGCTAAGTGCCACTCAAATACTATAAGGTACCTTTTTTATTGCATTTTATAGGACTTTCTTCTTACCTGTCTGGATACTGTGGTAACCAGTAGACCCCATGGAAGATAGAGCAGCACACCAACAGACTGCACTCTCATGGACCCTGAGAGTAAACCAGCCAGGGATGGCTAGAGTTGCGTTCCATCTCTTGCTGAATTCTTTCACTTATGGTACCTGCTCCATTGTTTCCTCCAAAGATTCATGCTCAGAAGTAGTTCCTTAGTGAAGCAGATTTATGTAAGTACACACAGAGAATAAAGGTTTTTCCTTTTTACTAGCAAACTGATAAAAATATAGATGAACATAACATTTACAGTATGTAACACATAGCTTGAATAAGTTTAGAAAAGTCATGCAGCGAGAGTGATAAATGGAGACCTGTACTCAGAGTTAGGATGAAATAACTGTCTAATTTTTAAGAGCTTGGAAGCAGTGGCAGGACACCATCACAGCTAGTAGCCTTGTTCCTGACAAATACTGGATTCCTAGACGTGTTCAGGGAATCTAAATTCCCAATCTTTAGTTCCTTAGAAGCTCAGGGAGGCCAAATTTGACGAGGCAAAGGTAACAAAGCAAGTGATCTGAACCCAGGCGAGAAGCTCTCTATGTTCAGAACCAGTGTGCAGATAGCTGGCCATAGCCTAATAGCATGCAGTTTGTCCACAAGACCTAGATACTGTAGGGAGCCCTCAAGTGGGTGGCCCATTGTCCTGTGTTATCAGAGCAACCCTGGACTTCCTTATTTTACAGTGCATGTACATTTTTTGTCATCCGGAAACTGTTTCCATTATCACTTCTAACTTGGTACCTGTTTGTTAAACTGCAAGTTACTCTCTGTTTGATTATTAAGCCTATCACATATTTTGTTAAAACCCAAAAACCTTAATTTAGACTTCTCGAAACTGTGGCTTGTCTTTCAGAATTACAAAACTCAAATTACTTTTTATCTTAAGAGATAATCTGAGATTTTTTAGCCTCTGCAAGGCTATGCATACTGGATTAATATCAGAGAGATGGCCAGGATGACCAGAAGTTCTGAAGGATGATACATCTACTCACAGATGGGTGGAAGAAAGTAAGTAAAATAGTAAAGTACAATTGGGTAAAAACTTTTTTTTCCAAGACATTTTGGTTTTTTTTGGGGGAAAAATTGGAAAAAAAGAAGCATGGAATATGTTCTTTTACAATGATAAATAATAACTATATGGCATTGTATTCAAGCTATATACCATGAAGACCTTAATGAAAGATTTCTGACGCTTTGTGTCAAGTATCAGTAGTAATTATTATAAGTTCTTTCAGCTGAAAACAAGAAAATCCTGGAATACAATTCAAGTAAAACTGTACTTCTCAATACAGTTCTCAAACAAGAAAAATATGCATTTCTATCACTGGGAGGCACTGCATGGGCAAGGCTCCAGTTTAGTTGGTTTGTGGGCTCCATCTTATATCTCCTATAGTTGGATGATTGTTGGGATACAGTAGTTGATAGTTTCTATACTCTCAGGCCTCAATTGACAGGTAAGAGGGTATATTTGTCTGACAAATTTATTTATCTTTATAACCTTTATATGATTCCTTTTAATGTTCTCCACAATGTTTACCTATAGTCTGGTCAGTAAATTGTTTTTTTCTTTTCCTCCTCTCAGTAAAATGGTGAGACCCACATCTAGAGTTTGGAAACATTTCCACAGTGCAATTTCAGCTGAGAGGGAAGCTGAAATTTGCTAATATGAGAAGAAATATTATTTTCCAAAAGCTACAAGGATGACAAAACATCTCCTTGCATGAAAGAGGTGCTCTAAAGACATAAAAATACTTTATGGAATGAAATGACGAGGACCTTAATGAAAGGGCAAGCAGCTTTTTTTCTCCAGAGTTCTCATTCCAGAAACACGCTTTCTGCTGCTTTTGGATCATCACAAAGTGTTTCCTCACCAGCAGCATTTTCAAGTAAGGAAGTGTTGGAAACCACTGTCTTACAAAAATACACAATACCTTAATTTATAGATAACATGACACGTGAAAATCAGGAGAAAATTGATCAAGTTCTCGAAAGAGCAATATATGCTTCTGGATCAACATTGTAAATAACTGAAAATGCATATTGGCAGGAGACTTTTAAACTATTATGAGGGAAAAGGGGGTAGTTACTGTTCTCATGTAGATTTGAAATGTTTTAAAATGTTTTTAACATAAACAGTCCTTGTTATTCCATTTGTAATACAAAAATAAAAACTTAGAAAGCAAGTTTAGTTTATTTACTGAAAAGGCTGTACTTTTATTTCAAGCTTAATACATACATATATATATATACTGCATTTCATGTTTCCAGTATAACAAAATGACTTTCAATTTGTAAAACTACTCCACACTGTATTTTTTTTCACATTTTCTAAAAGTTTCCATTTTTTTGTGGAAAAATAACAATTTTTTTACCATGGTTTCTAATTTTCTGGAAATTTTACATCTCTACATGGGAGCACATGTTATTGAACACATCTGTCATTCCAGCCACAGGAATCTGAAAATTCTTGCCTCTGGAAATCACAGTATGTGGTAATTGCCTGTGTAAATTCCCCCAAAGGCTACTTGCATTTGCGTATTAGTGCACCTGAGAGGCACAGGTGCAGCTTCAAGTCCTATTGCCTGTATTCTGTCAAAGTCTGTAGCAGGTTGCAATATGCTGTGGCTGGACAGGGCTGAACGCTGTGCTGAGTGGTACTTGTGTTTAGGGCTCTAATGCATTTAGGGATGCATGCCCAGGCCAGACCGCTGAATACCTGCATTCTGGGCATACAGCCCTGAACATATTCAATGTTCAACATCAGTACCACTTAGTACTTAGCCTAAGCCCTTGTACACACGGTCGGAGATTCCGACAACCAAATCCGTCGGATTCTGTCCGTTGGATTTTGTCCGACGGATCTTGTCCGAAACTGTTGCATACACACGGTCGGACGAAGTTGTCGGAAAATCCGATCACTCAGAACGTGATGATGTTATTTCGTTACAACGGGACTATGTTCAGGCTGGTAGCCAATATCTTTGATGTAGGAATTTGATCTGAGCATGCATGGCACTTTGTCCGATCGGAATTCTCTACACATGATCAGAGTATGTCCGATCGGAGCATTTTGTCGGAAAATATTTCCGGCAAGTTGGAAAATTTGGTCCGACGGATATTCCAACGGAAACAGTCCGATGCAGACCACACACAGTCGGAATATCCGACAAAAACGCTCCGATTGGACACATTCCGTCGGAATCTCCGATCGTGTGTACAAGGGCCAAGGCTGAGGTTGCACAGCACAGGTTTATAAGACCAGAAATTGCAGCCCCAGTAAAGAACACTGTGAGAAGACTTTATAAAGTTGTTATTCAAATAAACAGTAAACTGAGCAGACTGAGTTAGCTTTTCCTGGATAGTATTAACATTGGCTGATGTTATTTGTTATTTGAAGTTGCTTCTTAAATACAGTGGCAGTTGGTATAAAGCTACATTTTCAGTTTACCATAAATCAGTAGGGAAGGACATTGTCATATACCAATACTTATAGTAGAAAGTAACATCATCTGCAATTGTTATTCACTTTCACAAAGGTCTTGCACTTTCTCAAGCAGAAAATGCCAAAGGAAATCCATCCAAATGAGTTTAATGATATGAACTTTCCAAACTATAATTACAATACCACCCTGTAATAGAACCTGGAACAAGAGGAGTAATACTTGTTAGAAGAGCTATAATTTGGCACTCCCTGCTGCATTGTATTTAATGCAGCCAAAGCTTTAGCTTGTCCTTCGAAATTACATAGTATTTTCCGAACTAATTAGGTACATGGAATGAAAATATGGTCCTGGGAAATTTCAAAGAACATGACATAAATTGATGAAATCTCTTCTTTCTACAGTGTTCGGTTCCTTTATTTTTATGATTAAATGTAGTGTATATATATATATATATATACATACATCATATACACAGTATAATTATCAATACTTTTTTTTATCTCTTCAGCTTTTCCTGTGTAGCACTACACTTGTAGGAGCCGCTGGATAGGATGGGTCATTACTTTACTTCAAAGGATACTTTTGGACACTCTCATGAACTTTATCTTAATTTTGTTTGTTCTGTGACACATTTATTTGGTTCACTTATCACAGGGTGATACAATTGTTGTTCTCACACATGTTGTTCATACCATTTAATTGTTGTCACGTTATAATTTATAGTTAAGCGCTACTATTTATATATACTATATAGTATCCTTTGAAGTAATGTCTCTTCTTATTCCATCCACCACACCAAAGTGATCAGTGATTCCACTCCCTTAAGAAATGCACTCACCGACTCCCAATGCCTTCACTTTCGTATCAGGCTTAAGCGCTTATCAGCAAAAGAGCAAGTAGTGAACCATTGCTCCAACCATCCATTGTGCAAATTCAAATATTCCACATGTAAAATAATAAAGGTGAATTGATTCATATGGTTTTACACTATTGGAGCACCTTTATTATTTTACATGTGGAATATTTGAAGAAGAGACATTACTTCAGAAGATACTTTTGGACACTCTCATGAACTTTATCTTAATGTTGTTTGTTCTGTGACACATTTATTTGGTTCACTTATCACAGGGTGATACAATTGTTGTTCTCACACATGTTGTTCATACCATTTAATTGTTGTCACGTTTCTTGGAGTTAGTTATAATTTATAGTTAAGCGCCACTATTTTTCCTTTTTTCTGATTTTAGTTTTAAAAGCATAAAAATTTATTAACAATGGTAATAACACAATTTAGCATACACAGTGATTAATAATAAGGACTAGGCATGAGACAACATTTGGCATTCAGATCAGCATAAACAGTAGCAAGGCCACCTCAAGTGCAGCAGTAAGCAGTAGAAAAGTTTAATTTACTGAGTGCTAAAACTATACTGCTAGAGCACATTTATGGCAGTGATATTATTCCTTGACTGACTGGGTATGCACTGTCCAACAGAAAAGAAGGATGATAGCAGGGGGGGCAGTGGAAGAAAGGGGGAGTTAAGAATAATTATTACAGGAGGGGCAGTCCTTTGAGATGTTCTTCTACTGGCCATCACTGGGGTCCTTTAAAGGCATCTTTGCACTTAACAACAGTACCAGTTAATCTGCATGCAATATGGGTACAGTATAGGTATGGTAAAGTCTCAATACAGGTGTAAGGTAGATGTATTTCAGATAATTGAAAGATTTAGTATAATGCTGTATAGAGTTGGTATAGGCGCAGTCTAGGGTTGGAATAAGTGTGGTATAGAGTGCAGTATGGGGGCAGTATGGACTGGGTACACTTGGTGTTCTGCTTTCAGTGGCTAGTAGTATCAGCACTGGGCAAATAGCACTCTCACCAATCCCCAGGATGCTGTGGTGACCTCTCGCTGTACAAGGGGGGCCCCCTTGGTCTCTCCCTGAAAGCCTTCAGTGATCAGCAGTGGAAAGCAGAGGGTGAGTGGATACTGTAGTCTCCCTGCTTCCCTGCTGCAGCGGTGCAGGTGCTGTGATGTGGGCAGTGCTGCGCTGCTCCCAGGTGTCCTCACTCACAGTCTCAGGCTTGGATCACTGTATGCTGGGTCAATAAAGGCAGCTCTTGACCAAACTGCCAGAAACAACTGTCCTATGTGGTTTAACTGACAAAAAATAAAAAATTATATATAAAATAATAACATTGTATGCCTATATAAAGCTTTGAATCTCCACTCAGGCTTCTGTAGCCATGTCCAATGAGTTTTGCTGTGGGTGCAGGCTGGATAAATAGTCTGTCCTGATTCTATGTATTCTGTTGGCAGAAACGGTGTCCCAAACGCCACACACTGTGCAGCTTTAAGAGGGAGACACCAGGCAGGTTTTTAATCAATCAATCAAAATTAGAGTTCACTATTTCAGTGAATAAAATAGAAACAGTTCAATCCAAGCACATTATGCTTGGACAGATTTATTTTTAATAAAAGGAGTACAAACTAAACAGTTTCATTTTACAGTAAAAAATATATTGACTTTATGCACAGTATTCAGCTACTTTTAACAGAGCACATTATAAACTGGACCCACGCCACTTGGATTAGAAAAAAAAAAATACAGTGTAATACTGTTTTTAAAAAAACACCCAAAATATTTGTGCACAGTCTTTAAATTCTTTGACTAAGTCCCATTTTGAACAGGACTCACACTAGCCATTAGAGTGTTATTATTTTGTAGATAAAAGACCCCAAATACCCTTAAAATAGCTACATGGATATTATTTAATCTTTTGTACTCGGCCCCATTTTAAACAGGTCCCCCACCAGCAATAAAAAGCATTACAGTTGTTCTGCCTCTCCAATCTAAGTACTGATAGTGTGATCACTATAATTGATGCAGCTGCGGCAAGACAGCGACTCAATCCAAATGACATCTTCAGATCATAGAAAGCTTTAATACAAAACTTGTGTAGATCTTTACAGATGAACATCCGATAAGTAAAAAATCATAGTATGTCTAGCTCCAGCAATTATATGTGCTCAAAACAGAAACTAAAGACACTGTGAAAAGAGGGTGAGGTTAACTATACAGAGCATCTCCTAAATACTGAGTGATGAAGGGACAAAATTATTTAAAAGCAAACAAACAACAATACATGTGCAACATGATACTGTACTTCCCATCAAAATCTATTATTTCAAATATTAAACAATTGAGAATCAAGTCCAAACATCGCAAGAGAAGACTATTCCTAGGACACCTGAAAAAAGAAGAAAGATAGAGAGCATGGAAGAATATTGGAAACATTTACAGTATGTTAAGTTATTACTGCTGTCTGTAAGATTACATGGAAGCCAGCCCACGAGTTTATCTTCAAAGGGCAAGGCAAAAACATGAACCATTCCTTCTTACCTCCTTTTGAATTAAAGTGGTTCAAAAGGCAAAAGTTTGTTTACATTAATGCATTGTATGCATTAAAAGAGAAGTCCGTTTGTTTTTTTTTAAGAATCATACTTACCTAGGTGGATGCAACACCGGTGCGTTGCTGCATCTGTCCCCTGGCATCTCTACACTGAGTACCGAGCGGTCGGCGGTGCTCCATCGCTTGGTTTTCAGAGCTCCGTGGGCAGAGAGCTGTAGACTGTCAGTCACAGCTCTCTGCTCTGCTCCCTCCTCGCTCCTTGGAGTGCTGGGAGGGAGGGGTGGCCAGCTCAGGCTCTCAGTGGTTCACTGAGAGGCTGAGTCGGGTGTCAGTCCAGGGATCTGATGGATCCCGATTCCATGGTAGTGATGACGTAGAGCCTGTACTGACAGCAATGACATCAGCAAAGAGCAGACTTCAGGCTGCTCTTTGCTCAAAAATGGGTCACAGGAGTGCAAAACGAACTGCACTCCTGTGATCTATAGGAGAAGTACAGCCAAGCGAGCTTTGGCTGGACATCTCCTTTAAGGTAAAAAAAACCTTCTATGTGCATTAGTTACTCCCCTTATACGTGCACTAGAGCCTCAGCTGCCAGAGGACTCTCCCTCCTCTTTGACTGAGACAACAGTGGCAGTCATTGGCTCCTACTGCTGTCAATCACAGCCAGTGAGCCAATGAGAAGAGAGAGGGGTGGGGTGGGGCAGAGCCACAGCTCTGTGTCTGAATGGACATGCAGAGCTGCAGCTTGGGTGCAAGCCTGTTCAGGTGCCCCCATAGCAAGCTGTTTGTTCTGGCGGGCACTTGGCTGGCGAGGGGGCCAGGAGCACCAGTGGGGGGGTGGGGACCCAAGAAGAGGAGGATCAGGGCTAATCTGGGGGGGTGGGGACCCAAGAAGAGGAGGATCGGGGCTAATCTGTGGAAAACTATTACACAGAGCAGGTATGTATAACATGTTTATTATTTTTAAACAAAAAAAAAATTGCCTTTAAAAACACTTTAGGTTCTTCAGAGGAGTCAGACAGCAACATGCACCAATCCTTCTTACCTCCTTTTGAATCAAGTTTCTTAGAGGGAAAGGCAGAAACATGCATCAGTCCTCTTTACCTCCCTTTGAATCAAGTTCCCCAGAGGGGAAGGCAGTAACATGGATAAGTTATGAGATACACAACTTATACAAAAAAGTGTGTACAACAGAAGACCACTTTTAAAAGCTCTCAAAATGATGACAATACAGCATCATCATCGACTTCACCGAGGCATTACGTATTAGCTCTGATTTCCTAATTAGACCCAAAAATAACCAGTTCAAGTGTAGAAATAGTGTAAATTGTGATGTGTTCATCTTTGCAATTGGGACTTGAAGTTTCTGCTGTCTTGAATAAATGAAGGACTAATCAGTGGAGCATTTGGAACATTTGCTGAATCTCACTACTAGAAACTAGTGGCTCTCCTGCATGAATGTTCTGTAATGTCAGCACGAGTGCTTTACCGGTTAGACAGCTTTGATGTTGGAAGAGATCAGTTACTCTGATCATCTAGAATAGTATACAATCTTACAGCTTTTTTTAGATTTACACTTGGAGTATTCCTCGAACTAAGCATATTTTGACACAGGATTTGTCCTCTCCCCACCATGCTTAGCCTCAGAAGGATTACCTGTGGAGAGTGGCTGTCTTGAAATTGATGGAGTGCTTGTACGTGATTGTCAATGTCATATTCTATGCACTTTATAGTAGCCTTACAGTCTTTAGCATGAAACACACCCCATATTTATTTTAAAGCTCATTGCTTTCTTGCAAGAGTTTCTTTCTGAAGTTGATACACTTCCTAAGTGGGTGTGATTTGTTAATTATGGGACATTGCTGATTTAAGTTCTCAATTTTCTTATTCTGATCAGTCCTTTCAGGGTGTGTGGTAGGTTCAAACAGAATATGAGTCCTTTCCACAAATACTTGACCCTTGTGGTCTCTATGTGAAATGTGTAGTGTTGCTGACCTTGAGAAGGTTGGACTCCCCAAAGGAGAATCTTCGCCTAATGAACTCACAGATGTAGTAAAAGGAAGAAATGCAAACTGTATCTTCTTCCTTGTACCTTGTTCCAAGTGATGCACATTTGTCTTGCATACCATATGGTAACTTGGAGACTATTGGGTTAAACCCACAAGCTGTGTTTTGGTAACTGAGGGTGGGTATGTGGATATCATCTTTGGTGAGTTGAAGCTCCAGGAGAAGGTCACCGAGCTCTTGAAACTTTATATTCTTTGCCAGATATTTTTGGGAAACTTTGCAACCTTTTAAATAAAGCATCCGCAATAGCTTCTGGGCTGCCAAAGCTACATTTAAGTCTGTCCCAAGTGGCATTAAGACCTGTGGCAGGTTTGTCAATGTGAACAGCTTTGAGTCTTTAAATACATCCAGCAGATTAAGGACCTAGCCACCTAATAAGCAGGTCTAGTTCTACTGCAGTTGTGCTATCTAGTTCGCTGACTGTGTCTTTGAAGGTGGATTTCCACCTTCTGTAGTTTTCAGGTTTGTCATCAAACGTAGCAAGATCTGTCTTGTTGAGCTCTTTGTGGAGCTTACTGTATATTTAACAAACTATGATGTGTGTGTTTTAGACTTTGGATGTGTAGCTGCATGCTGAACAAATTTAATTACATAGGCCGGTGTGCTAAGATTGAGCAACTTTGAGGTGGTGGTGGTGCCTCATGGTAAGATGTGTTGTCTATTATCTGTATACCGGTGTCTACAGTTTAATGCGGTGCAAAAGCCTGGTGTACTGAGAGATAAGTGGGTAGACTGTCTTGAGAGGTAGTAGGCACAGTGTACTGACCTTGGTTGAGGGATATAGCTGCTGTGGCTAGGAGCTGAAGTTTGTGGATAGAGGAAGGAATATGATGCATATGATGCAACTGTGTGCCTGGTGCTCTTACATCTTTCACTTTCTTACTTACACTAAACCTTTAACCTTGCCATGGGTGTGGTATGCTCATATTTTTTTATTTAAGGCTGGGTTCAAACTGCTGTATGGAGCTGCTCACAACAGGGGTCCAGTGCATCCTTGTTGACTGTTTCAGGTCCAATTTTGGTCTGAATTTTTTCCTGAATTTGGACCTGAAATGGACCAGAAGACGCACAGGACTTCTGTGCAATTTGCTCCAGAGCCGCTCCGGAGATGTATGAACCAGCTCCATTGAGAGCCAGTCACAATCTCCTGACATGCAAATTGGATGCAGGGAAAGCTGCATCCAATTCACAATAGTATGAACCCAGCTTCAAGCTTTCGTCTATGTTCTTTTGCATGGAGCTTCTGCTTTTACCTCTGCTTTCTTACATACAATTTACACAGTTTATGCTTTCATCTCTGCTTTCTTTTGGGAAAAGGCTGCCTGAATTTGTGTGATTCTCGCTTCTGCCTTTGTCTTTGTTTGTAGTACTAAACTGTCTCTCTCTAGATTAGGTTCATCAAATCACTTTATATCAGAATTCAGAGGCAGAGATGACCAGATCTGCATAGCTACACAAGGAGTGCTGAGACCAGACCATACATGGTAAAGTAAATGTATTAATAACGAAGCAAAAGCTAACATAAAATTATAAGTGACCCACAACCACATACCCAAAATACATAACAATGTAACAGAAAGCTAACAACTTAAATATATACAATATGTACAAAAAATATACTAGACGGGAAACACAGGTCAAAGGGAATACTGGAGATGCAAGGAATGAGTAATCAGTAGGGATGAGATTTGTGTTCAAGTTGAACCTATGTTCGACTCAAACATCGCCTGTTCGACCGTTTGCCGAATTGCGAGCGCTGTGGGCATTCGCGCCAAATTCAAGTGGCCCATCACAGCCCATAGTTCACTGCGGCATCGCAGTGCATTGCTGGCTGGTGATTGGCCAAGCATGCACTATGACCCGCATGCTTGGCCAATCACAGCGCCGTCTGTCTAGCGAACTGTAATTGGCCAAAGCCAGGGTGGCTTTGGCCAATTAAGGCTCAGGGGGTTTATTACACGCCTCACACTATATAAGGCCGCCTGGAAGTCAGCCTTGTATAGTGTGTTCCGGCGTGGTGATAGAGAGAGGGAGAGATAGACAGTGTGATTTCATTTAATTTGAGTTAGATAAAGCAGGCAGGAGGCTAGTCAGTTAGCTGCAGTCAGTGAATACATATATATGCATCCTAGGTGTTATATATATATATATATATATATATATATATATATATATATATATATATATATATATATATATATATATATATATACACTGTATTCAGTTTAGCTAGATTCGTTTGTTCCTGTGTACTGTGTCCTTTGCACAGTGTGCACCTAAAGCTACCCCAATTGCTAGTGTTCTGCTGATCCTATCTGCAGGCAGCTGTAGTAATTACACTTGGTGTATTGTGTCATCTGCACAGTGTGCACCTAAAGCTACTCCAATTGCTGGTGTTCTGCTGATCCTATACCGCAGGCAGCTGTAGTAATTACAGTAGGTGTACTTTGTACTCGGCACAGTGTGCACTTAAAGCTGCTCCAATTGCTTTTGTTCTTCTGATCCTATACCCCAGGCAGGCAGCTGCAGTAATTACAGTTGGCGTACTGTGTACTCTGCACAGTGTGCACATAAACCTACCCCAATTGCTGGTGTTCTCATGCTAATAATACTACAGCCAGGCAGTTGATTCTGCTAGCTGCAGTATAATCAGTATATACGCCCCAGCTTTGTGCAGCTACATCTCCCTGCAGGCCATTGGTATGTCTGGAAGGCCAACAAGGAGAGGCAGACACTCACGAGCCAATAAAAGAGGGCAAGCAGGCTCTGTGTCTAGAGGCAACAGTGCTGGTCGTGGGCATGGTGCATCCTCATCAGCACGTGGCCATGGGACACGCTTGTCCTTTTTTTTGGCAGCTGGCCTTGTTGAGCCACAACATGCCGAAGACTTGGTAGAGTGAATGACCAATCCATCCTCATCCTCCTCATCCTCTCTCACCCAGGCTCAGGGTACTGGCAAAGCAGCCTTGTCGAGTACCCCTCTTTAACGGGAATGGATCGGATAGCTTCCCGTTCACCGCCACTTAGGCTTCAGGGGAGAAGTATAAGAGTCTAACCTATTTAATAAAGTTAGGGCCGAACCCAAATCTCCGAAGACATTCCCACAGGCACCCCCATTCCACAGAGTCAAATGCCTTAGCGGCATCTAGTGCTATCACTGCACGCGTGCCCCCTCTGTCATGTTGCGCCTGAGTGTTCATGTGTAATCTACGGATGTTCATGGCTGTATTTTTACATGGCATGAACCTAAAGTTAAGATGAGTGGATTTAGGCGGGACACTAGAATTTTGGCCAATATTTTAATATCTGCCTGGAGCAGAGAGAATGGGCAGTAGGAATCCGTGTAGAGCGGGTCTTTCCCGGGTTTTGGTAAAACTATGATAATGGCCTGGTGAAGGGAATCAGGAAGGGATTCTGACTCAAATATATAATTATATAATCTAAGAAGTTCAGGGATCAGTACCTCAGCATACGCCGCATAAAAATCTAATTGCAGACCGACTTGACCCGGGGCTTTAGCTGCCGCTAGGGATGATATAGCCACGGCAACTTCATCGCCAGTGATGGGTGCTTCCAAGCCCTTCACCTGTAATGCAGACAGTTGGGGAAATTGTACATGTTGTAGGAAGGCCTGTGTCTCCTGTATCGAGGTCTCTACCTGGGATTCGTACAGTTCCGCATAGTATGAGTGGAACATGTCCGCCACCAGTGTTGGGTCCGCAACATGGGTGCCCTGTGCATCCAACAAGGACACCACCACTGGTGGCCTGGCATCCTGGTGAGCCAAGTAGGCGAGAAGCCTTCCCGCCCGCTCACCCTGCTCAAACACCCGTTGCCTGGACAAAAATTTTTTGCATTTGGCCTGTTCGTAGTGTAAGTGATCCACTACGTGTGTTTGGAGCTTGAGGGTCGACGCATTTTGCGGCGTGGGATCTGATATAAATTGATTAGTGATGGACTCGAGTTGGTCAGAGGCCTGTTTACGTTGACTAGTGGAGGAGGCCTTTAACCTGTTTATGCGGCGGGACAAAACATCTCGTGCATGCAGCTTGAATGTCTCCCACACCGCACCCACCGGAGCCATGTCCTTATTAGTGGAAAAATAGAACCGCCACCCCTCGATAATATCCTCCCGTCCCTCTAGGGCCTTCAGCCAAAAGGAGTGGAGGTACCACAACCTCTGACCTGCCTGAGGGGCAAGGAGAATAGTGGCCCAAAAGAGGTCATGATCAGACAACGATATGGCGTAGTATCCTGTATCTGCTATCAAGGGGACCAGTATATTTGACACCATAATGTAATCTATTCGGGACATGGTAGAGTGCGTGACTGAGAAGCATGAAAAAGTCCGGTCATCTGCGTGCTTGTGACGCCAAGCATTAGTCAGGGAGAAGTCCGTAAAGGTGCTACTCAGTCGGGACGCGCTCTGTGGCAATGTGGTAGGTTGCGGGTGTAGTCTGTCTGTGGCTGGGTTTAGCACCATATTAAAATCTCCATATAGCTGGGATTGTCGGATATTGGGCAATGAAGGAAAGTCCCGCATTTATGAAACTAACATTATATGGTGGTGGTATGTAGCATGCCAAGATAAGGTATTGTTTACCATACAATGTACAGTGCATAAAAATGAACCGACCCTGGGGATCCGTTTGTAGGGAGATTAGATTAAATTGTAACGTTTTGGCTATTAATAATGAAATGCCACGGGAGTATGGGGTATGCGTGGCATGGTAGGCCCATCCTATCCAAGGGCGCTTTAGCGCTAGTTGTAGCTGGCCCGTGACGTGTGTCTCCACCAGGACTGTTATGTCCCCACGGTAGGGTTTAAGGCAACCGAAAACTGCAGTGCGCTTGATTCTATCCCGGACACCGCGGACATTCCATGTCAAAAATTTTACGGTGGCCATCCCAGATTAGGGGTAACATGTATGCTCAGGCATATTGGAATGGTCCCCAGGGTGGGAACACCCCCACAATCATCACACTTACAATACTCAAAGCCATGTACCAGTAAATTCTGCCATGTATGCCATATTAACACAAGTCTAGACATTCTATCTACTAAAAAACTACCCAAACAAACCTCCCACCCACCCCACCCGACCCTCAGCTTCACCAACTGTGCTGGAGCATACATCCCAATAACATTACACATCCACCAAGACATTCTGGTGTCTGGCCAGGACTAACTCTGCGTGGTAATACCAATAACACCCGCGCCAAAACGTCAGGGCAGTGAGGTGTCAGACACCACGTCTGGTAGAACATGGGGTATGCCTGCGCTATATGTGGACTTGTTTAGAACAGTCTATGTCCATATGCATCCTGAAGTTTACATAGTCCCGCTCTCAGTTGTGGGGTCCGCTGTCGAGAGGGGGAAGGTTAGTATTGCCATACAAGAGAAACAAAAAAAGGAAAAAAAGTCTAAATTCCCCTCCCACAACAGCCCATTTAGGCAGGATTATTAGAAGCAAATTCCATTAGGAACAAGATGATGAAATAAAACAAGATACCATAAAGTACAAATATACTAGGATAGAATAGCATAAGAGAGAATGAGATAAATAAAATAATAAGGATAATAATAATAAAATTGAATATAATAGAATAAAATAAAATAACCTAAAAATAAAGTAAGATAAATAGAGCCCCCCGCCACGGACAGGAACAGACCCAGGGGGTCTCCCCCAGTAGGCAATTGGTAAAGTACAGGTGCATATATTTGTCAGGGAGTTCCCTCGCCAAGTCCCCCACATCCTGGGGTCCTTCAAGCCCCCAAAGCAGGGTCTGTAGGTGTGTTAACCACACAAGGTAGGTGTATAAGGGATAATTGTGGCTTGCGACCATCCAGTTAAATGTTATGGGGCGCACTGTATCTGTCCTACATCACCGTAGGTCATTGCTAGTCATCCGATCCAAGGCCCTATAGGTGGACAGTCCCAACAAAACAGGGCAGCAGCCACAGCTATGCAGGCAGTTTGTCTAGCGGAGACATCAATCTTTTAAAGTGGGGGTACAGACATCTTACCCTGTGCCCATTGTTCCTGTTCACCTCTCTTTGATCCAGCCATCCCAATGCCTGAGCCGGGTCCTCAAAAAAGTAAGTTTTATCGCCTACCACAATTCGGAGCCTCGCCGGGAACAACATCGCGTATTTCAGGTGCTGGGCCCTAAGAAGCCTTTTTACATCCACGAACCGGGCCCTCTGCTTCTGGACCTCTGCAGAGAAGTCCTGGAACACCATCACGTGGCCCGCCTGGAAGGGGATGTTGCCCCTCTCCCGATTTAACCGTAAAATAGTGTCCCGGTCTCGAAAATTAGGCAGCATTGCGATAAAAGTGCGCGGCGGGGCTCCTTCAGGCGGATGCCGCGCAGGCATGCGGTTCTACTACAAACGCAGCGGATAGGGCCCCTCTCCCAAATGTTGCAATGAGAAGTTTCTCCAAAAATTTAGCCGGGTCCGATCCCTCAACTCCTTCTGGCAAGTCAATAAAACGGAGGTTCGCTCGGCGGGCCCTGTTTTCCAGGTCATCCTGCTTTTGGGCTAGTTGCTGGAGCTGGCTCTGTATGTCCTCCTGGGCATGCTGCATAGGGTATAGCACGTCCTCCGCCTGGCTAATCCTCGTTTCAGTCTCTGTAACCCTGTCCCAGATCTTAGACATATCCGGTCTAATGAGGGATATGTCAACTCTTATCTCCTCTATCTTTGAGGTCAGGGAGGATTCGCAGAGTGATATGGCTTCAAGTACCTTAGTGGTATCCATCCCTGCTTGCTCCGGAGGTGAAGGCGATGGCGGGGGGACACCATCTTGTCCCGCCTGGTCCTTCTCCACTCGTCGGTATTTGTCCAGCGACGAGGCAGCTGCAGTGTTGCGCTTTGGCGGGGACATTGCTGATACACTGCTGGGTACTTAGGTAAGCGGAGTAGATTGGTTTCTGGCCATTATGGGCTCGCAGGATAATAGACCGGGAGCGTCTGAGAGCGGAGCGCCTCTCACATGCGTCCTACACCATTGCTGTCCAGGCCACCCTCTTCCCCCTTATATTTGATTGATGTACCTGAGCCCACTAACCTCAGTTGTTTCTAAATATATCTATTTGAAATTTGTTCTCTTATACGTTGCATTACTATGAAATTATTATTCCACTATGTAAAAGAATGTATCAATGACTTTAATAAAAAACTATTGAAACCAAAAGTGAAATATTCCTTTACATTTCGTACCTAGGGGGGGTGTGTATAGTATGCCTGTAAAGTAGCGCTTGTTTCCCGTGTTTAGAACTGTCCTTGCACAAAGTGTCATTTCTGAAGGAAAAAAAGTAATTTAAAAGCATTCGCGGCTATAATGAATTGTCGGCTCCCGGTAATACAGAGCACAGTCATTGAAAGTCATTGATAAAAATAAAAAAATGCGTGGGGGTCCCCCCAAATTCAATTACCAGGCCCTTCAGGTCTGGTATGAATATTAAGGGGAACCCTGCGTCAAATTTAAAAAAAATAATGTGGGGTTCCCCCCAAATATCCATACCAGACCCTTTATCTGAGCATGCAACCTGGTAGGCTGCAGGAAAAGAGGGGGGTACGAGAGAGCGCCCTTCCTCCTGAACCGTACCAGGCTGCGTGCCCTCAACATGGGGGGGTGCTTTGGGGGTCTGTGACCTCTTAAAGCACCATGTCCCCATGTTGATTGGGACAAGGGCCTCATCCCCACAACCCTTGCCCGGTGGTTGTGGGGATCCCCGGGGGGCTTATCGGAATCTGGAAGCCCCCTTTAATAAGGGGACCCCCAGATCCCAGCCCCCCCATTTGAAATGGTAACGGGTACATTGTACCCCTACCATTTCACAAAGAAAGTGTAAAAAAACACACAGACACCGTTGGGATAAGTCCTTTATTAAAAAAAAAAAAAAAGATTCCAGTGGCGGTAATCCACTCTCAGTATCCTGCGATGGGTGATCTCCTCTCAGGGGTCCAGTGATGGATGATCTCTTCTCTCCAGGTCCAGGGTCCAACAATGATGTCCAGCTCAGGGCATTCTGTCTCCACCAGAGACACCACGGGAATCCCGGCAGCCTGACAGGTCTCTTTGCTGAGGATGGGGCCACCTGTCACGTGACCCCTTCCTCCTCTGACGCAAGTGGAATCCCGGGCTTCCCCAGTGACCCCGCCCCATTCTGATGTAACAGAAACCTCAGCATGTTGAGGGCATGTCCAGATTCTGATAAGCCCCCCGCTCGCAGACCCCCACAACCACCGGCCAGGGTTGCGGGGATGAGGCCCTTGTCCCCATCAACATGGGGACATGGTGCTTTGAGGGGTCATAGACCCCCGAAGCATCCTCCCAAGGTTGAGGGCATGTGGCCTGGTACAGTTCAGGAGGGGGGGCACTCTCTCGTCCCCCCCTCTTTTCCTGCGGCCTGCCAGGTTACGTGCTCGGATAAAGGGTCTGATATGGATTTTTGGGGGGAACTTCAGGCCATTTTTTTTTTCCTTTGGAGTGGAGTTCCCCTTAAAATTCATACCAGACCCTTCGGTCTGGTATGGATAATTGGGAGGAACCCCACGTCATTTTTTTTATTTTACGCAGGGTTCCCCTTAATATCCATACCAGACCTGAAGGGCCTGGTAATTGAATTTGGGGGGACCCCCACGCATTTTGTTTTTTTAATCAATGACTTTCAATGACTGTTCTCTGTATCCGACAATTCATTATAGCCGTGAGTGCTTTTAAATTACTTTTTTTCCTTCAGAAATTACACTTTGTGCAGGGACAGTTCTAAGCACGGGAAACAAGCGCTACTTTACAGGCATACTATAGGTAGGTACTAGGTACTAGGTATAAAATTTAAAGGAATATTTCACTTTTATTGTTTCACTTTAAGCATTATTAAAATCACTGCTCCCAAAAAAACTTCATTTTTTTTTTTAATTGCATTGATACATGTCCCCTGGGGCAGGACCTGGGTCCCCAAACACTTTTTTATGACAATAACTTGCATATAAGCCTTTAAAATTAGCATTTCTCCCATAGACTTTTACAGGGTATTCCGCTGCTTTTCGAATTTGCCGCGGACACCCCAAATTGTTCGCTGAGCGGATGAACAGGCAATGTTCGAGTCGAACATGAGTTTGTCTCAAACTCTAAGCTCATCCCTATTGATAAGTAGCAATGACTTTTTCAAGAGCACCCTCTAGTTGCAGCACAGAAAGCTGAAAAAAGATGACATGCAATCAGCTATTTTGCGACCATAGCTGACCAAATACAGTGGTGAAAATTATTATTTGATCACCTGCAGATTTTGTAAGTTTGCCCACTTACAAAGAAATTAAGGGTCTGTAATTTTTTCATAGGTGTATTCTAAATGATAGAGACAAAATATCAACCAAAAATCCTGAAAAAACATGATACAAATGTTATAAATTTAGTTGCAGTTCAGTGAGTAAAATAATTATTTGATCCCCAAGCAAAACATGACTTAGTACTTGGTGGAGAAACCCTTTTTGGCAAGCACAGTGGTAAGACATTTCTTGTAGGTGGTGACCAGATTTGCACACATCTCAGGAGAGATTTTGGTCCACTCTTCTTTGCAGATCTTCTCTAAATTCTTAAGGTTTCTTAGCTGTCGCTTGACAACTCAAAGTTTCAGATCCCTCCATACATTTTTTTATAGGATTAAGGTCAGGAGACTGGCTAGACCACTCCATGACCTTAAAGTGGAAGTAAACACCCCATCGTTTTCAGCCAAGGAAGCTGCCATCTTTGCCTCTGTTTAATCTTCAACTGCTATGGTGCTGCACATGTGATTCGTTATGACACCAGCCATTGGATGGTTTGATAGTTTGGCTGAGAACACAGCCAATGTGCAGTTAGCATTCCCGGCCTTTTTTTTAACTGTTTAAATCGATGGGTTTACTTCCACTTTAAGGTGCTTCTTCTTGAGCCACTTCTTTGTTGCATTGGCAGTATGTTTTGAGTCACTGTCATGCTGGAAAACCCATCCACAACCCATCTTCAGTGTTCTGGTTGAGGGAAGAAGGTTCTCATCCAAGATTTTTACAATACATGGCCCTTTCCATTTGCCCCTCAATGCAAATAAGCCTGTGCCTTTAGCAGAGAAAGAGCCCCAAAACATAATGTTTCCACCTCCGTGCTTGACTGTAGGAATGGTGTTCTTAGGGTCATAGTCAGCATTTTTCTTCCTCCAAACACGGTGAGTCGAGTTAATGCCAAAGAGCTCAATTTTGCTCTCATCTGATCAAAACATTTACTTCCTTGTTCATTAGCAAACTGATCTGACCCTCCATTTACTTCTATGAAGTGATGGATCTAAACAGACTGGTGTCCATTTACACCTGCCTACCTCCAATCCAATCCGGTAAACAAAGCAGAAAGGGATTTGTTTGCCTCCATCTAGCTAATCGGATTGGGGGGGCAGTCGGGTGTAAACAACCAGACAGTTTGTTCACACTAGCCACCCTGGGCCCACGTACACACGGTCGGAGATTTTGCCAACCAAATCCGTCTGATTTTGCCCGTCGGATTTAGTCCGACGCATTGTGTCCGAAACTGTTGCATAGAGAGATTCGGACGGAATCAGTCCGATGCATACCACACACAGTCGGATTATCTGACGACACGGTCCGATAAGACTCATTCCGACAGATTCTCCGACCGTGTGTACAAGGGCTTAGAGCAGAGCTGACTGTGTCTGTGTCTGCTCTGCATAAGCTGAGTGGACACAGACCTGTCATCTGTCCACTCTGCTCAGCGGGGGATCAGCGAACATATGGCCCCGCTGATTTTGCTTTGTGTGAAAGAAGCCTTGATAACAAACAGCATCACAGGCAGGTTAAGATCATCAGAATTATAACACACAGGCAGCCAGCAGCTGGTGCTCTATCATTGCTGGCTCTGTCACAGTGTGCCACATGGCTGTTGGGTGCTGACCCTGTTTACTTATGACCAATAAGTTAACAAAATCAGCACCCAACAGCCATGTCATGTGACACACTGTGACAGTGCTATTACAGAAAACCTGCTGACTGCTGCCATCCATAGTAATCTGCAGTATCTTTATATTCACCCCCAGGTTCCCCCGATGCTGCACCAGCCATGATAAAGTCTGTCTCCCCCTCTGCTCCTGGACCCTGTCAGCTGCCTGCAGCCGCCATCACCTCACTAAAGCCTCTCACTCTCCTTCATGGGCTCAACTACTGAGTGTGTAGCTGAGTGAAGGAAGATCACTCTGCCAGGAAAGGCAATGGGCAGCTTCAGGCGGCTGGGACTTCAGCAGCGAGAACATGCAGAGCAGGCGTGGAATGCACATGCACTCAAAACTGTTCCACCAGCACATCATCAGAGAGGGGCTGAGAAAATAGTAGTAATACAGCCCCCTAAGCTAGTAGGAGCAGCCCAGCAGGGGTGTAATTTAGAAAGCTTTTTTTTGTATTCTGCACTAACTGTCTGTGAAGCTGCCTGGGCTCCCCTGCTGAGTGGAGGATGCTGGGCATGGTACAACAAGGCCGGTTGCACTGGCTTATAAGCGGCCCTGCAAAGAGACATTATATCCAGTGGCTTCCTTGGATGTGGTACTACATGTCAATTAAAAATACCCCAAATATTTTACTGGGTTCATTCCCAGTATCAATTAATTTCCAAACAAGCCAGCATGTGAATAAGACTCCTAAACAGCCATTTGTATTTGTGGAAATCAACATTAAACTATCTTTTATCCCCCTCCAAAAAAATAAATGGATGAGTATGTTAATGAGTATTTAAATAGGAAACCAAAGTTTGGGAGATGTGGGACTTTATGGGTGCACTAAAATATAAATACATGAAGACAGCAATTATAAAAATATGTAATGTTTTATTTACTGTAAATAAGCAATATCATAAAACCAATGCATACAATACAACCATATCCATAGGTGTATGAAAACACCTTATTGGCAATATTGATTCACTGTATCCATGTTCAAAGTTCTACATGTTTCGCCATATGGCTTCTTCAGGAAAAAAACGTGGAGTTTCATCTACTAAAAGTATGGACATACGCATAAATCAACTTTATCAACTTTATCATGAAAAAAAGAACAAAAACAAAAATGAGCAAAATATATATACAAAGGGATCGTATACAGATTATAAGATATACACATATGGCTGCAGTCAGACACATGGAGAGCATCCCCAAATGTTGGTTCCTACCTCATTGACTGAACCATGGAGCCAATTGAAATTAAAAAATGAATAAGGAGTGAGATCCAGTGATACAGCCACAGTTGCCAAAAAATGCCGGGTCTGCCATAGGGAGGGGTATGGGTGGATAGGGTCAAGTGCAGCTCAGAATATAACCTGTCAAACCAAACATAAGATATCCTTGTGAATTCTCTTTAACTCATCCCAATATGAATGGTAAAGACAAGGAAGAAAATATGGAAATGTGAAATCATTTTCACAGTTCAAACATACTCAATCCGAGCTTTCCTTAAATTTTGATAAACTGGGAGCCTTAAAATCCCTCAGACGACATCAGTGATCTAACTATATTGGAGACCGCTGCGTAGTTCTAAAAATACATACAAAAAGCCCTATCATTTGCCATTCATAGTGAAGCACAATACTATAATTTTGCTGAAATTTCATACTATTTCATACTAATGTAGAATTGACCCCCGAAGGAGCTGCCGGTTTGAATTGGGCCTGCACTCTACCGAGAAACCTCACTAATTGACTCAATTCCCTTGGCACAGCTGTGGTGCAATGTAATACAGTACAATATAAGACAATGCAAAGTACCTGTATTATACCCTCAGGATCCACTGGCTCCACCTGGTGGAGAAAAACAGTAAGCTACACAACTGCATACTTAACCAGAAATATTGCTTACTGCAAAATATTTAGGCAAGTGTTTACAGAAATTGTGCTGTCATCCCAACATAGGACAATGTATATTTGTGTATATAGACCTGGGAGCTCCCCTTACTGTAAAGGCTATACATGAGATCTCACTTAAAGTACTTTATCCGGGGTCTTCTTTCTTCTCTAGCTAAAGTCACTCCTTTGTTACTTGTAATCCAATGTCTGTGGAGGGTTAAGCTGAAGTGCTCCTGGTGTAACTCCAACAGCTTATTTACAATGCTTGAGGCTCTAGGGTAGATAGGCCTCCAGCCTGCTTAGTGTCAGTTGCTCTGCTACTCCTCCGTGGAACCACAGATTCCAGTGAGGCCTGTATGTGAGTCTAACTGCGTGCAAAAGTTAACAAATGGTGGGCCGTAACCCGCTCACCAACTGGATTGGGGTTTCGCGCGATCACTTTGATCCGGTGACTGTAGCTTGCCTCTCAGTCAGCTGGGCCAGATGCTCTGTATCGCTCCGCTGAATTAATCCGGTTCTCCGATTCTCCGATGAGTGTCTCTGGACCTTATCAATCTGGTCCCCATCTTTCCGGCTCCGTCAGATCACTTTACAAATGAACAGGCTGACGTTCTGCAATGGCTACAGGCCGCTGTCTCCAGGAAGCCTCCCCACAGATCAGGCAACGTGATCCCAAGAGACCTAAAATGGCCACTAGGGCCCCTTTTATCCCCTACCCAGCATGCACTGCATAAGAGCATGTTCATGGGTAGGTCACACAGACTCTTGGGTAACAAGGTCAACTTTCTCAATCAAAACAACAGTCACTTCCCGTACAAGTCTTTAGGTTGTTCTGAGGTAATAATATACAGGTGCGTTACCCATATTTGGTCACTAGATGGCTCTGGTATGGAACCACAGTAATGTCTACTTACATTAAAGTATACATAACCACTCAATAGGCAAGGATGTCAGCGCTACACTAAAATATACTTTCCTCCATTTTAAAATGGGTGGGGGTGTTGCTATGGCCCAAGGAACCTGCTCAGTGACCATACAATATACATACAAAATCATACTTGAGGGGCACACCCTAAAATACGTTTATATTCAAGATAGTGCTGCTTTTTAATATATTCAGGAGTTTTTAAATAGCCTTGCAGGTTTTAAATTTCATTTTTGTATGGGTGCGCTGTAATCTATTTTGTACCGTTTGTTGGTCTTATAATAGCACCATCTTGTATGTAAATGCGTTTTAAGTTGTCCCCTCCAACTATGATTTTGTATGAGATTTGGAGGTGACATCACATATCCCTTATCCCTGGTAATCCAGCATCTCCCCCCAACCTGTAAAAGACTGCACCTTTTCCTTTCCTTTCCAGCAAAGTTCACAACTCACATCTCCATCTGGGCCTCACTTTACTTCATCCTTTTTGCAGGCTGGGGGTAGGGCTTAGGTTTAGAAAGCTGGTGCAACCAAACACATTTCTCCTCTCTGTTTTCTCTGCCACACTGTCATATCAGAAGTGGAAAGGAGAAGCAACTTTGGTGCTGCCCTGATGCCAAAGCTGAGCAGTTCCTGCCCCTTAAAGTGGCTGCCAGTGTACTTAGCGCCTTTGAAAACGAACACTAAGCCCATCATTGCAGCTTTATCAACCAGTAGCCTTCGTCATATTTCTTGATTGATGAAGTTGTTCTTATTCATCTCAGAAGGCAAAAACTTGCCATAGCACTGGTGTCTGCAATATGAACTCTAGAGCAGAAAGTTATGTCTATGGCAAGCAGGCTCTTGCAAAGATGATAGCTCTAAGTCACGCCAAAGGCACCATTTGCACTACACAGAGGAATGCTTTGCTAAATCATTCCTGCATTCTGCATGGAAAACCATATGGGTGAATGAACAGAATCATAAAGGAAATGAAAATGATAAATGCTGGTGGCAATTTATAAGCAGATACTGGTTAGAATTAAATTTACAGTATGAGCACACTTTTTTTTTCTTGCAAAGAGAACAATAAACTATGTCTGTAGTAAAATATTCAGAATATAAAAGAATCAAATTAACCAAAAAACAAACCTATCTTAGAAGCAAATGTAATATTAAATCTGTTATGCCATAGGCAAAGCATTCAAAGCAGTAATTTGGGTATATAATTCACACTACTCTGTTAAAGTCCAGTCTTTCTCTGTGTGTAATTGAATGTTAATCTTATTACCTCAGTGATTGTACTTTTGCCAGGCCTTAAAAAAAAATTGGATACTCCATTTGAAATTAATCAGTTGTAACTAAGAAAAGAACAACATACATAATCTGAAAGTCAAAACCGCACTGTACTGTCTGAATAAATGATGAGATAATAGCCTACTAATCCCCAATGATGCACAGGCAAGTGTAGGCTATAAAATTGAAAGCACTCAACCTTTCCAGAAAATGGAAGTAAAATATTGTAAAAAATAAATAGCAACATAAAATATCACTGATCACCAACCGATGAAACAAAGGAGAAAAAAAAGGAAAGAGCATACATATGGCATACACATACCGTGTAGTAGTAGGTCAATTTACTAGACAAGCATGCACTTTTGCAGTCTGAGAATTTGTTTGTTCCACTGCCGACATTAATTGGCATCCATTATAAAATTGAATTGCCTCCTTTATGGTTGACATGCTTATCTTTGTAATCTGACATATAGTGTTTGTTGAGATGGATATTATATATGTATCACTTCTCCTTTTGGGGTGGTATGGAATGTTTCCCTAAGCAATGTTACAGGCTAACATTTTCCATCTCAGGGTTTGGTTGTTATTGTATGGTGGGGAGAAAAACAAGTTGGGTACCAGTCACTTTAGTCTTTTTACAATTTATTAAAAGACTCAATTCTAAGGCCTCACTGGATGTATTTACAGCTGCTGTTTTTGGCTTCAGATGTTTTTTCTGCAGCCAGTAAACTTCCCAGCATTTTATCTTATGTGTCCATGCACACATAAGCGGTTATCAGTGTTTTCAGTTGGAAAAACGCTCTAACTTTTATAAAAATGCTAAAGGATGATAGAAAATTGTGTCTAATCAGCGTTTATCAGCGTTTTTGAGCCATAAGCTTTAATGGAAGTATAGTTTTTCTAAAAAAAGCTAACAAATTCTACAGCAAAAAACACTGAAAAGCACTAATGCAAAAATGCTGCAAAGCTCATTCTACAGCTACAACTTTCTACAGCTAATGCTACTAGCGTTTTTATAATGTCCAGGGTGCATGAGGCCTAAGAGGGAGCGTTTAAGGGTGAAGGATGTCCAAAAACAAGAAAATAGCCCAAGTATTTTTGTAGCAGTTGGCCGTTTAATACTTTTGGTAGTGGTTGACCCTTCAATTGCAGCAAAACAGATCTATGACCCTGTAAGAACAGTCTTTTTTCAAGTTGCATTAGACCTTTCTCTTATCATTTAGGCTTATCATTTTTGACTCTTTGATAGCAGCCATAGGTACCATGCTGTATGTGAATTAAATCTTTCTTGCAATTTTCAGCAGTAGCTTCTACCCAGCTCTTCTGAGACACTCTTAAGCAAAGAAGATTCCTTTACAAATGCTCTAAGCCAGTGGTTCCAAAACTCAGTCCTCAAGTACTCTCAACAGGCCATGTTTGCAGGTTTTCCTTTACCTTGCACGGGTGCTTTAAATCAGAGTCAATGGCTTGGTATTTTAGACAGCTATTTTATCTAAGAGAAATTCCCAAAACATGGCCTGATGGGGGTACTTGAAGGTCTACACATGAGGTTGAGAACCATTGCTCTAAGCAGTGTTAGTGGACTAAAGAAAAAGTGTTCCTATTGGTACTCTTAATGACGAGAGACTTTCATTAAGACAATTATGAATTATAAAGTAAAAAAGTATAGATGTTTATACCATTGAACAGAAATGTTGCAGTAAAATTGCAGTAAAGAAAGTTTAACTACAGTTATGGGTGAACCCTAATCATTCTTTGCACAAAAAAAGGTGGATATCGGCATTGGCTATGCTGAGGTTGAGAGTACAGAGTAGATCAGGATAAGAGAAAGCAGATGGGCCCAGATTAACTGTGGTGAAGTAGATGAGTGACCTTCATACTGGAAATCAGTAGTTCCGCCTCAAGAAGCCTCGGGAATGGTGATGTCATGTGCTAACAATACCACGCCTATGATTGGTATACGTGTTTTTAGAAAATGTATCAGAATTATGATAGAATTACATGTGTTACTGTAATAGATAGTGTTTTATAACCACCTCTATCTCTTCCTGTAAAGGCAAAAGAAAGGATGGTGGCTCTCCCTAACCAATTTTTATATTGCCATCTTCCATACAAAAATAACTGTGTGTACAATCTGCATAGGGATTTCTTCTCTACAACTATGTGAGGCTAGAATGCTTTTTTCTAACCACTTCCCAACCAGCCGCTACAGTTTTGCTGCGGCAGAATGGCACGGGTCGTCCAAGGCGATCTGATTTGTTTCAGAACCGATCAGTCTTCAGGTCCAGGTCAATGAATTCTGGCCCAGACCTGCTGATCGGTCCTGATGAATGAAATCCTCCCCTGCCTGTGTAAGTGTAAACACAGACATGGGGAGTGATGTCATCTCCCCTCGTGGAACTGTTTTCCGTTCCAGAGAGAGGACATCCAAACACAAGTTGCACCAACACTACACTGACACAGTACACATAGGCACATTGCTCACCCCCTGATCACCCCCCAATCGCTGCCCCCAGTTAACCCCTTCACTCCCTGTCACTATGTCACCCAGTGCAGTGTTCATATTTTTCTTTGATCACTGTACTGGTTTAATTTGTGACACTAATCAGCGTTAGGGTACTTAGTGGTAGCCCCAGGTTTATGGACCCCCCTAATAAAGGTTTAACCCCTTGATCACCCCCTGTCACCAGTGATCGTCGTATTAGTGTCACAGGTGATGCTGGTCAGTTAGTTATTTTTTTATAGCATCAGGGCACCCGCCGTATATTACCTAATAAAAGTTTTAACCCCCTGATCACCCGGTGGGTGATATCAGTAATGTTTTAGCATCAATTGGGGTCTGTGTCGCCCTCGGCAGTATCAGATTAGTGCCAGTAGCGCTAACACCCATGCACGCACCATACTCCTCCCTTAGTAGTATAATGTCTGAATGGATGTGCTCTTTTTTTCCTGTGAGTCTCACTAGTGTACCAGTAAATTTAGAGGCCAAAATGTCCAATCAAAGATACACTAGTGAAGAGGTCTACACATTTCTGAGCATGACCGATAAGAGTGAAGAGGAACTCACCCATCTGTTAGATTCAGGCTCAGAATACAAACCTGTAGACAGCAGTGGCACCCTGACAGATAGCTCTGACAAAGAAGTAGTGGACCTTGCCAAGGTCAGGAGTACCTGACCCCATTCCTCTGCTGTTATTGAGGTGCAAGAACCATAGGGCTCGTGTATGGAGCAGAGAACCAGTACTAGTGCCGCTCATCCTTCTGGTGAACTGGCAAGTACCTGCGGCCTAATACATCCTGGTCGTACATCTAGCACTGCAGTATCACGTGGTGACGTGGCGAATCCCATAAGTGCAGTTCAAGCTGGTGAGGTGGCAAGCACAAGTAGTGTCCCATACCCACCAAGAAGACAAAGACGGGCCTCATAGTGCCCCTTCTGCTGCATTTGTCAATCCAAATTGGGAGCCCACTACTTCTGCAGCACCTGTACTTCCCCCATTTACTGGCCAATCCAGAATTCAGGTGGAAACAGTTGATTTTACATCACTTGATTTTTATTTGCTGTTTTTCAACAAAGATCTCTATAGATCTATTGTGGACCAAAGCAATTTGTATGCTGGTCTATTCATCGTTGCTAACCCCCATCTGACCCTTGCCAAAGATTGGAAACCTATTACGGTCTCCGAATTTAAGACCTTCCTGGGCCTATCCCTCCTCATGGGCATAACTAATTGCGGTCATATTGATCCACTGACCCAATTCACCATATGTCCGTGTTCTCTGCCTCCATGACCAGGACACAATACAAGCAGATCTTCCCGGTTAATGAATTTCAATGACAGCGAACTCTGTAATCCTCGGGGTGACCCTGAATACGATCGGCTCTACAAAATTCGGCCCCTCGTAAACCACGTCATCCAGCAGTTTGCAGCCTTGTTTACTCCTGATCAAGTTGTCTGCATTGATGAGTCCCTGATTACGTTTTCTGGCCCCTTGTCATTCAAATAGTATCTTCCTAGCAAGATATGGGGTCAAGATGTATAAGCTCTGTGACAGGGCAACAGGCTGTACATATAGTTTTATGGTTTACAAGGGAAGACATAGTTAGGTAGAACTGCTCAGACTACATAGGGAGTACTAGTAAGATTGTGTGGGACTTGGTGTCACCCTTATTCGGAAAGTTGTACCACTTGTATGTTGACAATTATTGCACAAGCGTGCCACTTTTTAGTCACTTGTTTGATCATGTAATTGGCGCATGTGGCACCATGCAATCTAAATGCCGGGGCTTACCCAAGTGGCTTGTAGATTCCCATCTTAGGCTGGGGGCGAGAGCCTGCTTGAGATGTAATAATTTGCTTGCTGTGAAGTGGAGGGATAACAAGAATGTTTTCATTCTGTCCTCCCTTCACGCAGATACGACGATCCAAATTCCTACGGCAACTGGTGTCATGGAGAAACCCCTCTGTGTCCACGAATATAACCTTAATATGGGAGGGGTGGACCTCAACGACCAGTTGTTGGTGCTGTACCTAATTGCTCATTAGACCAGACGCTGGTATAAAAAAAGTTTCTGTATATTTATTCCAATTGGCTCTGCTGAATGCTTCTGTGCTATACAAAGCTTCAGTACAAACTGGATCCTTCCTTAAATTCCAGGAAGAGATCATCACAGCGCTTCTGTTTCCAGACGGTGCTGTGGCCCAACACCCAAATCCAAATGCAGTGACCTGGCTGCATGAGAGGCATTTTCTGCATGTCCTACCTGGTACCCCTACCCAAAGAAATCGGCAAAGAAGATGTGTCTGTAGAAAGCGCGGATATAGGCATGACACCCGCTTTTATTGTTTCATCCTGTCCTGATCAACCTGGTGTTTGCATTGGTGACTGTTTCAAATACTACCACACACTAGTGGAGTATTAACGTAGGGTACAACATTGTACAGTCCTAAGCACACTTACACAGGGTCTTAAAAGATGAGATGGCCATCACATCTTGAGAGACTCTAATCTGGAACTTTTACAGTTAACAGTTTATATATATATAAAAAAAAAAAAATTAGTTGTGGTTTTATTTTTCTTCTCTCTCTATTGTTCTCTCTATGTTTGCTCTCTATTGTCTTCTCTATTGTTCACTCTATATTGTTCTATATCTATTGTTCTCTCTATATTGTTACTGCATTTTATAATTGTAATGTTTTATTTTTACTATGTTTTATTGTATTTGCTTTGCAGTTATTCTATGTCTTACTGTTTTACTGTAATGTTACTTTGTTTTATTGTTAACCATCATTTTCTTAGCAGGTACGCCATTCAGCTGCAGCACGGGTTTATTTATTTTCACAGCAATAGCGTTTGCTCCCACGATACCTAAAAGCCGTGACTCCAGCGCTGTAGGTAATTTCACATCCACAGTTAAAAAAAAAGAGCATATATGCTGAAGCATGGAGGCAGGGGTGGAGGAGCGATTTGATCTTAACATTAGGGGTGGATTGCCCCCATGCATCCACATATATTTTTTAAGCACAGATTGCATTAAAAAATCAAGTTGTTTTATTGAGTTATTGTTTTATTGTTACCATTGCTTTTCAGGTATGCCATTCAGCTGCAGCACTAATTTATTTATCTTGACAGCAACAGCGTTTTTCTCTCATGATACAAAAATCAGTGACTCCAGCGCTGTAGGAGGTGATTTCACCACCACAGTTAAAAAAAAATGGTGCATGTATGCCCATCATTAGAATTGGGTGGATGAAGGGCAGCATACTAATGGTGGGCATACCCACCGATCAATCTCTTTTTTTTGTTCAGCTCACAGGCTGCATGAAAAAAAGAACATTTCAATATATGCCCAACAAGGACCAGCAACTTACTGGCATGGTATGAGTGGTTATACCAGAATGATGCCTGCAGGTTTAGGTATCATCTTGGTATCATTCTTTTCAGACAGCAGTCGGCTTTCATGTAAAAGCAATCCTAGTGACTAATTAGTCTCTAGACTGCTTTTACAAGCAGTGGGAGGGAATGACCCCCCCACAGTCTTGTTTTTTTCGAGCACTCCTGTCCCAACAGGGAACCCAAGAATGCAGCCGCTGGTTCCGCCAGCTGACCATAGAGCTGATGGGAGACCAGAATGGCTTCAATAATCTCTATGACCTAAGAAACCGGAAGCTATGAGCATTTCATGACTTAGGTTTCGCCGGATATAAACAGCGCCATTAGGAAATTGGGAAAGCATTTTATCACACTGATCTTGGTGTGGCCAGATGCTTTTAGGGCAGAGATGAGATCTAGGGTCTAGTAGACCCCATTCTTTTCAAAAAAAGAGTACCCTTCACTACCTATTGCTATCATAGGGAATATTTGCATTCCCTGAGATAACAATAAAAATGATTAAAAAAATAAAATAAAAGGAACAAAAAAGCAAAATAAATAATAAAAAATAAAAAAAATAACCCTTGTCCCCCAGTGCTCAAGTGCAAAGGCGAACGAAAGTATTGGTCTGGTGTCATATGTAAACAGCAATTGCACCATGCATGTGAGGTATCGCTGCAAAGGTCAGGTTGAGGGCAGTAATTTTAACAGTAGACATCCTCTGCAAATCTAAAGTTATAATCTGTAAAGGATTAAAGGCATTTAAAAATGTAAGTAGTTTGTAAGTTTTTAGTAATGTTGTGCATAAAATGGCAGGACAATACAAACCCCCCCCCCCCAATGACTCGTTTTTGGAAAGTAGACACCCCAAGCTATTTGCTGATGGGCATGTTGAGTCCATGGAATATTTTATATTAAAATATATAAACTAGGTCTGTACAACCAATCTGATTCCCCAGATGAAGACACGTGACGTGTCGTAAGGCGTAGGGAGTGGCCGGAGTCAGACGTACATCAGGAAGAGACGCTTAGAATGCCAAAGTCATAGCGTTTTTCTATTTGCCTGTTTTTAACTTTATAACTGTAAGAGTCCACCTATTTGGCACTTAATAAATGTACTATAGCTTTTTTAAACATGTTATACTAGTGGAGGCATCTCTACTCTCTCCCTTCCCCCATATATGCTGTGGTGACACCGAAGCGATTTAGGACACATCTGTGGAGGATTTTTTTAAAGGGAGAAGCACTGATGGTTCCATCTGCAGTATACACCAATACAATAAGATCCCGATAGGAGAACGTGGGAAATACTGATCACTTATTGATGCAATATATATATATATATATATATATATATATATATATATATATATATATATGGGGAGAGTCCTGTGAGACCAATGTTATAGAAAGAATTTATGTAATTCTTTATGGATGTCACTATTTACCAATTATAACAACTACTGTATATCAAGTCACATATTTTGAATGACCTTCAAATATATTATCCAAAATTGGAGAACTTCCATCTTCACTTTTTATAGACTCTTTATCCATTTAGTTAAACATTTGGACTGTTTGAGCATTTGTTTATCTTTTTCACCATTTGGTTGAGTTACTTTTATTCATTGGCACTTTCAACCATTTTTTTGCACTGTGATATTATTGCACTTAATATTGTTGCATCATTCATCCATTTGTGGATTTTATTTCATGTTGTTATGTGATTTTCTAAACACTGCACAAGATTACTTTAAATTTTATTATTTTATATTTGGCCACAAGTTTTGGGAAAATGACAAACTTTTTTTTTTTTTTTTTGTCACTAAATGATATATTACTCACACGTGCCATGGGCATATGTGGAACTACAATATCATTGAGTGACAACTTTGTGTAAAAAAAAAAAAAAAATTTAATTTTCTTAAAAATTGTGGCTAAATATCAAATATTCCATGGACACAACATGCCAGAAAAAAAACCTTGAAGTGTCTTCTTTCCAAAATGGGGTCATTTGGAAATCTTGACATTTCAGGGCCTCAGAAACTGTGATGGATAGTGAGGAAGTGAAAGCACCATTTTACGCCTCTAGAGAGCCTGAAGGAGGTGATTGGTTTTTGGGGTCCGGTACATGGATATGCTCCCAAAAAGTCTCACACATGAGGTAGGAGCAGCAGAATGCATTTCAGGGGTATAATTCCACATATAATCATGGCACGTGTGAGCAATATATCATTTAGTGACAACTTTGTGCATTTTTTTTTGTCATTTTGCAATCACTTAAAAAATTAAATAAAATATTCAATGGGCTCAACATGCCTCCTTCCTTGGGGTGTCTACTTTCCAAAATGGGGTCATGGGGGGGAGGTTTGTACTGCCCTGACATTTTAGCACCTCAAGAAATTAGATAGGCAGTCATAAACTAAAAGCTGCGTAAATTCCAGAAAATGCACCCTAGTTTATAGATGCTATGACCTTTGCTCAAACCAAAAAAAAAATATGCATATTGACATTTTTGTTACCAAAGACATGTGGCTGAATACATTTTGGCCTAACTGTATGACTAAAATTGAGTTTATTGGATTTTTTTATAGCAAAAAGTAGAAAATATAATTTTTCTAAATTTTTGGTATTTTCCATAAAAAAAAAACAAAAAAACACAGAGGCAATCAAATGCCATAAAAAGAAAGCTCTATTTGTGGGAAAAAAGGACAACATTTTTGTTTGGGTACATGACCGCGCAATTACCAGTTAGAGCAGGGTAGTGCCAAATTGTAAAAATTGCTCTGGTCATTGAGCAGCCAAATCCTCCGGGCCTGAAGTGGTTAAGTATTACATTTTTATTACTGGTATTAAATAAAGATATTGTATTTTTCAACTAATGTGATCCTTGGGGTGCCTAAAAAGTTGAAATATAATAATGAATACTTCAAGAGACCATGTTGGGTGCATGACTCTAGAATTCTAGAGACCGGTTCAAGAAAGATACTGATGATGAGTGTCTGGAGTAAGACTTCCAATATGCAATAGCTTAATGGCATCTAAGGTGAAAGTTTTCCCTTTTCTGTATGGTCATCCCCTGACCACAAATTACAGTTTTTTTCCCACCTCTAGAAATGCCTTCTTCTTCTCTTAAAAGGCCAGCACCATCTTGACTAAGGCCGCGTACACACGCGCGGACTGTTGGCCCAACTTTGTCCGTCCAACAGTTTGAGCGAACAGTCCGCTCAAACTTAGCATGGACGGACATGGCCACACACGACGGACGAACAGTTTGCTGAAACCGTGCGCGATGACGTGAACGGCACGTACGACGGGACGAAAAATACGACGTCCTATACACTGCAATGCAACCTTCCGACGTGGAAATCCTTTCTGAGCATGCGCGAGACTTAGTTGGCCGAACAAGCCTACACACGAGCGAACAGTCCGCTGAAACCTTGTTTCAGCGGACAGTTTTTCGGAATTTCCGTAAGACCTTGTTCGGCCAACTGTCCGCTGAAACTGTCCGCTGAAGCCCCACACACGAGCGGACTGTCCGCCCAAACACTGTTCAGCGGACAAGGTTGGGCGAACAGTCCGCGCGTGTGTACGCGGCCTTAGTCATCTTCTAGGTTCTGCCAATACCTACATTTTTGTTTTTGCCTTACCACTCTCTCAGTTCAGCATAGAGAAGTCCTAATGTATCTCCAGTCCTTCATAATAGAGAATAGACAATCGCTTAACCCCCCCATCCTACAATGCAGTGGGGGTTATTTACGAAAGGCAAATCCACTTTGCACTGCAAGTACATGTGAAAGTGCACTGAAAGTGCAATTGGAGGTGCAGTCGTCCTAAATCTAAGAGGTAGATCTGAAATGAGTGGAAGCTCTGCTGATTTTATCATCCAATCACATGCAAGCTAAAATGCTGTGTTTTATTTTCCTTGTATGTTCCCCTCGGATCTACAGCGACTTTACTTCCAAGTGCACTTGCAGTGCAAAGTGGATTTTCCTTTAGTAAATAACCCTCAATGCCTGTTGCTTTTAGCAGGCAGGCCTAGCAATTGCAATATTATTTCCAATAAGATATCATAAAGCAAGGTTTAAACTTTGACAGTCAAAAACTAAATGTAGCTAAAAAGAACATAACTTACAGTCAGTAGGATGTGCCCCTTGGGCTGATTCCTCTTCTGTTAGTAGAAATTCTTCTCAGTCCATGCCCCCCCACCCCTTTCGCCATAACAGGATCTAAGAATGGAGAATCGGTGGATGATTGATCACCCCCCACCCCCCCATTCAATGGTGTCCTTTCATTTATGAAAGCTGTAATACAGTTTTTATGAATGGTGGAGCTGGGTAGAAAGGGCAGGCATTGTTATACCCTCTTGATAAGAACCTGTAGCATCCCCTTTGTTGTATTAACACTTGCAGCATCTATGGCCGGGAAGGGGGAGAGTCATGGAATGAGGGGCATTTCTACTAACAGAAGAGGAATTAGCACAAGGGAAACATCTTACTGACTGTAAGTTAGGTGTTCAGCAGACTGTCGGAGCCCTATCCTGTAACCGTGGGGGAGATGTTGGGCCAAATGTCTCAAACTGATGGAGAATCATTGCAAATGGCGACCAGGACTATGGTGTGTGTCTTGAACCCACCATAGGTCCATACATACGACAGAAATGGAGTTCTGTGTGGGCTGTAGATTATGAGTAGCTGTATGTGTAGGCCTTAGTCAGTCCTGTTCTGAAGTGGGCCCCCTAGTGGATTAAGTGGGGCTTTCACATTACCAGAAGCACAATCAGTCATGAGGGTCTTCCTCTTACCTCTGTGAAATCGGCAGCAACATGACCGCTTTTATGATATGAGTAATTCACCATAACGATTATATTCTGGACCTAATTTAAATGTTGTGAAGACAAAAAAGTAGTAGATGATTTAGAGGAGAGGCAGTATATAATCCCTGTTCCTGATAAACTTAAGCCCCATACACACTATCAGATTTTCTGCTGATTTATGTCTTCAGATTTATCAAAACCATGTAGTGCAAGGGCCTACCTGATTGCTTACAAATTGAAACTCCTAAGGTTTGATCTCATATAATATGGTTTTGGTAAATCTGAAGACAAAAATCAACAGAAAATCTGATAGTGTGTATGGGGATTTAGTACGTCCCTAACACTATAAGTCAGTGTTTAAAGCGGTAGAATATTAAATTTTTTAACTTTTACCTACAGGTAAGCCTTATTATAGATAAAAAGAATTCCCCTCACAATGAGCCACTGACTTCAGTGGCGCATGCGCTCCGGGGATTCTCAACTGAAAGTCCGGCAGATGCCGGAACTTGCAGGAAAGAAGTCTCCCGCACGTATGCGCTGGAGTGACGACATCGCGGCTCCGGCCACTCACAGCCCCGGAGCCAAGATACCTGGAGGGAAAATGTCCGCTCCCTTGGCATGGATTGGGTGAGATACCGGCGCCTCGTTCTAAGGTATTTCATGATGAGCTAGTATGCGATGCATACTAGCTCATTATGTCTTTTCCCTTACAGGTGTAGGAAGAAAAAAAAAGTCAGCGGCTTTACTACCGCTTTAACTATGTTGTACAATATCCAATCTTAACTACATACATAATAAGGCCAATTATGAAGGACAGCCACCACTGTTATTGATTCCGTTAGTAATCTCGTCAGGAATTTCATAATAAGAGGGTGAGGTGGAAATGCATAGGCCAAGGAGCATCTCCACGGGCTCAGTAGTGCATCCGCTGCTTCTGCTTGGGGATAAGGGAGAAGCGAGATGAACCTGGGTAATTTGGTGTTGTCAGTGAAAGCAAAGAAGTCTATCTCTTGTAAACCCCAGAGATCCACCATCCAGTTGAAGACCAGAGGATGGACAGACCACTCGTTGGCATCCTGGAAGTTACATGAAAGGTGATCGGCTTCTTGGTTCAATCAACCTGGTATATAAACTGCCTTCAGGTCCATTAGGTTCCTCTCCACCCATAACATGATAGGTTCTACTTTCCTCAATAAAGTCCGACTGAGCATTCCTCCCTGGCGCTGGATGTGTGATACAGCCACCCGTTGGCCATGCATAGTAGCACTGACTTGTTCTTAATCTGTGCGGACATGGCTATTAGTGCTAAGATTGCTACTCAGATCTTCAGAATGTTCGATACAATCCCAATGGTGGGAAAAGAGCATCTCACTTGTACTGAAGTCTGACTGCAAAGTGTTACCCAGCGTTTCATACTAGCATCTGTTGAAATTATGATCTTTGAGGTGTAGCCCAACTGGCATGGTCTTGATAACACATCCTGTTTGGACCACCACTGGAGAGTTCTCTGCATATTGTTTGAGAGAAATATCATCTGTGACATAGATTGTTTCTTCCACTGAGACAGGAAGCCTAGCTGAAAATGCCTTAGGTGTTAGTGTTCCCATGGCACAATCAGAATTCAGGCTGCCATAGTTCCTATCAAGCTCAGACATCTGGAAGCTGAGAGGTGGTGGGTTGACCTGGGTGATTTTATTTTCTGGGTAATTGAAGCTATCTTGTGGCGGGGTAAGGCCACTGTCCCCTGTCCAGTATTGAAAAGGGCTCCAAGATAATTCATCTCCTAAGTGGGCGTAAGCTGACTCTTTTTGTTGTTCATTAACCATCCGAACTCCGAGAGGGTTTATATAAGAATCTTCCTGTGCGACAACAGCTGTGCTTGGTTCTCTGCTAACAGAAGAATGTTGTCTAAATAGTGGAAGACTCTGAGGCCACTTTCTCTTAGGGGAGCAAGTATCGCGATTAGTATTTTTGAAAACACTCTTGAGGAGGTGCGGAGCCTGAAGCACAGGCCTTGAAACTGAAGGTGCAGTTGTCCCACTGTGAATCTCAGATATTTCTGAAATGCTGGAAGAATTGGAACATGTAAGTATACGTCCTTGAGATCTATGCATGTCATCCAATCTTCTGGTTGAACAGTCTGCATGATCGTCTGGAGCGATTCCATTTTTGAAGGAATCCAGATGTATGTACTGACTCAGTCTCTTCAGGACAATTACTGGTTTCCAGTCCCCATCTTTTTTAGGGATGAGGAAGAGAGTGGAGTAGAAACTGGAAAATCTTTTTACTGGAGGAACTGGGATCACCGCCCTTTGAGCCTGCAGGTCAACCAGGAAATGGCGTAGGGCTTCTGCCTTTAGCAGAGAGTTTGGGTATTTTGTTGGAGAGCAGTAATCCTGAGGAGGCTGGTCTGTAAAGGTCCAGAAGTGACTACAGTGCACTGTGGAGACCACCCAGGGGTCCATGTATTGGCGTTGCAAAATCTTGGAGAACAGTTGAAGTCTGGTGCCAACCTGGAACTCCTGGGATGGCCCTGAGTCAAAAGAACTTAGTGGTGTCCTCAGGGTTAGGAAGGACCCTTTTTTATTTGACTTCAGAAAGGTTGCTTGCGTGCTCCTCCAATTTTTCTTGGGGTCTCTATCCTGTCTGAAACCTCTGTTTTTTGATGGTTGGGACCTAGACGTAAAGATCATAGATCTCCTCATCCTTCTATCTTGCGGTAGAAGCCCTGAGAGCTTTCCCTTCGAATGGGATCCTACACCAGTTTTGCTTAGATGCAGAGTCCACTGCCTAAGGCATCACCCATAGAGCTCGTTTGGCCATGATCGTATGAAGCATAGCTCTGGCTGAGCATCTTATGATGTTGATATATGCTTCTCTGAAAAAATCTGCGGAAAGCTTGAGCTCTTCTAACACCTTCACTATGTCCTCCTTGGGGACGTCTTGTTGGATCACCATCTCAACATTATCGGTCCACACTCTGATGGCATTAGACACTGATGTCAGTGCAATTGCTGGCCTACATGCTCCTCCTGCTGTCTGATAGGCCTTCTTAAGATCAATGTCTATACGCCTACCAAATGGGTCCTTAAAATAGGTAGAATCATCCATGGGTAAAGTTACATTCTTGGCCAGGCATACTACAGCTACATCTACAACCAGAAGGTGGTTAATCAGCCCTGCATCCTCTTCTGCCAAACCTATTGAGCGGATTTACAGGGAATCTTTTCTCTGTCTTCTTCCACTCTTCTTCAATAAGACCCTTAACTCCATCCATCAGAAGAAAAATGTGTTCTTAAAAATGTAAAATAACTTCTGGCTTTCTTCGGGGGTTCCTCAGGCTCGTCCCAACCAATAGTCTGTTTTACCGCCTGTACATAAGGCTGTACAAAGGCGAAACTGAAGCCGGTTGGTTCGCCGAACCAACCGGCTTCAATTTCGCCTTAGTACGTTCTTAGAAGAATCCTCTAATGGATCCTGATCCACAGGAGTCTTTGCAGGTGGATCTACCGTAGGTAGGGTAGCAGGTGGATCTACCGTAGGTAGGGTAGCTTTGCCCGTAGATGGCCCAGGAAGTATAGACTCCCCTTCCTTCTCCACAAGATGGTAGAGAAGCTATTAATTCAGAAAACAAATCCTTACCCACTCTTTTAATCAGATCGGTCACTTGCTGGCCCTCTGATTCCCTATCTGCTGCATAGTTTCTGAAAAAATTTTGATGAACTAGTTTGTAAGTCATGGGGGTTGCTCCACATGCCCAGCACTTTCTGGATTTTTCGTGGCCCACTGAATAGGATGAGGGAAAAAAACGTTTCAGTTTCAGCTTTCAGTTCAGTTTTATTAATATATGATTAGTTCTAGATTGTCAATGTATCATGAAAATGCTAAAAAGTTTAGATAATGGAGTGCGCATGCGCGAGGCTTCCAAGATGGCCGCGATCATCTAAAGCTCCGCTGCCTCGCGGAACGACGGAACCCCTACCGCACGACACGGCCACCCTTCCGCTTACCGAGCTGTAGGGACAGACTCCCGGAGAGTTGGGGCACACAATCGAATGACCGGGGGACCGGCTAAACGCAGCCTGGGCCCGCTGTTCGCATCACGTGTGGGAGAAATCCAAGATGGCCACCGCAGCACAGCTCCTATCCCAGGAACACAGATCCACAGGCTTGGCGGATTTCAGGTCAGATACAGACTTTCCTCCTCTCCACGCCACCCCAGGCAACCTCAGGGGCCCACCCAAGGAGGCCACGCCGTCCCCGGCCTCCACGGTCTCCCTGCTGGAATGCACCCTCCAGGAATTCTCCCCATCCCCCGCGGGGACACACAGGGCCGCCCAGGCCGCCATGGCCTCACATGAGGCTACTCATGCAGACCCAGTCTCCCACATGGATGCCCTGTTTGGCAAATTCTCGGAACTATTGGAAAGGGGACTCTCCCAAACTGCCATGAAAATCACAGGGGAATTAAAAGCAGACTTTATTAACCTGGGCTCCCGGATCGAAACGATCGAGCATAAAATGGAGGACACAATTGCCAGATCCATCCAAAACTCCAGGCACATTTATTCAGTGCAGGAGCAACTAGACCTAGCCATGGCTCGTATTGATGACCTTGAAAATAGGTCACGCAGATACAACATCAGAATCCGAGGGCTTCCAGAATCGATAACTGATGTGTCCAAGGCAGTGCATGGCCTCATTACGCAGCTAATCCCTGACATCCCGGCTCCAAAGCTAGAACTTGACAGGGTCCACAGAACCCTTGGCCCCCCTAGGAAGGATGGCACTCCACGTGATGTACTGGCCAAGCCACACCATTTTTCGGTGAAAGAAGAAGTTATGAAGAGAGCCAGATCCCTGCAACACGTCACATACCAGGGCCACCAGGTTCAGATCTTTGCGGACCTCTCCCCCTCCACCATACAGAGACAGAGAGCCCTGAAACCCCTCTTGCTTGCACTGTCACAAAGAGACATAAAATACAAGTGGGCATTCCCATTTGCGGTCAGGTTCACGGATAAAGGGAAAACATATGCTTTCTCCACATTCCCCGAGGGGGAAAAGCTCCTCACCAGGCTGAAAATAATTTCTCAAGAAGCTGACATGGACACTTCTAACTCTGGCCAGGGCTCACACAAACGGCCCACACCTAACAGCCCACAATCCCCGTTGTGGACCTCCGGAAGATTCAAGAAGGTCAAGGACAATGCACCCACCTGAGTAACATTCAGGCCTCCACTTCTACTCTCCATTGTGTGTCTGACCGTCCGAGGTCCTGGAGAGGGCCAGAGGACTTTTCCCCAACCATTGGAAGTTTGGTCCTCCACCTTTGTTGCCCTCCCCCTTCCTAGGACCTGTACTACCCCTTTCCCCTTTGCCTTCATTAGCCCTGGACGCTATGCAGTCTTCCATACACCTTCTGGACTGTCCACAACCCCTCTCATTGTCTGCGCCCCCTCGAGATAGGCCCTCCGGGCTTTTCAACGGACACTATAGAGGGCTGCAGTCCCCAGCACTTTCCCCGGATATGTAACCTCACTTTATGGTTGATGACCAGCTTTTACTGATCAGCCCCAGTGTCTCCTAAACACTAAGTTTGGCCGTGCCTTAAGTTCTTTATTTTTGTTTAACTTCTATTACTGTATGCTGTTGAATCCACAGATCGGGTTGTTTCCCGACTAGGGGTCCCCAGTTCCGCGAGGGACCACTTGCGCAACTCCCCCTCCCTCGGTCTCTCTCGGGTGCCTGAGGGTCGGGACATCTGACCCTATGGGTCAGCTGTTAACACTGTTCTTTCTCTGGATTTCGGGGGGTGTGTCCTGCCCTGATCTCCTCTTTCCTTTCCCAGGAACACTTTCTTTCCTTGCCCTATCTCTTTCTGTCTCCCCACTAGATGGTAAGCTACTCCTATTGAATGTTTGCATGACACTATTGTTTGTTTCAGGTATGGCTGAGCTAACCCTGCCGGCAATGTATTCCACGAGAAAATCACAGGCCGTCAATCCCAACACTGCTGCCGGGAACTCCGCCACTGACTGGGTAAGTGAGGTCGTCTTCAGATGCTGGGCTCCCCCTCTACTCCATGGCTGACCAACAAGCTGTTAGGCTTAAGATAGCTACCCACAATATACAGGGCCTTAATTCCCCCGTCAAACGCAGAAAAGCTCTTGATTACTATAAATCCCTGAAACTGGATATAATCCTACTTCAGGAAACGCACCTTCCTGTCCGGTATAGTCCCAAGTTCCTTCACGCCCACTTCCCTCAGTTCTACCTAGCCAACGCAGAATCCAAAACCAAGGGGGTGGCCATCCTGATAGCCAAAACGTGCAAATTCAACAAAAGTTTTGAAAAGGCGGATCCGGAGGGCAGGTTTTTACTTGTAAAGGGCACTGTGGGAGACCACCTTTACTCCCTGGTCTCCTACTATGCCCCGAACACAGGTCAGGTCAAATTCTTTGAATCCCTGTTGCGCACCCTGGCGCCTCTTTTAGAAGGGACGGTTATTCTTGGTGGGGACTCTAACGTCGCCTTTGATCAAGGACTCGACAAATCCTCCCCCTCTCATGCCCGATTAACCCGGCCCACGAAGGCAAGCCTGCGGATCGCCAAATTGCTCCACGCTTATGGTTTATCCGATGCTTGGCGGGAATTAAACCCCACGAGGAGAGACTATACCCACTTCTCAGCACCACACCAATCCTATGCAAGGATTGACCACATCCTTGTTCCCTCTTCGCTCCTACCCCGGGTGCTCAAAGCCTCCATCACTGACACGGTGGTCTCGGATCACTCTTTGGTAATTGTGACGGCCCTCGGGGGTTGGAGTGGGAGACACCCCAGACATTGGAGGTTAAACGAATCTCTCCTGTCAGAGCCATCACGAATTATGGATCTTGACAAAGCACTACAGGAATATTTTTCTATTAATGCGACACCTGATGTCTCCCCCGAAACCCTGTGGGCGGCGCACAAAGCATTTATTAGGGGAAAACTCATCCAACTAGGAACTCAAATAAAACGGGAAAGGCAATCAACCATTCTTAAGCTAGAAGAGGAATACTCTAGACTCAGGGCTCTTCACAAAAGGGACCCCCTCCACACCCCCACCACCTTGCTTGACAAGACTCGTTTAGAACTCAATCTCGCTCTTACCACGAAAGCAGAAAAATCGGTTAGGTGGTCTGGCCACAAATTTTATTCACAGGCAGACAAAATAGGCACACTCCTGGCTAATAGACTCTTCCCTAGAACCAAGCTAAGCACCCTCCCCTGGATCAGAAGTGCAGGACACCCGCCCACGTCTAACCCGGTCACAGTTCTGAATGCCTTTCAGGACTTTTACACCTCTCTTTACAGCAGTCCCCCATCTCCCAACGCAAACCTCCTTCCACAGTTTTTGGAGGGACTCCCCATCCCTGTCTTGTCGGACGCTCACAAACAAATCATGGAATACCCCTTTCAGACGGAGGAGATTTTGGGAGTCATAAAGGAACTCAAAAAAAGCTCCGCCCCTGGCCCCGACGGTCTTTCGATCCCTTATTATAAAGCCTTTGCCAACACGCTTGCCCCCCACCTGGCCAATCTCGGCAATCATAAAGCTAATGGAAGCCCCCTAGATCCCCACCTTAATATGGCGTACATCCCGGTCATACCCAAACCTGATAAGAACTTGAAAGATGTCAGTAACTACAGGCCGATATCCCTCATTAATAATGACCTCAAAATTCTTACGAAAGTCATGGCCAATAGGCTGGCCTCCTTTATCGGACGCTATGTCCACAAGGACCAAGTCGGATTTATCCCTGGCAGGCAGGGACCTGACCAAATACGGAGGGCGGTTGACATTATCTCCATTCTGCAGTCTAATTGGGAAGGGGGAACCAAACAATCGGGCTTTCTCCTCTCCTTAGATATTCAGAAGGCTTTTGATTCGGTCTCCTGGCAGTACATCTTCCAGCTCATTGACAGGTGGGGATTTGGGGCTCGCTTCCTTGGCTTACTGCGAGCCTTATACTCTCAGCCGAGGGCCCAAATTCGACTTCAGGGATACCTATCCACTCCCATTCCCATTACTAGAGGGACTTTCACCCCTCATATTCGCAATAGCCATTGAAACGCTAGCGATAGCAGTCCGCCACAATATAGACATTGGAGGTGTCCAGTGTGGCAGCCAAACGCACAAATGCAGACTCTTTGCAGACGACATATTGTTATTCCTTACTTCCCCCCTCACTACCTTGCCCAATTTATCTCGAGTACTAGACGACTTTGCCAAGGTCTCAGGCTTACAAGTTAACTACTCTAAGTCTGTGGCACTGAATATTTCTCTTCCCACCCACCAAGTTCTCTCACTCAAACAATCCTTTCTGTTCCAATGGAGTGACACTGCCATCAAATATTTGGGTGTCTCCCTTACACCCAAGACGGAAATGTTGTATGCCCACAATTACCCCAAACTATACAGACAGTTGGAAACTGATCTCTGTTCATGGTCTAAACACGAATTGTCCTGGCTTGGCCGGATTAACTCCATAAAAATGACCCTTCTTCCCAAAATCCTATACTATTTCCGAGCCCTCCCCATACCGGTCCGGAAGGACCATCTTCGCTCTCTGCAAAGCAAAATATTGAAATATATCTGGAGCAACAAAGGGTACCGTCTATCGCAAAACACGCTATTCCTGCACAGACGCAGGGGTGGGTTGGGTCTGCCTAACCTCCACAAATATTACCTTGCAGCTCGCCTGGCCCAACTCTCCACGCTCTACTCTAAATACGAGAAGCCGGATTGGCTGTCCATTGAACGCTGCTCCGTACCCTCTTTTACACTGGATTATCTGTTGTGGTGTCCACCCAAAGCCAGGCCGCCCATCATGTCTCTATCCCTCTCTCACTCCTGTGCCCTATGGGACAGACTCCGCGGAGAGCCTTCCCTGGTCTCCACTTTAAGACCCCTTGCTCACATCTTCCGAAATCACGATTTTCCCCCTGGCCTGAATATTGAGGCCTTCAGATGGAAGCTAGCATCAAATTGATAACCAGGTGGTACCTCACTCCAGCCAGGCTAGCCAAAATTTATCCCACGGCAAACCCCTTATGCTTTAGGGGGTGCCAACTTCGTGGCACCATTATCCACATCTGGTGGGAATGCCCTAGGCTTCGATCGTTCTGGACCAAAATCTTTAACTTGATTCACAGAGTCACAGGCTGCCGGGTTCCAAAAACTCCTGAGGTTGCGCTGCTCAATGCCCCGGCTCTTTTGTTGCCTGGTTACACTCAGAAACTAACCCATTTTATCCTCTTAGGAGCCAAAATTGTGATTGCCTCCGCCTGGAAGCAACCCAGACCCTCCTTTCTCGCAGTAAAGAGGAAGATATCCTGGATAATGTCCCAAGAAAAACTGTCAGGCATTCTGTTGGATACCACGCCTAAATTTAGAAAGGTGTGGGATCCTTGGGCCCGATACATGGGAATATCTCTTCTGCCGGGAATGCCCCCAGGCTCTCCCTTAGCGACCCGATCTCATCCTTAAAGCTCTCCCTCTCTTATTGAGTGCTAAGCATTCTGACACCGTACCCCACCACCCTTTTCGGAAATAGCTTACCCCTTTACCCCTCTGTTCTCCTCCTTTCTTCCTCTCTTCTCTCTTCTGTCCTTCCTGATTTCTTGTTTTTATGGTTTGCTCAACAGAGCTATAATTGACAGGTTCACTGTACAGACAAATTGATTGCAGAGGTGCCCCCTGTGGATGGCTCATCGAATACTGTCTCCCTTTGAGAGGGGGGGACCCGGGAGAGTACGCCCCCACCCTGACACAGCAAGCTCCCTCTTAGGGGTGTCGGGGGGGGGGCTCCTGGTTGCTCCCCCTCGCAGATGTTCTGGATGGGCTCCTCACGGGGGGTGACCCTTTGTTTTATTGTATAGCCCCTCGCTGTGGCGGGGCAGGATATTTGTACCTATTTGCCATTTTCTGATTTCCACAACTGTCTTCTTTTATTATTACTTGCACTGTGACAGCAGGCTTGCCCTGCTGAAGATTGTTTGTTTTAATGGTATGTTCTTGAAAGTGCCTTTGTCATAAAATAAAATCTTTTGAAAGTAAAAGTTTAGATAATATAACTGTTTAATTAAGACCCCTTTCACAGTGGGGCCGCCTGTGCCATGTGGCCTCAGTGTGAAAGGTGTCTTACATATACTTAAATTGGTTGTACACCCTGTACAAACACTTTTACCTACAGGTAAACCTATATTAAGGCTTACCTGTAGGTGCTGGAAATATCTCCTAAACCTCCACTCATTTACACTAAAGCCGTGCACCAATGTCTACAGCGCATGCACATTTTAGAAAGGGCAGATCGTGCCATTTCTACAGGGGGTCATGCCATGACTGGCTCCCGCATGCATGCGTGGGAGTGATGTCACACGACTCATGCCAGTCACAGAGCCGGAGTTCACGGTCCCGGAAGGAAGTGGGATGAAGATGGACGCTCACTGCTAGTGGGGACAGCTGTGACATCACAGGCTTCATTTTCAGGTAAGTGACACATAATGCGCTACTATGTGGTGCATAGTAGCCTATTATGCTTTACCTTTGCAGAAAAATAAAGAGGAAGTAAAACCCAACATGGTTTACTTCCTCTTTAAGGCAGCTGGTGAAGTGCAGTGATATTGTGCAGAATCAGTAGCAATGATATTCTACCCAGAATCTTAACAACATGGAAGTGTCAATGTCCTTTTCTGGCTAGCCTGTGGTAATAGATATATGTGGGAATTAAGATATTACAATGCTGGGCTTCATGGAGCATTTTGTGATGTACAGCTGCTATAGATTTACACTTACTTAGCTGGCTTCTCTGAATGAGCTCTACCATTTTAATCTCAGAATATGTCCAGCCCTATTGCATCATCTATGAGAAAATGCACAGTATAGTGTGGGGGAAGGTGTTTATTGCACAAAGAGGAATGCTAGCAAGCAATCACTGATTTAATAGTGTAGGGAACTTAAGGACACATGCTTTACACCCTCAAATTCCCCTTCCTTCACCCCAGAACTATAGATGTTAACAACCTCCATTTATATTACCTCATGAACAAGCATTCAGTGTTTATAATAACCTGATTCCGTATAACTAATAAACAACATTCTTGTTAGTCTGTTACGTGGCTGCAAATTAATATATAATATTTAAAGTAGCTGTTATTTTTATTTATTTTTACCAAAATCACGTTTGACACAGAAGTCATTGGGTCCTCAAATATAGGTCATCATAAAAAAGAAAAGATATATATATATATATATATATATATATATATATATATATATATATATATATATAACATTTTACATTGAAAAGTCATGACAAGAAATTCCCATTTCTGCTGGTGCTGGCCTTTGATTCAAAATGTTTAAAAGAACACATCCCTATGGAATACCCTCCCTTTCATTTTCAGGGGATTTTTTTTAATGTGCATGACTACCTCTCAAGTTCAATTCATATTTGGATATCCATTCAAAGTAGCCTCTATCATTTTATTATGACAGGTATGCTATAAAGCGCACATCAGCATGGCTTATACTGTATAAGCAAAAGGGGCAGCTGTCTAATGCCGTTTACACACGGGCAGACTTTTCGACTACAAAGGTCAGACGGAATGAATCCGTCAGACAAGGCTTCATTGGACCTTTGCTGTGGAAAAATCAGATGGACTTTAGATTTAGAACATGTTTCAATTCTTTCCAACGGACTCGAGTCCAATCGAAAAATCTGTTCGTCTGTATGCTAGTCCAACGGATGAAAACTGACGCTAGGGAAGCTATTGGCTACTGGCTATGAACTTCCTTATTCTAGTCCGGTCGTATGTCATTGCGGTCGAATCTGTCGGACTTTGGTGTGATTGTGTGTAGACAAGTCCGATTCGATGGAAGTCCATTGAAAGTCAGTCATAAGTCAGTCGGAAAGTCAGACGGAATTCAGACCCAAGAAACAGTTTTACCAGTCTGCAGCAATTTTAGCATGTCTTTTAACCTGACTTCCTACCCAACTTCCCTAAAATAAATGAATTATGTATTGTAGTCTCAAAGTATGACAATTTATTGTATTTCATTATATCAGCTTTGTAAAAGTGGGTTATTTTCCTTCCAAGATAAAGAATTGTTCTATTATTATTATTACTATAACACAGAATTTATATAGCGCTAACAGTTTGCACAGCGCTTTGAAACATGAGGGTAGACAGTACAGTTACAAAACAATTCAATACAGGAGGAATCAGAAGTCCCTGCTCATTAGCACTTACAACATCTAAGGTGCATAGTTATTGTATGGGAAAGGGATTTTTATACCCAGTCCAATGGCGACTGTTGATAATTTTTTTGGGGGTGGCAAACAGTGCAACCCCAACCCCCCCCCCCCCCGGGTTGGTCGGTCGGTGCACTTACCCCCACCCACGGTGGGCAGTCACCCCTGCTCTCCTCTGCGGGCATCACAGCGGTGGGCATAACAAGCAGCTTCTCCTTCCCCTGCTCGGCGGCTTCCGTCTCCTCCCTCCTCCTTGCCAGCCAATCGGGAAACAGGTCTCAGGACCACTTCCTGATTGGCTGAGAGAATATTCAGTGTGAGAATAGTGAATATTCTCCCACCTATTCTCACTATTCTCCCACCTGGGTGGGCTCGGGAGCGCATTCTCTGCAGCAGAGCCCAACCTATTTTGAAGCCTATTTGAGCCTCAGGCTCTAATCAGTGCTTCAAAAAAATACTCACCCCACATTGGAATTCATGCATCCGGTGTCCTGAAAGGGGCCAGACGCATTGATGGTGGGGGGCGTCACCCCTACACCCTTAATGGACGGCCCGCCCCTGACCCGGTCTGTACAGCATAAAGTGAACCTGAACTCAAAAAGTGAAGATTTGCTGTTTTATAGGTAACATGTAGAAATGGTAAGTGTGTTGAAAGCAAGATACAGTGTGGACCAAGACATAATAATTTAAAGGGGAAGTAAAGGCTTGATTTAAAAAAAAAAACATGTTATATTTATCTGCTTTGTGCAATGTTAAGAGCTGCCCCAAAAATCCTATTCTGAAGTCCCCCGCTGGCACTCTAGGCTCTGCGTCTTCTGCATACACCACCATAGCGAGCTGCTTGCTATGGGGGCACATGTGCAGACTCATTCCTGACTTGGGCTGCATGTATCTATAGATACACATAGCACAAATCGGCCCTGACCCCTGCTTCCCGCTCACATTATTTGATTGACAGCAGCAAAACCAATGGTTCCAGCCACTGCCTCTGTGTCCTATAAGGAGAGAGCTAGAGAGAGCTAGAAAGACCAGCGCTGTTGCAAATGGGCACAGTGCTGGCTTGCGATAGAACTCAGGTAAGTATAAAGGTGGTACATGTTTTAACTTAATGCAGGAAATGTATTAAGGTAAAAAAAATGTTCTGCTTTTAGAACCATTTTAACAATAAGGAATACGTTGCAGGGAGCCTACAGACAATAGTGGTGACTAGTTGTTTGCCCTATGTGGGAGGGTTGCCTTTGTCCACAATCTGAATAAAATATGATTTCTAACCACTTGTAGATTACCGTACATGATTTTTAGAATAGAAAAAAAAAACTTGAGCCTTTAGAACCACTTTAAATATTCATCCTGATTATTTGAATCTCCTGCCCTAAGCTCTGGAAGCTTTTAGAGAGGAAGAGGAAGAGAGAGAGAAACAAACTCCCAGCCTGCGAAACTGTAAACAAACCATAATGAACGATCACACTCCCTTGATTGTAGTAGAAGTCGAAAATTACATTTACCCAGCATCCTATGGTGGGAGGGTGCTACATCAATAATCATTAATTAATAATCATTTAATTAATTTCCTTTTCCTTCCAAATTGAACCATAGAAGTGGCCATGTGTCTGTTTTGCCATATGCACCAAATATATGAACAAAAGGCAACCTAAGCTTTAAAAAAAAAAAAGCAAAAAAAAAAAAGAAGGGTTCTACACAGGTGTCAATACCCATAGCCATAATTCATGTACTGCAAGTAGACAATGAAAGGCAGAAATGAAACTCAACAGAAGAAAATAAGATTTATGGTGCTCAAGGTGATATGTAGTTCCAGGATTTATTTCTGTATCAAACTTCCGAAGACACCTGTGCAGTGAGAAGCCGCTCTGGGGGTTATTCATATTTACAGCAAATTCACTCTTTTCTGGAAAATTGTATAACTTTTTCTTATTCAGTGCATTATGCTGAGTTCAGTCCTTTCACTCATTGTATCTGTGTATATTATATATATATATATATATATATATATATATATATATATATATATATTGCTATACTTAAGGGTTATGTGTTGTATACAGTATATCAAGCTATTTCCATTTCACTGCACAGGTTGATAACGGTAAACGCCAGGGATGCCTGAATTTGCTATATTCCCGGCTATATCTGTATACCTACTGTGATGTAACCCATTTGTAAGAGTTGGTAAGATAGAGTAGGCCTGGCCAGAGAGGGATTGCTTTCATGCAGTTGAACATGTATTGCATCATATGGTAACTAAGAATCCCCACTTTATAAAAGTATAGTATAAAGTTTGCTATAGGTAATAGGGATAATAGGTGAGAATTGTTGTGGAAATTTTCATTAATGTATTTTGTCGGATGTCCCCTGGTGTCAGTTTTGCTGCAATATGCTAATGCGAGCGTATTCGCACATACAGATGTCGGTGGAAGACCGTTGATTGTGGAAACCTTCCCATGGACATGGCAGATCTGTTTGCCCTTTAAGGGATGTTGGTTTATGTCTCACCAAGAGACTGGACACCTCATGGCGACTGCATTAATGCTCCTAGCAAACAGATCTGCATACATGGAAACAATATCATAACCTTACGAAATTATAGCTCACTGAGCCATGGTAGAGTATGGCGCACGTCAGTGGTAGTGGTGGGAATGTGCACACAGCCGTGATCAGAGCCATGTTTGTAGTATTCACAATGCAAGGCATATTGTGTCTCAATAGGAAACTGCCCACATGGATCTGCACATGACTGTTTGCACACGTCACTACTGGAATTCTATTTGAATATATACATGAGTCTGATTGGTTCTTTTGAAGGAATAAAAGTGTCTGTTTGGCTGATTCTGAAGCCACCACCTCCCTTTGTTATTCATTTTTTACACTATAAATAAAGACAGCAGCTACTAAAGAGGAGGATTTTGCTAAGCTCAACGTGATACCAATGTCTGTCTGTGTTACCTGGAGATATACAAGCGTGCTTTCCCGGCATTATACAAGAGAGCTGTAATTGTGCTTTTCAGCATGAAGGAATTATTTGCATATAGGAGAAGCTTAAAATATTCCACAACATAATGCCTTTTTAGTATCTCGTACTGTGTATATCCATTGATATATATATATATATATATATATATATATATATATATATATATATATATATGTGTGCTGTAAACCCCTTATGTAATATACAAACACACACAATGTAGACAAGTGGTACCGGCATTCAATCGAAGGGGCCATGGTGTACACACAGAGATCAATACAAGGGGACAGTTACTTCCTTGTGCCAAGATGGCATTGATATATTGAACATTTTGTAAATCCTTCAATTTTTCTATGAATTTGGTGACCTTTTCTTACGAGTCAGGTTACAATCACATACAATATAATGCCATGCACTTCAGAATAAATTTAGTATATATAATAGGAAAGGGAAGGTATAGAGAGGAGGCAGGAGATCACTGGTGTAGCACAGTTTAAAAAACATGTAACAAGTTCCACTCATAGAGGATGTCAGATGTGGAGGTCTACGACCAGAGTAAGCTTGAAGTAAGATTGAGTAAGATTGGGCAATCAATCCTTAAAGTGGAAGTAAACTCCCCTATCGTTTTCAGCCAAGGAAGCTGCTATCTTTGCCTCTGTTTAATTTTCAACTGCTATGGTGCTGCACATGTGATTCGTTATGACACCGGCCATTGGATGGTTTGATAGTTTGGCTGAGAGCACAGCCAATGTGCAGTTAGCATTCCCGGTATGCCTTTTTTTTTAACTGTTTAAATCGATGGGTTTACTTCCACTTTAATGCAACGGCAGCTCCAGTGGATGGATGAGAGAGAACGCTGGGGTGCGAGCTGTAAAGAGCTGAGAACCACCTGTCAACCCAAAGAATGGAACAGCCTATCGATACGCATTTCGGGGGATAGCCACTCCTCCTCCTTTTTTAAATTTTGTGACCCAATAAAACTGCTACTCCAGTGGTCGCCTGGCACCTCTCTCTCCGACCCTAGATCAGGCAGCATGTTTCCACTGGAGACCACAGTCAGCTTTATTTTCAGACTTTATTCAAGTTTGATGCCCTTACTATGTATTTTACCTCTCTATGAACATTTTTTATTTATTTTTTTAACAATTGTATGCTGACAGTTTAGGGTAGCGCTGGGAACTTTGTTTTTTGTAGAACTGAAAACTTACTTCAACATTATACTGTATTTTACGTGCTTTACAAATAACTTTTAATATAATGTAATCTAATTAGAGCTGAATTCCAGGAATTCAGCCACTTTGTAAAATGTGAAGGCACACTATAAGTTAAGTCCAACAAGGTGCATGACATCATCTGGATGAATCTGTTTTATTCACATTTGACATTTCACATTTCATGGGTGATATTCTGGCATCTGAGAGAAAATAATCATGCAGAGGAGCTATACCGAGCTATACCTACACAGAGCACCCCTCTGTTGTCCAATTAACAGAAGCCTTTGTATTTTGTGAGTTTGTTCTAATAATGCCAAGGCTTTTTAATATTATTACTATTATACAGGATATATATAGTGCCAACAGTTTACGCAGTGCTTTACAACTTGAGGGCAGATAGCACAAATAAAATACACTTTAATACGGTAGGAATCAGCGGGCCCTGCTCGTTAGAGCTTACAGACTGAGAGAGGGTCAGGATGAAAATTCAAAGATGATGTTAAAAGCCATGAAAGGTAATCAACTGACCCAGGGAGGAGGTGCAGACTGAGAAAAGGAGAGGTTCAGGAACAGAACCTGGCAGGACCTTGACAGAGAAAGAAAGAGGAGAGAAGAAAGTAGTGTTATAAGTAGGGATGAGCCGAACACCCCCCCGGTTCGGTTTGCACCAGAACTTTCGAACGGACCCCAAATTCGTACGAACGTTAGAACCCCATTAAAGTCTATGGGACTCGAACATTCGAAATTAAAAGTGCTAATTTTAACTTCTAATATGCAAGATACTGTCCTAAAAAGGGTTTGTGGACCTGGCTCCTGCCCCAGGGGACATGGGTCAATGCAAAAAAAAGTTTTAAAAAAGGCCGTTTTGGTGGGATCATTGATTTTAATGACAAGTAAAGTGAAAAAAAGTGAAATATTCCTTTAAATATCGTGTCTGGGGGGTGTCTATAGTATGCCTGTGAAGTGCCACGTGTTTCCCGTGTTTAGAACAGTCCCTGCACAAAATGACATAACGTCATTTAAAACTGCTTGCAGTTTTAATGTTATATCTGGTTCCTGCAATATGGTTGAAAATCATTGAGAAAAATGGCATGGGTAGCCCTCCCCGCCCATTACCAGCCCCTAGAGGCGATTCGGTTCGCATTGTGCGCTATATAAGTATTTCATTCATTCATTGTACGGATATTAAGGGGAACCCCGTACCCATATTAAAAAAAGGAAATACGTGTGGTCCCCAGGCCCTATATACTGAGAACAGTAATATACAGGCGGTGCAAACAAGACAGGGACTGTGTAGATTTGTTGTGTTAAGTTGAATCTGTTTGTAATTTTCAACTGGTACATTTTTAAAGTGTAGCTCCAGTCAAAAAAACTATTTTAAGCTTTTTGGAAAACATAGGGAAGGGTTATCACCCCTGTATAATTTGTTTTGCCGTCCGTCTTTTTTCATCTCACTTGCTGTTGTCTCCTTCTGTTTGCAAGTAGGAGATGTTTGTAAGTTGGATGTTTGAAAGTAGGGGCCTGCCCTATATGCTCTACAGAAATGGCAGAACAAGGTGTTGGTTTTGCCACAACATTAGTAATAATAAGCACAGGTCACACAGAACCAGGCCGCGATATAGAGGTACTAACAAGAAAATGGCACAAACCGGCAGGGCACTAAAACGGTGTCGCCACCCCTATACCTCGCGATCCTAAAAAGGAAATGCAAGTAGTAACAAATCAAAAAATATATATTTAGACGGGGCCAGGCGTTACCGGTAATAGCTAAAAAGAGGTGTGTGCATAGAAATAAGTACACATACAGCACTAACCACCTAAAAAACCACAATAATTATTGGAGATAGAAAACCACACCTTCCACTGATTAAGTACAGGAAAAAGGAGTAAGCAGAACAAATGGCAGGCAAGACCATATAATATACCCCACTAAAATACAATTAAGTACTAATTGTGGTATGCACTAATATCTATAGTATGCTAGGAGTGTCACAAAGTATATATATATCATACCACACCCATAAGGTGCATATATATAAACCACTAGTTAACACTTATGTAGCCATGTGAACAGGTTAATCACAGCAACAAGAAATATATATATTGTGGCAGCAGGCAGGTAAAGTCACCTGGTTGTATCCAGGATGGTAAATATGTGTGTCCTAGATTCAGGCTTTATGCAGACTTTTACAATTAGAGGGGAAGAGTTAATGAGCCCAGCTGAAGTAAGTGGGCTCATTAAGACCTCTACAAAAAAACCCCAGCATTCTTAGGGAGATGCTCCATCCTGGAACCAGTTTTGTGTGTATAGACTGGGGAGTCTGAGATCTGTTCTGTGCGGTGAGTTAACGCCTGTGTGACAAACCCCTACAATAGAGACAGGGACTGGGGCAGCACAAGGCTGCACCCAGTTGTTAGACAGGGAGTCTACGTGTGTAGTTAGAGGTCAAGCTGACCAGGATTTATTTTCTTGTTTTATTTTGTTTGGCTGTTATATGTATCACTGCATGTAGCCTAAATAAACCGGATCTTTTGTTTTTTGAACCTACACCGCTGTCTGCTGTGCCTGACTTTGTGTTGTGAACCCATCCAGGGGGTCACACACACCCGCTGCTGAGCTAACCCCTCACAGTTGGTGGAGAATTTTGGCACCCTTTTTTTTTTTGTTAAGGCCAGCATGGAGGAGATACTGAGACAGCTGGCTCTAGCAAATGCAAACCAGCAACAAGCAAATGCAAATCAGCAGCAAACAAATGCAGGTTTACAAAAGAGCCTTGCAGCCCAGCAGCAGATAAATGCAACTTTGCAGCAGAGTTTGGAAAATCAGCAGAAGGCTCACCAGCAGAGTTTGGAAGCTCAGCAACAAGCCCAGCAGCGATCTGAAGTCCGCTTCATAGACCTGTTGCAGAAGCAAGAGCAGAATTTTCAACAGAAAATAGAGACATTAATACGGCAACGTCCGCAGACCAATGAAGCAAGTGGTTACAATAATACCGCATCCTTTGGTGTGAGCCGTTTACTGACAAAAATGACTGGAGAGGATGATCCGGAGGTGTTTTTGACCACATTTGAAAGGACTGCTGAAAGGGAAAAGTGGCCTAAGGAGCAATGGGCTGGACTGGTGGCCCCTCTGTTAACTGGGGAATCGCAGAAAGCTTATTATGACCTAGAGCCTGACCAAGCAAAAGACTATGTGGTGCTAAAAGCAGAAATATTGGCACAGCTGGGTGTCACCCTGGCCGTCCGGGCTCAGCGTGTGCATAACTGGACTTTTCAGGTTGGAAAACCTCCCAGGTCTCAAATGTATGATCTCATTCACCTGAGCAGGAAGTGGCTGCAGCCAGAGACTTTGACTGCACCAAACATTGTGGAACGTGTGGTTATGGATCGTTTCCTGAGAGCTCTTCCTACTGCCATCCAAAAATGGGTAAGCCATGGAGACCCAGAAAATGCAGATAAACTTGTGGATCTGGTTGAGAGGTACTTGGCTACAGAGAACCTGACCACCTCTTCCAGGGACTCACGGACTTTCCCCCCTAAGACCAGATAATCCCCAGTGACGGGTAAGATGACTCCAAGGGGTGAGGGTGGAGAGAGTGAGAGGGTGGGAGTTCTACCTAAGGTCTGGCGGGAGCAGCCCAGGAAGCCCATGCTGCAAGAGGCAGCGAAAAAGATTATTTGCTACCGCTGCCGGCAAGAGGGACATATTGCAGCCAATTGCCCAGTTGTGGATGAGCCTATGCAATGTGACTTTATAAGGGAGAGACGTCAGTCGCTGTTTGCGACAGTTGCATGCACTGCCATTCGGGGACCTGAGAGACATTTATGTAAAATGTGTATTAATGGTAGGCATGTTGATGTGTTGCTAGATTCAGGTAGCCTGGTAACATTGATAAAAGCTGAATTAGTTACTACAGAGGTCTCTGGGAAGAACAGGGTGGCTGTTATTTGTGTGCATGGGGACACCCGAGAGTATCCTGTAACTTCAGTGTTTTTTGAGACCCCCAAAGGTAACCTCTCTCATCAGGTGGGGTTAGTGTCTCACTTACCACATGATGCTATTGTGGGAAGGGATTTTCCAAAATTCTGGGAACTCTGGGATTGTCCTGAGCCCCCCACTGGTGCCCCTATAGACCAGGAAGATGACCAGAATTCCTCTGGGAGTGGTGAGGACTCTCCTGAATTTCCCTTGTCGGTATTGGCGGGGGAAACTCGAGAAACTGGGGAGGAGCCAACATCCTCAGTTGAAAACATGCCGTCTGTGGAGTTTTCGGATCTTGAGGTTCACAGGGAAAATTTTGCCACAGAACAGTTAAAAGACCCCATCCTAATAAAGGCACGGGAAAATGTGGTGAAAATAGATGGCGAGTTAGTGAACCCAGATAAGACTTGCACTTACCCGTACTTCACTGTGGAAAGGGACCTGCTGTATCGAGTGGCTCAAAGGGCAGAAGAAACCATTGAGCAACTTGTGGTGCCCAAATCTTACAGGAAGTTGGTGTTAGAATTGGCCCATGGGCACATTCTGGGAGGTCATCTGGGGACCGAAAAAACCAGAGAGAGGGTACTGCAGAGATTCTATTGGCCTGGGGTCATGAAGGAAACAGAAAATTATTGTTCCTCCTGCCCTGTGTGTCAGAAGTCGGCACCTATGCCACATTTCCGTAACCCGCTGGTACCTCTTCCTATCATTGAGGTCCCCTTTGAAAGGATCGCAATGGATTTGGTAGGTCCGATAATGAAGTCCGCTAGGGGGCATCAGTACATTTTGGTTATATTGGACTATGCCACCCGTTATCCGGAAGCAATTCCTCTTCGAAATACCTCGGCCAAAACCATAGCCAAAGAGCTATCTCTTGTTTTTAGCCGCGTGGGTATTTGTAAGGAACTGCTTATGGACCAAGGTACACACTTTATGTCCCGGGTTATGAAAGAATTATGCAAGTTGTACAAAGTGAAGCAATTGCGTACATCTGTGTATCACCCCCAAACAGATGGGTTGGTTGAAAGATTCAACAAAACCCTAAAACAAATGTTAAAGAAGGTGGTGGATAGAGATGGAAAGAATTGGGATTGTCTAATACCCTATCTGATGTTTGCCATTAGGGAGGTACCCCAATCCTCTACGGGTTTCTCACCCTTCGAGTTGCTCTATGGGAGACACCCAAGAGGGCTGCTGGATATCGCCAAGGAAACTTGGGAAAATGAGAGTTCTCCTCACAGGAGTGTGATTGAGCATGTTGCCCTGATGCAAGATAGAATTGCACAGGTAATGCCAATTGTAAAGGAACATTTAACCCAAGCGCAGTTAGCACAGCAGAGAGTGTACAACCGTGGGGCCAAGACACGTACTTTTTCCCCGGGGGATAGGGTCTTGGTGCTAGTCCCTACGGTTGAAAGCAAATTTCTGGCCAAATGGCAAGGTCCATATGAAGTAATTGAAAAAATTAGTGAGGTGAACTACAGGGTTAGACAGCCAGGAAGGCGAAAGCCGGAGCAGATCTATCACGTCAATCTGCTGAAAGCCTGGAGGGATAGGGAATACCTAGTCGCAGAGACTTTGTCACAAGTACAGCCTGATTGCTTAGTTCCTGAGGTTGGAATAGCAGACACCTTATCGAAAGCCCAACAACAGGAGGTTAAAGAGTTTGTACTTCGTAACAAAGAGATTTTCTCTGAGCTTCCGGGACAAACATCTGGCGTAGAGCATGACATTATCACCCCGCCAGGAGAAAGGGTAAAACTAAAACCTTATAGAATACCAGAGGCCCGACGGGAGGCAATACGTGGGGAGGTTCAAAGGATGTTGGATTTGGGTGTGATAGAGGAGTCCCAGAGTGACTGGTCCAGTCCTATCGTACTAGTGCCCAAACCTGATGGGAGCTGGCGGTTTTGTAACGATTTTCGACAATTAAATAAAGTTACAAAATTTGACACCTACCCCATGCCGCGTATAGATGAGTTGATTGACCGGCTGGGAACAGCCCGATATATGACAACTCTTGATCTCACCAAAGGGTATTGGCAAATTCCCCTGGCCGAGTCGGCCAAGGAGAAAACTGCGTTTGTAACCCCAGATGGGGCATTCCAATATAAGAGAATGCCGTTTGGGTTACAGAATGCACCGGCAACATTCCAGCGGAAAATGGATAAGATTCTGAGGCCCCATCAGAAATATGCTGCAGCTTACCTGGATGATGTGATTATCCATAGCACAGACTGGGTCTCACATTTGCCAAAAGTACAAGCAGTCCTAGATTCTATCCGGGAAGCTGGGTTTACGGCCAATCCAAAGAAGTGTACCATTGGACAGGAGGAGGCCAAATATCTTGGGTACACTATTGGGAGGGGGGTGATAAAACCCCAAGTCAATAAAGTCGAGGCCATACAGAGTTGGCCACGTCCCAACAGCAAGAAACAGGTACGAGCCTTTCTGGGAATCGCTGGCTATTATCGACGATTCATTCCCCATTTTGCTTCTCAGGCTGTGCCCCTCACCAACCTGACAAAAGGGAAAGAGTCGGTTATGGTTAAATGGTCCCCAGAGGCTGAGGAAGCATTTCAGTCCTTAAAAACAGCCTTATGTAGCCAGCCAGTGTTGTACTCACCAGACTTCTCTAAGGACTTTGTTGTACAAACTGATGCATCAGACGTTGGGTTAGGAGCAGTGTTATCCCAGGTCTGGAACGGGGAAGAGCACCCAGTCATTTACCTCAGCAGGAAGTTAAAGTCCCATGAGGTAAATTACTCCACGATTGAGAAGGAATGTTTAGCAGTGAAGTGGGCTCTAGATTCCCTTCGGTACTATCTGCTAGGTAGGCACTTTGACCTGGTGACTGATCACGCTCCTTTAAAGTGGATGGCTCAGAACAAGGAGACCAATAGAAGGGTAAATAGGTGGTTCCTGGCCCTACAGGAATTTAACTTTACAGTTAAGCATCGCCCTGGTGTTAAAATGGGGAATGTGGATGCTTTGTCTCGGATACATGCGTGTCTGACTGCTGATGTTACAACCCCAAGGTTGAAACAAGAGGGGGGTGTATGTGGCAGCAGGCAGGTAAAGTCACCTGGTTGTATCCAGGATGGTAAATATGTGTGTCCTAGATTCAGGCTTTATGCAGACTTTTACAATTAGAGGGGAAGAGTTAATGAGCCCAGCTGAAGTAAGTGGGCTCATTAAGACCTCTACAAAAAAACCCCAGCATGCTTAGGGAGATGCTCCATCCTGGAACCAGTTTTGTGTGTATAGACTGGGGAGTCTGAGATCTGTTCTGTGCGGTGAGTTAACGCCTGTGTGGAAAACCCCTACAATAGAGACAGGGACTGGGGCAGCACAAGGCTGCACCCAGTTGTTAGACAGGGAGTCTACGTGTGTAGTTAGAGGTCAAGCTGACCAGGATTTATTTTCTTGTTTTATTTTGTTTGGCTGTTATATGTATCACTGCATGTAGCCTAAATAAACCGGATCTTTTGTTTTTTGAACCTACACCGCTGTCTGCTGTGCCTGACTTTGTGTTGTGAACCCATCCAGGGGGTCACACACACCCGCTGCCGAGCTAACCCCTCACAATATATATATATATATATATATATATATATATATATATATAAAAACAACAGAATAATAATAAAATGTGTCTATGCAACCCTAGAAGGTTATTGAAAGTGTATATATATATGTATATACACACATGCATATACACTAAACCCGTAAAGTGCTATAGTAAACCATAAAGTGCTAAAAGCCGCAAAAGTGCAAAGGGTACGGAAATGTGCACGAAGTGCAAAATATGTGTAATAGTTAATCATATAAAGTGCTAAGTGTTAATATAACAAGTAAAAAAACCATCACAATAAAAAATAATAATAAATGAAAGTAAACCAAGGAAAGTACATTAATACATAAAGTCCAGCAAAGAATTCATATATAACCCAAATAAAATCATAGAGGGTGCAGTCCAAAAACAAAAAAGGTGCAGTCCAAAAACAAAAAGGAGGTATGTATCCTCAAAATCTTCAAGTAGGTGCAGGTTAAGGTGACTGGTGCTCAAATGCATATAATTCAGGTGACTTCCGTGCTCGCCCCCTCAGCTCCCCACTCACCGAAACTTTAAGCCCACGAAGGGCAATCAGGCCTTTAGATCTCACACAGCAGGGACCAGTCCACAGAAGGAGGGTCTAGAGGAGGCAGTTTTCCACTCTTTTCTTGATGTGTAGAGAGGGCAATTACTGGTGAATCAAGGTATCCTCAGGAAGAAAAAAGGGGGGCTTCATAGTGTAGTAATTCCAGGTCTCAAAAGGTTAATTCTTTAAAACCATATACTTTATTGGTTAACACACCAAATAGAGGAGATGTGTTTTTTTTAAAAACAAGTAACATGACCCCTGGGGGGTAATATGCATGAAAAAATTACAGTCCCGGGTTGAAAATAAGCAAAATCTTTTTGCAAAAAATGGAAAATATATAACAATAAAAACAAAAAATATAAAAATAGTAAAATAAAAAGAGAGGTGTGAGGTAGGTATTATGTTTGCACACCTCCTCTAACTCAAACACTTATGAGCAAAGATGGTTCTATACAAAAACAAAAGTAGGCAGGGGGAAAGTCCTAGGTGCAACTGTCTATACCATAGTGTTAGGATCCACAATTCCCACGCGTAGCACCCTGAAGGGGGGTCATACACCGCTAATCCTCACAGGGGATGGTACCCGACCGCCTGTAGTAAGACTGACAGTGCCCAACCGTATCGGTAAAAACAAGCACGCATACGAACGAGTCTGGCGTGCGTTCCACCTAGCTCAAACAATCAATCCGGAACTGGTGTTTGCCACAACATTGTAAGCCCTCAAAGTGACTCTTAGTGGGCGCTGGAGCGCCCTGCTGTGAACGATTATATCAAGAGTTGTAATTACATGCCATTGTTGAACAGTGGTAGAAAAATTGACCTTTGGTGGTTCTGGTGCTGGTGCCACAACACTATAAGTCCTCACAGTTACTCTGGGTGGGCACAGGAACGGGCCCTCCTGTGAAATATTATATCAAGAATTGTAATTACATGTCCCTGTTAAACATGGGCAGAAAAATTGGGCCTAAGGCACTGGTGCTGGTGCCACGACACTGCAACCTCTCCCATATACTCTAGTTTTAGTGCAGGAATTAGCCCTGCCACAAAGCATTGCATCAAAAATTGTAATTAAATGCTCCTGTTTAACAGGGGCAGAAAAATTGGGCTGATGGCATCACCCAAAAATGTTCTTCCAACATATCAGCGGAGGAGGAAGAGGATAGACAATCAACATAACAGGACAGTCACTCAGCATAGGCAGTCTTGCAGGGATGTGATATTTCAAAAAAAATTATTCGGTTACATCAGCTTCAGGTGCTTGGTAGCTGTGGGTGATCCAAGACTGATTCATCTTTATGAAGGTCAGTCGATCAACTGATTCGGTGGACAGGCGCACCCTGTGATCGGTAACAAAGCCACCAGCAGCACTGAAGGTGCGTTCCGAAAGAACGCTGGATGCAGGACAGGCCAGTAGCTCAATTGCATACTGTGCAAGCTCTGGCCAGTGATCCATCCTCAAGACCCAGTAAGCCAGAGGATTTTCGGTGGGAAAGGTGTCCAAGTCTAACCTTGCCCCTAGGTATTCCTGCACCATGTAAATCAGACGCTGGCGATGGTTGCTGGAACCGATCATACTTTGGGGCTGCGGACTAAAAAATTGTCTAAAAGCATCGGTCAGACGGCCACCTTCTCCACCGCTCCTTCTGACCGATGCCTCAGCAACACGTTGTCCAGGACCAGGAGTTTGTAACCTCCCAGTCTCTGGGAACGTGTTGCACAGACCTTTCTGCAAGGCCTCCCGGAGATGTCTCATCCTCTGCTCCCTCTGCAACGGCAAGATAAGGTCGGCAACCTTACCCTTGTACCGTGGATCAAGGAGAGTGGTCAGCCAGTAATGGTCCCTCTCCTTGATCCGAAGAATACGAGGATCCTTCCGCAGGCTTTGCAGGATCAGGGAGGCCATGCAGCATAGGTTAGCTGAGGCATTCGGTCCGGAGTCCTCTGGGTCACTAAGGACAACATGATCCGCAGCTACCTCCTCCCAGCCACGTACAAGTCCACGGGTTTCTTGGGACTGAAAATCATCCCTACAAGACTGCTGCTGCTGCTGATGCTGAGTGCCAGCCTCCACCTCCATGCTGACACAATCATCCTCCTCCTCCTCCTCATCCTCTTCCTGTGGGATGGGTGGCACAGCAGGAACACTGTCTGGATAAAGGGGGCCTTGAGAGGCAAGGAAGTCCTCCCCTGCCTGCCTCTGTTCTGCCTCAAGTGCCCTGTCCATTATTCCACGCAGCATATGCTCCAAGAGGTGGATAAGAGGTACAGTGTCACTGATGCATGCACTGTCACTGCTCACCATCCTTGTGGCCTCCTCAAACGGTGACAGGACAGTGCATGCATCCCTGATCATGCCTCACTGGTGTGGTGAGAAAAAACCGAGCTCCCCTGACCCTGTCCTGGTGCCATAGTCGCACAGGAACTCATTGATGGCCCTCTGCTGCAGGTGCAGCTGCTGCAGCATGGCCAACATTGAGTTCCACCTGATGGGCATGTCACATATAAGGCGGTTCTTGGGCAGGTTCAACTCCTTTTGGAGCTCAGCCAGCCGAGCACAGGCATTAAATGATCAGCGGAAATGCACACAGACTTTCCTGGCCTGCTTCAGGACATCCTGTAAGCCCGGATACCTGCCCAAGAACCGCTGAACCACCAGGTTAAGGACGTGAGCCACACAGGGCACATGGGTTAGTTGTCCCTGTCGGAGGGCAGAGAGGAGGTTGGTGCCATTGTCGCAAACCACCATTCCTGGCTTAAGCTGGCGTGGCATCAACCACCTCTCGGCCTGCCCCTGCAGAGCTGACAAAACATACGTCCCAGTGTGGCTCCTGTCCCCCAAACAAACCAGTGCAAGCACAGCATGGCATCGTTTTGCCTGCGTACTTGCGTAGCCCCTGGAACGCCTATGGAGCACCGCTGGTTCTGAGGAGAGAGCACTGGAAGAGGCCATGGAGGAAGAAGAAGAGGAGGGGGTGGAGGAGAGAGGTGTGTCACAACCAATAGTAGCATTTTGGAGGCGTGGTGACGGAATAACCTTCAACACTACTGCACCTTGCCCTGCATCCTTCCGAGCTGCCAGAAGAGTGACCCAATGGGCCGTGAAAGACAGGTAACGTCCCTGTCCATGCCTGCTGGACCATGAGTCAGCGGTAATATGCACCTTACCACTGAACGCCCTGTCCAGCGAGGCAAGGACATTGCCTTCCACATGCCGGTAGAGAGCCGGAATCGCCTTCCGTGAGAAAAAGTGGCATTTGGGGACCTGCCACTGAGGAACCGCACATTGTACAAACTCACGGAAGGGGGCCGAGTCTACCAACTGAAAAGGCAGCAGTTGAAGTGCTAGCAATTTAGCCAAGCTAGCATTCAACCGCTGGGCATGTGGATGGCTGGGAGTGAACTTCTTTCGCCGGTCCAGCAGCTGGGGCAGGGTCATTTGCCTGCTATAGTCGGACGTGGGTGTACTGCTAGTAGAGTGCCCGGAAGCACTTGGCTGTGACACACCTAATTGTACACCTTCATTCCTCTCAGAGCAGGTTTCAGAGAGGACTGAAGGTCTAGTGGGGTTGGAGATCCCAGCTGATGAGGAGCAAGGAAAGGTCCGCTTTGTTCTTTGGTGGGGGGTCTTTGAGGTACGCTTGCCAACGAGCTGCATGGCAGGTCAACATATGTCTGGTCAAGCATGTGGTGCCCAAGCGGCTGATGTTTTGGCCATGCGAGATACGCTTGAGACATATGTTGCAAATAGCAGCGGTGTGATCTGATGCACTCATCTCAAAAAAGGCCCACACCAAAGAACTTTTAGAATAAAGCACAGAGGCAGCGCCCTGCACAGGCGGAGCTCTGCGGGTGTGATTCAGTCAGTGTGCTGCCCCTAAGCTGGCCCCCGGAGGGCATCGGAGAGCCTCGTTGGACATGTGCCGCCTCCTCCTCCTCTCTCCTACCAGGCACCCACGTGGAGTCAGTGCCCTCATCATCCCCTCCCTCTTCATCGCTGGAGCAAACCTGGCAGTATGCTGCAGCTTGTGGAACATGACTGCCAGATTGCTGTCCTTCTTGAGCACCCCCTCTCTCTGCATTCATGCTACTGCCTTCCTCTAGCTGCGTATCATCATCAGAGCCTACAAAACACTAGGCATCCTCCTGGAGCATGTACCCAACACTGTGCTCAAAGAGTTCAGGAGACTCCTCAGGAGGACATGGTGGGTCTAGGGAAGGAGTCACTGATGATGACATTGAGAGGAGGGAAGATGATGCGTTGGCAGCTGCTTTGCTAGTACCCTGAGCCTGGGTGAGAGAGGATGAGGAGGATGAAGAGGGCTTGGTCATCCACTCTACCAAGTCGTTGGCATGTTGCGGCTCAACATGTCCAGCTGCCGAAAATGACAAGCGTGTCCCATGGCCACGTGCTGATGATGACGATGCACCGCGTCCATGACCAGCACTGTTGTCTCTAGACACAGAGCCTGCTTGCCCTCTTTTATCGGCTTGCGCCTGTCTGCCTCTCCTTGCTGGCCTTCCAGACATGGTAATGGCCTGAAGGGAGTTGGGAAAACCAGCAATTGGGTAGTGTATATTGTGCTGGAGGCACACACAACATCCACTAACTCCTGCAGATGGCAGATGGCTCAATTAGAGAAGAGCTATGTAGGTGGATATAACGGTGTATACTGGGTTCAGAGCACGCAGACAGCACGCACAATCTCCTACCACTGACTGCAAGCTCTATTTAAAACGAGCAAGATAGCTAGCTATATAGATGGATATAGCGGTGTATACTGGGTTCAGAGCACGCAGACAGCACGCACAATCTTCTACCACTGACTGCAAGCTCTATTTAAAACGAGCAAGATAGCTAGCTATATAGATGGATATAGCGGTGTATACTGGGTGCAGAGCACACAGACAGCACGCACAATCTCCTACCACTGACTGCAAGCTCTATTTAAAATGAGCAAGATAGCTAGCTATAATGGATATAGCGGTGTATACTGGGTTCAGAGCACGCAGACAGCACGCGCAATCTCCTACCACTGACTGCAAGCTCTATTTAAAAAGAGCAAGATAGCTAGCTATATAGATGGATATAGCGGTGTATACTGGGTTCAGAGCACGCAGACAGCACGCACAATCTTCTACCACTGACTGCAAGCTCTATTTAAAATGAGCAAGATAGCTAGCTATATAGATGGATATAGCGGTGTATACTGGGTTCAGGGCACGCAGACAGCATGCACAATCTCCTACCACTGACTGCAAGCTCTATTAAAAAAGAGAAATATAGCTAGCTATATAGGTGAATATAGCGGTGTATACTGCGGTCAGGGCACGCAGACAACAACCACTACAGAAGAGCAAGAACGAAAAATCGGCCGATAACGATCGGTGTATACTGTGTTGAAGGTACACAGAACACCCACTAACTCCTACAGATGCCAACACATTACACAAGGCCGCCGCGCTGGTGGCCTTATATAGTGTGGGGCGTGTACTACACAGCCTGAGCTATGATTGGCCACAGGCATCCTGCCTGTGGCCAATCATGGCTCTCCTCGCTGCCGGCGCTGTGATTGGCCAAGCATGCGGGGTCACAGTGCATGCTTGGCCAATCATGAGCCAGCAATGCATTGCGAATAGCCGATGTTCGAGTCGAACGTATGTTCGACTCGAACACGAAGCTCATCCCTAACCACTGCCTTGCTAAAGAAGCTGAGAGTAAAGGTGATGGACTGGCCAAGCACATCTCTAGACCTAAACACAGGAAGTGTTTTATGGTGCTTTGTAGGGAAATGGCTTAACAGCGGCTTAGGAAAAGCAGGCAGGCTTGAAGTATAGTATAATTAAATCTAGGATGAGACTCAAGACTTCTTCAAGGCATGTGTCTATGGTAACTGCCTTAGTTGCTTTGCTCTTAAGCTAGACTTAACTGCTACCAGTATACAGTATATATCTCAAATTTGAGAAGATGCCGGTGTGTTCAATCACTAACTCGTTTTTAATAACATTCAAGGATCTTAAGGAAGTTTAGCCCTAAGATCTCAGCTTCATTACTGGCTGCAGTCTTAAAGGGTCACTTTATGTAAAAATAATAATATATTTTATAAGGAAAATAAGGGGTCCACCATAGTTGACTTTTTTATAAAAAATGGTAGTTGTTTGGCTGCTGTCACCTGGTTTCAACATTTTCTCAGTCACTGGCAAAAAATAAGTATTTAAAGTGGACCTTCAGTCATTTCTACAACTTTCCATCGATTAAATCTTCTGCCCTTGTTGTTTTGACTTTGGATAGTTAAACATTTTTTTTTTCTGCCAGTAAATAGCTTATACAGCCCACTTCCAGTTTCTTGTCTGGTAAAAAGCCTAGGCTTATGACTTCATGCACAGCTCTCTCTCACTTTTGTGACAGTTTTCCAGGAAGGGAGGGGTGATGAGTCGTAAGAGAGCCAATGAAAGCTGCAGAGCTGGAGGTGGGCATCTGTATGTCTGTGTAAATTCAGAAAGTGAACAAGCAGCAGCTTAGGCTACCCACAGTTAAAATGGGTGCTGCCAGACTCAGTGGAGGGAGATTTCTGCAGCATATTTGGCAAGTACAGAATAACAGTATATATAAAATAATATGCAAAGTGGTTGGAGGCAAGCATCAGAATGGCAAATATGTTTTTATTACAAATTATGTGAGCAGACTGCAGTTCCTCTGTAAATTAGGTAAGTCAGAGAAATGTCAGAAGTCAGCAATTCGTTTCCATGTTTCTCCCATGACAGTTGTTGTAGAAAGCAACCAACATTTTCCTGCTTCCTTTTGCCTCTAACATCTGATAGCACAAAGCAATGGGGCGGTGTATACAAATTTTGCTATTTTTAATAAAAATGCATTTTTGGAGAGTGGGGTGCATTGTGGACACTTAGGGGAACAGTTATTACTTAAATTACAAAGTTACATTATCTATTGTTAATCTTTACAGCTATGTAAGTTGATAAATTCATATTTTTTAAGTGCAGATTGTTACTCTTTTAATCGCAATGAACTAAACTAGGCACATAAATGAATGAATGAATGAATGAAATACTTGTATAGCGCACAATGCGAACTGAATCGCCTCTAGGCGCTGTGGCGAGCTTTGATCATCTGCTAAAAAAGGAAGGTCTTGAGTTTTTTCCTAAAAGCCAGGTGATTTTCTTCCAGGCGGATGTTGATTGGTAGAGCATTCCATAGCCAAGGCCCTTGGACAGCGAATCTCCGATCCCCCTTGGATTTATACCGGGCTTTGGGCACGAGGAGGAGGTTTTTGTTGGCTGATCCAAGACTGCGGTTTGGCGTGTAATTATTTATTTTCTCCATTAGGTATTGCGGAGCTTCTCTATGCACGCATTTGTGGGTGAGGCAAAGGGTCTTGAACGTGATCTGATTTTTTACGGTTAGCCAATGTAAGCTCCTCAGCGAAGGAGAGATGGATTCCCAGGTTTTTTTTCCTGTTATCAGCCTTGCCGCCGTGTTTTGGATCAGTTGTAATCGCGTAAATGATAGGAGGTATATTTTTTTTTCTATGGGATTACTAGGCTTGGAGTCTACTGTGTTGAAAATATCACTGTTCAGTATAAGATCTTAAAAATCTTCTAGTAACCATCCATGGGTGTTATCAAAACTCATTAATATAACATATATTCCATATTTAAATCTTTATATTGCTTTGTAACCTTAATTAATAGAAAGATGTTCACTTTTTTATTATTTAACACACTCTCTTCTCTCTCACAAACCGTCTTGTTCCTTTCTTCTCAGGCTACAAAATGGACACTGGTCTTGGGTCTATGCCATATTTATTGACTGTAACCTTACCGGAATCACAACTCTCTGCTACTCAAGAAAACAAGCTTCCCTAAACTGGCCATCAGATCCAAGTGATGACTGGGGATCTTTAGGCTTAGTTTATACCTGTAGTTAGACAGGGGGCAGAAAAAATACAAGGTTGAACAGCATTTCACTGCCCAACTAAGCCGCAAAGGCTGCCATATAGGGGTATACACATATTGCACCCATAACGTGTTGTGGGAAAAGTGATTCAGCCATGTCACAATGCAATCAGGCTTTTGAGACAGGCACCATGTATCGTGCAAAAATATAACATGGTGCTGCAATAATTGGTGGGCATCTAAAAAGTGGGTGTTTCATAAGGACATAATTAATTGAGCAACGTTGTTTGACATCTTCTAGAATCAGTTTTTTTTAAGCTGTTGACATACAACTACATGACATCTCAGAGCCATTAGAAACAGGAAGCAGGTAGTTATAAAATGCCCAGCAGCTGTTACTGACTGTGACTGATATCTAAATGGCAAACTATTTTCAGGACTACCAGCTCAATTTGTGTTAAAAGTACTAGTCCAATTGAAATGTGTATCTGCCCACCAACTAAGTTCTTCACTGATCAGATTTCACAGATTTTTTGCAGACATTATCTGACCATATGATGGCACTACATGTCTTTAGCTGGAGAGAGAAACAAGTGAGTTGCCTATGTAAATGTGAGCTAGGATACAGAGTGCAGTAGAGTTATCAGCAATTGCCCAAGCAGAGGGCAGTGTGAAAGATCCACAAAAGAAAAGGCAAAATACATATCTCAGAGGGTTCTGATATAGATATTAATCATTCAGACCAGCTCGGATGGTTTCCTCTCTTCACTCCAAGGATTGATTTCCAATTTCCAATTGTAGCACTAACCCCCGAGGAGCTGCTGATTAGATTGGGCTTACCGTTACCTTCTTTCTCCTCACTGCACGTCTAGGGGTGTCCCATGATTGATGGCCTAGTAACTTGAGAGACTGACGACAGATCCACTTAAATGGATTTTATTTGCAAAAAACGTAGACAATGAACAGTTTCTTAAAACGGGATCAGAGGGTTGGAAAGGAAGTTAAGGTACTCTTAGTGTCAAAGTCAATGTTGAAGAACTTTCTTACTTTGACTGCATCCAGAGAATAGCAATTCGCAACTGGATATTCACTCAAGTTGGACAGTCCCTCTCTCACAAAGCCTAGCAGCCAACAAGGTGCTTACTCAGGAACAAGTCTCTGCCACAGACATTGTTGTAGAACACGTAGAAAAACTAAACTTGTAGAACACTCGTGTGATACCTGGATCTTTCAGCCAACTTGGCGATATCCACGAGACCAGATTCTCTTGGGTACTTCAGCCCTTCCAGGCTCTTACTAAGAAACCAACCCATACGTGGTCTTCTTCTGAAGAGTCCTCCCCTGGAATGCTATCAAGTTATTGGGTGTCTCCCAAACCGGAGACGGCACCCAAACGCCTCAGAATCCTCCTTTAGTTTCCCTGCCTCAGGCTAGCCAGCCCCGAGCCAACAAGATTGGGTGGATCCGCACCCCAGGCCATAGCCTTCCTGGGGGCTGGTCAGGAGGACCAGGACCATGAAGTTAGTACATCCTTCTGGACCGGAACCCCGAACCACGTGACATCCGCATCTTAAATACCCTCTCCCAGAAAGCACAGCAAGAGCATCACTCCCACTGGGCGGGCTCCGAGAGAGAGTAACCTAAGCACCCAACCAGACCATAGTTCCATGCCTGCCAGAAGAAACAGTGCCCCTGTGGCCAGGCTGAACATCTTATAGTCCAGTCAGACTGATGCTGAAGTCAAAATTTAGACAATTGCACCCAAACCAAACTGTAGTTCAGGTGGAACCTTACATTTGAAAAACACATAGTGTGTGCTCTTCAGGAGCCGGCGCTACACAATATTTTTAATAAAGTTGTAAATGGGAAGCACTATGCATCTGCCTTTCTGTTACATGTAATCCATTGGTGGGATATGAGGAAATTGGAAATCAATTGGGATCTTTGAAATCAAGAGAGGAGTCTATCCGAGCTGGTCCAAATGATTAATATAGATGAGCCTGATGTTGCTTGCTTGAGCTGATTTGAGCTTGAGTGTTGTGAAATCACCATAGTGTTCAGCTAGCAACATTTGTAGGATTTTTTTTTTTTTTGTTTAATTATTTTACACTAGGTAAACACTGGTGGCGCTGATTGAAACTGGATAAATTCTGACATAGATATGTCTTTCTTCCTAGGAAATGTTCCAAAATACTGCAGAACATTATTTTTTCTTGAAAACACAGATAGTAAAAATTACTTAAAAAATGAACTTCATGCCAAAAAATGTTGCCAAATTCATCATGAGAATATTACAGAAGGGTGAACCCATTCCATATACAACAAATACACAGCAAGGAATTACTTTTTTTTTTATTAAGCAAGATTTATTTAACCACTTGCCTTCTGGGCACTTATACCCCCTCCTGCCCAGGCCAGTTTTCAGCACTGTGGTTTGAGGAGGTGATAAATATTTGAAGCACATTTTATAGAGTGTTCTTCACCTCCTGGGCATCTACCTGGAAAGGACATCTACTTAGAGTGCTCTCTTTTTAATTCTTGCCTCAGAGACTTTGCTTTTCTTAACACCCTACCGGCTGCTAGGCCTGGTGAGAGGAGGTCTATCCGGAGGTTGTGAGAATCCAGCGGTGAAACGGTTCATCTCTGGATTTCTTCTATAAGAGACTTTCTATTTTTGCAGTTCCAAAAGTACCTGAACTTCCTCCTAACCCTCTACACTTTATTAAGAGACTGTTTTATCTTCTAAATAAACAACCCAAAAGGAGTTCCAGTGTCAGTTTCTGCATTTCTTTGAGCCATCTACCACGGGAAACCGTAGACAGAGACGAGGTCAAGAAGGTAACGGTAAGCCCAATAAAACCAGCAGCTCCTTCTGGGGTCAGTGCTACACTTTTATTATTAAACACGTGTGATTTAATTGTACTTCTGTCTCAGCCTGATTTTATGGTTTCTGACACTTAGCTGCCCTGGTTGAGTGTATATTGGATGGGAGCTGGGCCAAAGAATGGCTACCTGGAAAAAACATCTGTAAGGGATTGTCTTACCTGACAAATGTCACAGAGGATCTGTGAGCACACAATGGGCATGCTGGAAAATCTGTACGAACCCTCAGCTACATACAGTATTTACCCATGTGTTCCAGTAATGAGACAAGAACTTCCCATCTCACAGCCGGAACAAAACTGAATCGGGTTTAGCACTGCTCAGCCATTTATAGGCAGCTTTTTATTCTCTGAATGAACACAAAATTTCCTCTGATTGGCTGAGGTGGTAAGACAGGCAATCCAACTATTTTGTTCCAGGTGTAAGACAAGAAGTTCTTTCCTCACTGCCAGCATACATGGCTATATATTGTATGGAGCTGAGGCTGCATACAGTTTATACAGCACAGCCAGTGGGTGCACCTTTTAGTGTAGGCATTGGGGGTTATTTACTAAAGAAAAATCCACTTTGCCCTGCAAATGCACAGAAAGTGCACTTGGAAGTAAAGTTGCTGTAGATCCGCGGGGGACATGCAAGGAAAATAAAAAACAGCATTTTATTGTGCACATGATTGGATGATAAAATCAGCAGAGCTTCCACTCATTTCAGATCTACCCCTTAGATTTAGAGCGGCTGCACTTCCAAGTGCACTTTCAGCGCATTTTCAAGTGCACTTGCAGTGCAAAGTGGATTTGCCTTTCGTAAATAATGTTTCTATGATAGCTATGACTAAGGCCAAATTGGCCGAAAAACACGTAGGATTTTGTTGATTAAAAATGGATACTCTGTAGCAGAATTTCATCAAGGTGCCTGCTTTCTTCTTGAATTACATATGCACAACTGGAACATAGTTTGAAACTTTAGCACAAGCACTATAAAAATTCTAAAACATATACACTATAAGTGAAAAAGGGAATTCTAGCTGCATGTTACTTGTTTTATGTAATTAATTGAACCCATTTTTATGCCTTTAGTTCTCTTTAAGGGAAAGGGGAGTACTAATGTTAAAACACACCACACTGAACTTAATCACAGGTCAGGGATTACACTCATTCTCAAAACTGGAGATGTCTGTTAAAATAATATGGCCAAGATTAGCACAGAGAATGTGTAACAAAAACATAAAGAATACATGTGTACGCAGCTTGCAGTTAGGTGTGTACCTTTATTATTAAAATACATCTGTTGATAGTTACAAACAGAGGATGCTGTCCAATAATTTTGTAGGGTGGGCCATATACAAGTTAAAATTACAAGATATTGTTTAAAATATATTATACATAATGGGAGTTTTTCCATAACAACAAGAGCTATATTAAAGCCTTTCATATAATTCTAACAGGCTAAAGTCCCATGTTACAGGTCCACTACAAATTGGCTGAAATAAAGAGGTATATAATAACATTCACACATTTACAAGTAAAACTCATTCTCAAGTGGTTGAAATATTTCACTTTGTATTAAAGTGGTTGTAAACCCTGTTACACCACTTGTACCTACAGGTAAGCCTATAATAAGGCTTACCTGTAGGTACTGTAAATAAACCTGCATGGATTAGGAGATATTTGTCATTAATCAATCGTGCTGTTTCTAAAGGGCCTGTGCTGTGACCGGCGGCTCCCGCGACCATGCGCTGGAGTGACGTCATTGCAGTTTACGACCAATCACAGTGCCAAGGCCCGCAAACCTGGAAATAACTCCGGGAGACATGCTGCCAGTCACATCGGTGTACGGGGACCACTGCAACAGCTTCGATCTAAGGTAAGTATTTCATAATTAACTAGTATGCAATGCATACTAGTTCATTATGCCTTTGTCTTGTAGGTTTTTTTGTTTTGTTTTTTATATGGGGTTACAACCATTTCAAGATTAACATACTGTATTGCTGGGGCTAGTAACTTTTAGGCCGCGTACACACGCGGGGACTGTTCGCCCAACTTTGTCCGTCAAACAGTTTCGGCAAACAGTCCGCTCAAAATTAGCATGGACGGACATGGCCACACACGACGTACGAACAGTTTGCTGAAACCGTGCGCGATGACGTGAACGGCACGTACGACGGGACGAAAAATACGACGTCCTATACACTGCATTATAACTTTCGGCGTGTAAAGCCTTTCTGAGCATGCGCGGAACTTAGTTTGTCGAACAAGCCTACACACGAGGGAACTGTTCGCTGAAACAAGGTTTCAGCGGACAGTTTTTCGGAAATTCCGAAAAACCTTGTTCAGCGGACTGTTCGCTGAAACTGTCCGCTGAAAGCCCACACACGAGCGGACTGTTTGCTGAAACACTGTTCAGCGGACAAAGTTGGGCGAACAGTCCCCGCGTGTGTACGCGGCCTTAATGCAATAAATTGACAAATGTTATCTATATGTAGACCCAAACTGCAGAACCACATCAAGAATTTTGTCTTGGACTACAAAACAACTTTTTCAGCTTTTATTTGAAGATTTCACAGATATTTCTGGTCAGGTTTTAATCACAATTAAATTAGTATGTAGCACACTTACTTTTAGGATGGTGAAAAGTTCCCTCTAAAGCCTGGTACACATGATCAGATTATCGGACAAATAATCATCCTTTTCTTGTTGCATGCTAGTCTCCTATCGAAAGTGAAGGGGTTACTCAACTTCCGAAAAATTCTGGTATCACAGAATATAACTTCAGAAGTAATATAGTGAATTATATTGTAATGTAGTCTTTCACTTCTGAGCATGCGTAGTCTTGCTCTTAGGATTTTTTTTTGAACGAAAACTGTACTGATTAAAGGAAAATCGGACGTTGTGTTCGCGTAAATTTAATAGCATGCACCTTCAGGTTTTGTCATTCGAAAAGTCAAAATCGTCTGTCAAAAGCACTATACTAACGATCAGATAATTGGAACAGCCTTCCTAGAAGAGTTGAAGCTGTTATAGCTGCAAAGGGTGGGCCAATTCAATATTGAAGGACAACTGACTTAGGCCGCGTACACACGCGCGGACTGTTCGCCCAACTTTGTCCGTCCAACAGTTTCGGCAAACAGTCCGCTCAAACTTAGCATGGACGGACATGGCCACACACGACGGACGAACAGTTTGCTGAAACCGTGCGCGATGACGTGAACGGCACGTACGACGGGACGAAAAATACGACGTCCTATACACTGCAATGCAACCTTCCGACGTGGAAATCCTTTCTGAGCATGCGCGAGACTTAGTTGGCCGAACAAGCCTACACACGAGCGAACAGTCCGCTGAAACCTTGTTTCAGCGGACAGTTTTTCGGAACTTCCGTAAGACCTTGTTCGTCCAACTGTCCGCTGAAACTGTCCGCTGAAGCCCCACACACGAGCGGACTGTCCGCCCAAACACTGTTCAGCGGACAAGGTTGGGCGAACAGTCCGCGCGTGTGTACGCGGCCTAAGGGGTGGAATTACTAAAGACAAATCCACTTTGCACTACAAGTGCACTTGCAGTCACTTTAGATCTGAGGGAAAGATCTGAAATGAGGGGAACCTCTGCTGATTTTATCATCTAATCATGTACAAGCAAAAATGCTGTTTTTTATTTTCCCTGCATGTCTAACTCAGATCTACAGCAACTGTACTTCCTAGTGCACTTGTAGTGCAAAGTGGATTTGCCTTTAGTAAATAAACCCCATTGTGACTACCATTTTATAACAATCCATTGTTACTTGTGGGGAAAGGAGTAGATAGTAGAACTGCACATTCAGTTTTGCATATTTCAATTGATGTGCTATGTGCAAAGGAGAAGAGGCAATTTTTGGAGCAAACTACATTATTTGTAATGCAGTTTGTTCTCTGCTACTACATAGTTACATAATAGGTGAGGTTGAAAAAAGACACAAGTCCATCAAGTCCAACCTATGTGTGTGATTATATGTCAGCATTACCTTGTATATCCCTGTAAGTTTTGGTCGTTCAGGTGCTTATCTAATAGTTTTTTTAAACTATCGATGCCCCCCGCTGAGACCACCACCTGTGGAAGTGAATTCCACATCCTGGACGCTCTTATGCCACGTACACACGATCAGACTATCCAGCGGACTTGGTCCCGCGGACCAGAGTCTGCCGGACAATCCGCCCGTGTGTGGGCTCCGGTGGACTTTTTTCCCCCAAAAGTCCGGCGGACTTAGAAAGAAGTTTTGACTCAAAAATTGTCCGCCGGTCTGCAACAATCCAGCCGTCTGTGTGCTAGTCCACCGGACTTTTGAAATGAATGGACTTTTGGAGAAAAGTCCATTAATTTTGAACGTAGCTCCAGGTAGACGGGACTAGCGAAGGAAGACAATGTTGCCGCCTTCGGCGGCGAGATTGACACCTCGCTAGCCCCGTCACCTGGTATGGACTTAAAGGGGAAGCCCTACGCTGAAAAAACGGCGTGTGGGTCCCCCCAAAGCCCATATCAGACCCTTATCCGAGCACGCAGCCCGGCCGTTCAGGAAAGGGGGTGGGGACGAGGGAGCGCCCCCCTCCTGAGCCGTACCAGGCCACGTGCCCTCAACATAGGGGGGTGCTTTGGGTAAGGGGGGGCCCTGCGGCCCCCTCCCCAAAGCACCTTGTCCCCATGTTGATGAGGACAAGGGCCTCTTCCTGACAACCCTGGCCGTTGGTTGTTGGGGTCTGTGGGTGGGGGCTATTCCGAATCCGGGAGCCCCCTTTAATAAGGGGGCCCCCAGATACCGGCCCCCCACCCTATGTGAATGAGTATGGGGTACAATGTAACCCTACCCATTCACCTGGTGAAAAAAATGTAAATAAAACACAACATAAGGTTTTAAAATAATTTATTGCACAGCTCAGGGGGGTCTTCTTCCGTCTTGGGGGGCCTTCTCACAGGATTCCTCCGCTATCTTCTGCTAGCACTTTTACTAATGGAGGAGACCGGCTTTATTCTTCGTTGCCGCCCGGGGGTCTTCTTCCGACTTCGGGGGTCTTGTCCCGCTCTTCAGTTCTTCTTGCCGGGCCTCCGCTTTCTTTTTCCAGCTCTTTTACTAGCGGTGGCCCAGTCTTCTGTCGCCGCCTTCTCTTCTTCTCTTCTTCCTTGAGATGTTGACTTGATGCTCTCTCTGGCCGCAATGACAGGGACGTGTTGTGCGGCGACTTATATAGGGACAATGGGCGGGGTCACCGGGTGATGTCCCCACCCCTTATTGTGTCACAGTCCCAGCATCCTCTGGGACTGTGACATAATTCGGGGCGGGGACATCACCTGGTGACCCCGCCCATTGTCCCTATATAAGTCGCCGCACAATGTGCCCTTGTCATTGCGACCAGAGACAGCTTCGAGTCAACATCTCAAGGAAGAAGAAGAGAAGAAGAAGAGAAGGCAGCGGCGACGGTGACAGAAGACCAGGCCACCACTAGTAAAAGAGCTGGGAGAAGTAAGCGGAGGCCTGGCAAAAAGAACCGAAGAGGGGGACAAGACCCCCGAAGAGGGGGACAAGACCCCCGAAGTTGGAAGAAGAGGCGGCGACAGAAGACCGGGCCACCGGTAGTAAAAGAGCTGGAAGAAGAAAGCGGAGGGCCCGGCAAGAAGACTCCAAGAGGGGGACAAGACCCCCATAGTCGGAAGAAGACCCCCGGACGGCGGCGTAGACAAAGAAGAAAGCCGGGCTCCTCCGCTAGTAAAAGAGCTAGCAGAAGATAGCAGAGGAGCGCGGTGAGAAAACCCCCCAAGAGGGAAGAAGACCCTGGAGCTGTGCAATAAATTGCTTTAAAACCTTGTGTTGTGTTTTATTAAAAAAAATTTCACCAGGTGAATGTGTAGGGGTACATTGTACCCCATACTCATTCACATAGGGTGGGGGGCCAGTATCTGGGGGCCCCCTTATTAAAGGGGGATCCCGGATTCCGATAAACCCCCTGCCCGCAGACCCCGTCAACCAATGGCCAGGGTTGTCGGGAAGAGGCCCTTGTCCTCATCAACATGGGCACAAGGTGATCTGGGGTGGGGGAGCCGCAGGGCCCCCCCTTACCCAAAGCACCCCCCATACTTTGGGGGGACCCCCATGCCCTTTTTTCGGTGTAGGGCTTCTCATTTAAGTCCATACCAGGTGACGGGGCTAGCGAGGTGTCAATCTTGCCGCCAAAGGCGGCGACATTGACTTCCTTCGCTAGTCCCGTCTACCTGGAGCCGCGTTCAAAATGAATGGACTTTCCTCTGTGTGTGGGCAAGTCCATTCATTTCAAAAGTCCGGCGGTTTGTCCACCGGGCTAAGTCCGCTGGATAGTCCGATCCTGTGTACGCGGCATTACAGTAAAGAACCCTCTACGTAGTTTATGGTTAAACCTCTTTTCTTCTAATTTTAATGAGTGGCCACGTCTTGTTAAACTCTCTTCCAGAAAAAAGTTTTATCCCTATTGTGGGGTCACCAGTACAGTACTTGTAAATTGATATCCTATACCCTCTGAAGCTCTTCTCCAGATAGAATAAATTCACTGCTCGCAACCTTTCTTCACAACTAATATCCTCCTAGCCCTTTATTGGCTTTGTTGTCCTTTGTACTTTGTCGCTACATTTCCAGTACATCCTTCCTGAGGACTGGTGCCCACAACTTGACAACATACTGTAAGTGCGAGTCTTGTAGAGTGGGAGAATTATCGCTTTATTCCTGGAGTTAATCCCTTTTTTAATGCATGCCAATATTCTGTTTGCTTTGTTAGCAGCAGCTTGACATTGCATGCCATTGCTGAGCCTATCATCTACTGGGACCCCAGGTCCTTTTGCATCCTAGATTCCCCCAGAGGTTCTCCCTCTAGTGTGTGATTGCATTCATATGTTTGCCACCCAAATGCATTATTTTACACTTTTCTACATTAAACCTCATTTGCCATGTAGTTGCCTACCCCATTAATTTGTTCATATTTTCTTCCAAGGTTTCCACATTCTGCGGAGAAGTTATTGCCCTGCTTAGCTTAGTACTGTCCGCAAATACAGAGATTGAACTGTTTATTGTCCTCCAGGTCGTTTATGAATAAATTAAATAGGATTGGTCCCAGCACAGAACCCTGTGGGATCCCACTACCCACCACAGACCATTCCGAGTATTCCTCATTTATCACCACCCTCTGAACTCGCCCTTGTAGCCAGGTTTCAATCCATGTACTCACCCTATGGTCCATGCCACCGTACCTTATTTTGTACAGTAAACTTTTATGGGGAACTGTGTCAAATGCTTTTGCCATCTCCAGATACACCATGTCTACAGGCCTTCCTTTATCTAGATGGCAACTAATTTCCTCATAGAAGGTTAATAGATTGGTTTGGCAAGAATGATTTTTCATGAATCCACGCTGATTACTGCTAATGATTAGTGATGGACGAACTTCCGACGGGACGTTTCGCGAACGCGGCGCAAAGTTTGCGGCGGACCCCATTGACTTTAATGGCAGGTGAACCTTAAAAACCTCCAGGTCATATTTTCAGCCATAAAATACTTACTAGATGTGCACACATAGTCCCACAACATGGACACTGACATAGCAAAAGTATTAAGTGAATCTGGGATCGACAACGACAAGCATTCTTTTTTTTTATCTGTGAAATTTTGACAATTCAGGAGTGCATGAAGGCCATGGAGGAGAGGCAAGGTCAGGGAAGGCTATGAAGGGGGTGCAGGAGATGATCAGTGCCACAGTCAGGGCAGCACAGTCCTGTGCCAGTGTGCCAACCTGTGCTTGAGCCCCTGCCTCTGCCCAGCCCTTACCCCCACCTATGCAGGGCTCCACTGCGGTGGTCCAGAGGTGCCAGTCCAGTGCTGATCCTCAGCCAAGGTACTGGCACTGCCTGCTGATTGGCTTCTCCGCTGATATCTCCCTCACTGACACCAGCACCGTGATAGAGAGCACTGACACCAGCATCGTAATAGAGAGCACTGACACCAGCACCGTGATAGAGCACTGACACCAGCACCGTGATAGAGAGCACTGACACTAGCATCGTGATAGAGAGCACTGACACTAGCATCGTGATAGAGAGCACTGACACTAGCATCGTGATAGAGAGCACTGACACTAGCATCATGATAGAGAGCACTGACACTAGCATCATGATAGAGAGCACTGACACCAGCACAGAGATAGTGAGTACTGACACCAGCACTGTGATAGAGAACACTGACACCAGCACCGTGATAGAGAGCTCTGAGACCACACCAGCACCGAGATAGTTTGCAATGACACCACACCAGCACCGACATAGAGAGCACTGACACGAGCACCGAAAAAGAGAGCACTGACACCACACCAGCACTGTGATAGAGAGCACTGAGCCCACACCAGCACAAGATAGAGAGCACTGACACCAGCACCGTGATAGAGAGCACTGACACCAGCACCGTGATAGAGAGCACTGACACCAGCACCGAGATAGAGAGCACTGACAGCAGCACTGATACCAGCAACTCGTTGCGGGACCCAAAAATATGACACCTCTCAACCTCTTCAAACAGGAGGGTGCGGGCATATAGTACGGTGTGCTTTTTTTGTACAAGGAAGTGAGCCAAAGGTAGAAAAAAGGTCCGTGTGCTAGATTAAATAAATCGTTTATAGAGTTATGCATATACATGGTCTACTGGTCACATGTGTTGAATTCCTCCGAGATCCATGCCTCATTATTTTTATAAATGTGAGGCAGTCAACACTGTCGTTAGATGGCGAGTGCGCTTATCGGTCACAATCCCCCCTGCTGTGTTGAATGTCCTTTCGGACAGGACACTGGACAAGGGGCAGGCCAACAGTTCCATTGCAAATTGGGCAAGCTCTGGCCAGAGATCAAGCCTGCCCACCCAGTAGTCCAGGTGTTCATCTCTTCTCAGAGCTTCCACATCGGCCATTAACCCGATGTAGTCAGACACCTGTCCGATCTGATGCTGGATCCGGATGACACTTGTCAATGAGTCGGCTGAAAGAATGACCTCATATCAGAAGTCACCAACACATCTTCAAACCACCCTCTTCTTGCAGGTGCTGTTGGATTGGTACCCGCAACTCTTTCTCTGGGAGTGGGAATTCCTCTGCCAGCGCACGCAAAAGCAGAATGCAGCATTTTTTAAAACAAGGCCTGGAAGTGCTCCATTCTGACAGCCCTCTGTGACGGTGGTAACATTTCCGCCATTTTGTGTTTGTACCGGGGGTCTAAGTACGTTGCCACCCAGTACTGGTCCTTGACCTTTATGCTTTTTATACGGAGGTCCCTGTTAAAACACTGGAGCATGAAGGCCCCCATTTGCACTAAACTGGAAGCGGTGTGGTGGCCTGGCTCCTGCTCATCATCCCGGATAATGTCGTCCTCCTCGTTCTCCCCTCCCCATCCACACACAACAACAGGGAACCCATAAATGTTTAAAGCATGCTCTTCTTGCACCCCGACACCATCCTCCTCTGACTCCTCTTAAGACTCCTGTTGTTGACTTATCTCAGATAGAGTAGCCCCCCTGGGAATTCATCCAGCATTGCGACTTCCTCATCTTCCTGTTTCTCCACGGCTTGATCAATGACACAACGCAATGCACGCTCCATAAAGAAGGAATAAGGTACGATGTCACTGATGGCGCCATGGCTGCGACTGGCCAGTTTGGTGATCTTATCAAATGGCCGCAGAAGTCTGCATGTGTCGCGCATGAGCAGTCGCTGGCGCTGTGAAAAACACCAAGCTCCCCAGAACCTGTTCTGCCGCAGAGTTCGTACAGGTAGACATTAACTGCAGGTTTCTGCTGGAGCAGCCTATCAAGCATATAGAATGTTGAGTTCCATCGCGTCGGGCAATCGCAAATAAGACGTCTGACTGGCAAATTGTGTCGCCACTGAATATCAGATCTTCTGAAATGGGCCAAGATTTTCCTTGCCTGCCGCAAGATGTCCTGCACCCCAGGGTATTTGATAACGAATTGCTGCACGACCAAGTTTAAGACGTGTGCCATGCATGGAAATTTGCCCTGTTTCAATGTACTAAGCAGATTGGCACTGTTGTCACACACCACTTTACCAACTGTCAAATTGAGCAGTGTTAGCCACTGATCTGCCTGTGAATGCAAAGCTGAAAGGAGGGCAGGGCCAGTGTGGCTCTTGGCTTCCAGGCACAACAGACATAGCACAGCATGGAAACGTCTCACCTGGCATGTCGAATAGGTTCTGGGGATCTTGGGCGGCGCAGCGGAAGAGGCGCTAGCAGCGGAAAAGGAGGAGTCAGCTGAGGAGGAGAGGGAGGAGGATGGAGTAGGAGGAGGAGGAGAAGAAGAGCCAGGCCTGCATGCAATCCATGGCGGTAAAACCAAATCTACACGGGTGCCACGGGTCACATGCTTGACGGCCGTCAGAAAGTTCACCCAGTGGGCAGTAAAAGTTATATACCTTCCCTGCCCGTGTTTGCTAGACCACGTGTCTGTGGTCAGATGTATCTTGGCACCGACACTGTGTGCGAGAGATACATTCACTTGCCGCTGAACATGGCCATATAGCTCTGGGATGCCCTTCTGTGAGAAATACTTCCTTCCTGGGACCTTCCATTGTGGTGTTCCAATGGCCACAAATTTTTGAAAGGCCTCCGAGTCCACCAGTTTATATGGCAGTAGTTGGTGGGCTATCAGTTCTGACAAGCCAGCCATCAACTGTTGGGCAAGAGGGTTATCCGGCGTCATCATTTTTTTTACGCTCGAACATTTGGCCCACAGAAGCCTGCCTTTTTCCAGGAAAACGTGAGAACGGCATGATGGAAGGTGGAGTGGAGGACAATTGTGAGGAGAGAGGAGAAGGAGAAGTAGAAGATGAGGCTAGGCGGCGAGAGCCTGGAGTGTGGCTTTGTGGGAACCCATCCCTGCTGCTAATCCAAATTGTGATAGGAGGTCCACCTCCGCCTTTTCCCTCAGGTTAAGGGGGCCTATAGCATACTCCCTGTATTATTTAGCTTTGGAGCCCTACCCATAAGGAATCCACCTCCTCCCTAGCTCCCTTAGTGATGTAATCTCACACATTCACTTGTACATTATTTTTGATATATAGACATACTCCTCACATTTTTTACTCTCTTTATCCCTGCAATAAAGGGAATACCCTTGAATGGCTGTCAACCAATCATGAGAGCTGTTGAACTAGGTCTCAAAATCAAAATCCTCCTTGTGCAACGGTATTTCTAGTTCATCCATCTTGTCCGCCAGGCTCCTGGCATTGGTGAACATGCCACGTAGATTAGGCCAGTTGCAAACTATCCTCCTATTGGGTGTTCCAAGATTGCAACTAGGACTTGTTACAATACTTACCTTGGGTTTATGTGCTTTAGTCAACCTACTACTAATGCCCCCAATACTACCCTCTGGAATATGTACATGTTCTGTGCTGATTATCTCTACCTCTGGACCCTCCCCCCGTCGCCTAGTTTAAAAACCCCTCTAACTTTTGGGCTATCTTTACTCCCAGCAGATCTGCACCCTCCTTATTTAGGTGCAGTTCGTCCCTTCTATAGTACTGGTGATCGACTCACATAAGTAATTTCGCTAGAGACAGTTTTTATTTTTTTACTTTATACAGCAATATTTTCCCAAAAGGACACCCAAAAGCTAAAAATCACATCAAAGTGGCACATTTTGCAAATGCAATATGTTTAAATATCAGTAGAATGTGCCTTTTATCACTTACATCCTTTGTTTCAGCTCTCAAATATAAGCTTTTTTGCTGTTCTCAGACTTTCTGTTTTAGGGTGGTTTCGTTCATTTTCCATACCCATCTTGTGTATGTGAACGTAGCCACCCTTTTCTGCAATCCTCCAAGATGGCCCACATATCTAGCTACACATGCATTCAGTGATATGTGACCAGAAATAATAGGCTTTGTTTGCTCCCCACTAGAAGCACTGAGGTACATCATTGGCTGGGGCCCACAGGACAATAAAGAACTATATGATATATAGAAATAGCCATGGTATACTTAATAATTTAGAACGATTGATGTAAAAAAAAAAGTGAGTTTAGTGTCTCTTTAGGATCAATAATTATGAATTGAATGTACATTTTTATTTTGCATGGACATTTTCTTTAAGACTTAATAAGCCTCCTGTAGAAAATATAATATTTGACATTTAACGTATGTACCTTTTTTGTGTAGCCTATTGTTTTACATCATCGGTCAGTTTAGGCTAAATAAGGCTTTCAAGTAACAGTTGGCTACATTTTTTATACATTATTTTTAACTTAAAACTATGTTTAGCAGTTCCTTAATCTTTTAGCACAAATGAGACAAAAAGTGTTTACTGAACCCACAACAGTAAAATCAGTCTGTATATGCAGTAAAGCATGTTTGCAATACTCACTGTGGAGCTTAAGAGGTTAATCCTCTGCATTGTGTAAAAAGGCTGTTCAATCCTGTCTTCTCTGATCTTCTCCTCCTTTCACTGTCCCCTGATAATTAGAGTCTATGGAGACAGGCTGCACATGCTTAGTTTGGTGTGTATTGCTAGAGGTTTTTTTTCTTTGAAGAGTGCATGTGATCAGCACAGGGCCAATCAGCACTCTTCAGACAGAGGGTCAGGGGCCCTGCATTCTCATTGAACAACCCGTTTTTTAATAAAATTACTATTAAGAACCAGTACCCGCTTCCCCTCATCCCTGAACTCTTCCAACGCCTAAGAACTGCTAAGGTATTCACTAAGCTAGACCTGTGGGGAGCATATAATTTAGTCCGAATCCGCGATGGAGATGAGTGGAAACGGCTTTCAGGTCTAGATTCGGACACTTTGAATACCTAGTGATGCCGTTTGGGCTCTGCAATGCCCTGGCCACATTCCAACACCTCGTCAACGATATATTCCGTGAGTATCTAGACAACTTTGTAATTGTGTATCTTGACGATATTTTGATTTTCTCCAACTCACTAGAAACACACCAAACACACGTCAGGAAGGTCCTCCTCATCCTCAGAGAGCACGGGCTCTACCTAAAAGGAGAGAAATGTGAGTTTGAAAGAGACCCTGTCCAATTCCTCGGGTTCATCATCACCACAGGGGGAATCTCAATGGACCCACAAAAGGTCAAAGCTATCCAAGAATGGCCAGCACCCACAGACAAGAGATCCGTTCAGCGATTTGTTGGCTTCGCCAACTTTTATCGCGGGTTTATTCAGGGATTCTCCACAATCATTTCCCCTATTACTCAACTAACCCATCAGCAAGTTAAATTCCAATGGTCTCAGCAAGCCCAGGAAGCTTTTGATGAACTAAAGAGACTTTTCACATCAGCCCCTATCCTCCGGCATCCCGACCCAAGTCTTTCTTATGTATTGGAGGTAGACGCCTCCTAATCCGCAGCAGGGGCAATCCTTTCTCAAAGGAGTGGCCCGAAGGCTCTCCTTCACCCAGTCGCCCTCGCCTCCCGGAAACTCAGTCCTCCAGAGAGGAAATACGATGTCGGGGACCGAGAACTTCTCACTGTAAAATTCGCCCTGGAAGAGTGGAGGTATCTATTAGAGGGTGCGTCTCAACCCATCATGATCTTCACAGACCACAGGAACCTGGAGTACCTCAGAGCTGCCAAATGCCTCAGACCCCGACAAGCACGCTGGGCCCTCTTTTTCTCCAGGTTCAATTTCCACATCACCTACCACCCCGTTCCAAAAATGGAAAAGCAGACGCACTCTCCCGAATGTTTCCAGAAGCCGAAGAACCATCTGAACCTACAACTATTCTGTCTCCACACAACTTCCTACCTAGAAACAGCCATTAAACAAGCCACTAATCAAATCTCCGAAACTACAGCATCCTCCTTAGAAAAGAAACATGGTTTACTATGGGCACACAGCAAGATATTCATTCCTCCCTCTGTAAGGCTCCGGATTTTGCAGACCTTTCACAATCATAAGATGGTAGGACATAGATCAGATCACAAGACTGCTGATCTGATCTATCTTTCCCTCTGGTGGCTGGATTGGAGGAAGGATTGCAGGAACTATGTCCAGTCTTGTATTATCTGCCAACGAAATAAGAGGGCTAACACCAAAGCATGGGGACTTTTGAGATCCTTACCTGTTCCCACACGTCCCTGGAGAGAGATCTCTATGGATTTTATTGTGGATCTGCCATCTTCAGACAAGTTCTTCCTACCCATGTGTGGCACTCCCTCTGCTGTGGCTACAGCAAGTATTTTCATCAAGGAAGTCGTGAGGCTACATGGCGTCCCCTCCAATATCGTGTCTGATAGGGGAATTCAGTTCACCTCCAAATTTTGGAAGGATCTCTGCAAGGCACTGGAGATCAAGACCTCTCTATCTTCCACATACGATCCGCAAAGCAACGGGCAAACAGAAAGAATGAATCAAACGTTAGAGCAATACCTCCGTTGCTTTTGCTCCTGCTCCCAAGACGATTGGTCTTCTCTCCTGCCCTGCGTGGAATTTGCCTATAATAACTCTTTACATTCCGCTACCAACCAAACACCATTTTGGGCGAACTATGGCTATCACCCTTCTTTCCTGCCAGATTCCATCCCTGAAGTCTCCGGTCCTGCAGTCCAAGAACGGGTAAAGTCAATTCAGGACAATTTCCTACAGATTCAGGAGGCCATGAAGAAGGCTCAAAGAGATTATGAGGTGTACTACAATAGAGGAAGAAGGAGTTGCCCGGGTTTCAAGATCGGGGATAAGGTTTGGTTATCTTCTGCCAACCTGAGATTACCATACCCGTCACGGAAGCTCGGTCCCAAGTTCATTGGCCCCTTAGAGATCAAAAGGGTGGTAAACCCAGTAGCTTTTGAACTGGCGCTACCTAGTTCGTACAAAATTCACCCGGTGTTCCATGCATTCCTATTAAAACCAGTGATTTCGAGCTCTTCCACCGGAAGACAAGTGGCACTACCTCCACCCGTCGAAGTCGAAGGTGAGGAAGAATTCGAGGTGGAAACCATAACGGACTGTCGAAGAAGGGGAACACAGACCCAATACCTGGTCAAATGGAAAGGGTATCCCCCTGAAGACAGTTCTTGGGAACCCTCCGGTAACATCCATGCTCCTCGCTTTTCACCGGAGACACCCCGAGCTACCAGCCAGATTGGGCATCCGGAGAGTGCCCCTTGGGGGGGGGGGCACTGTCAGAGAATCACCAGACTTCAACGTCGGCATTTCCCTGTGCGCCTGCAGGGAAGAGCGGCACAACGACGCATGCATATGTGTGATACAATACAACGTCGTACGCACATGTGCACACCCGTGCACATGGCTATGGGCATTAACTGATTGGCCTGACAGGCCTATAAAAGGCATCAATGTGCTCTGTGTCTTTGCTGGTTTGTCTCCTCAGCTCACCTGTGTTCCTCTGTTTCCTGTTCCTGTTTACCACTTCCTGTTGTGACCTGGATTGCCTGAAGACTACTTTGATTCTCTCCTGACCTGACCCCTGGCTTGTTTAAATGGACTTCCTGCTGTCCCCTACAGACTTCAACGTCGGCATTTCCCTGTGCGCCTGCAGGGAAGAGCGGCACAACGACGCATGCATATGTGTGATACAATACAACGTCGTACGCACATGTGCACACCCGTGCACATGGCTATGGGCATTAACTGATTGGCCTGACAGGCCTATAAAAGGCATCAATGTGCTCTGTGTCTTTGCTGGTTTGTCTCCTCAGCTCACCTGTGTTCCTCTGTTTTCTGTTCCTGTTTACCACTTCCTGTTGTGACCCGGATTGCCTGAAGACTACTCTGATTCTCTCCTGACCTGACCCCTGGCTTGTTTAAATGGACTTCCTGCTCTTAGCCTTGCTGGCTCCCAGACTGATACCTGTGTTTGACCTTTGGCCTGCCTGGGGAATATCCTCTGTCTTCTGCACTTAGCCCTGCTGGCTCCCGGACTGATAACTGTGTTTGACCCTCGGCCTGCCTCTGGAATATCCTATGTCTTCTGCACTTAGCCTTGCTGGCTCCCGGACTGATACCTGTGTTTGACCCTCGGCCTTCACTCCAAGCGTTAGAACCCCTGCCGGGCATTCCGTTCTAACAAGTTCCAAGACCACCTGCATGGGCATCTCTTCCTTCAGAAGACCTTCTGCATACAAGTCACCTGCTGGCAATCTGTGCCCCTCCGTGCCCTGTGCCCACTGTTCCATCCTCAGGGGTACTGTGCACCCAGCTGCAAGGGAAGCCGCTCTCAGCACTTCGGCTCTGGTGAGTACCTGACACGTTACAAGTGTAGCGCCCAAGGCCCAAGATTTAATTTTTATTGTTGCACTTTAATCATTATTAAAATCACTGCTCCTGAAAAAAATGGTAATTTTAAAAACTTTTTTTTGCATTAAAACATGTCCCCTGGGGCAATACCCGGTTCCCCATGCACTTTTTATTGCAATAACTTGCATATTAGCCTTTAAAATGAGCACTTTTTATTTTTCATGTTCATGTTCCATAGACTTTAATAAGGTTTGCATGTTCACTAGAACTTTTTGCCTTTTCGCATTTTCTGGTGCGAACCGAACCAGGAGGTGTTTGGCTAATCCCTAGTGAAGAACGTGATCACCTGACATCAGCAATGCATGCACGCCATGACAAGCTGTTTCTAATATTACTCAGCCAACCAATGTCTTTGCTCCCATATATGCACACATTAGAGAGGTGCAAAAACAAATTGCTCATACAACAAAGGGAAAAAAAAATCAGCAGTCCAATTTACAACCCATATAGTGACAGATGATCTGGAAGAATGTTCCAGCAACATTCATAGATGACTTTGCTTCTCACTGCTCATTTTTGTATTGTCTGTTTCTAAGCTCTTCTAGCTGCTAATATTGAACTTTAAGGCTGGTGCAGGGTATATACATATATAAGCTATTTAGAACCTTTTATAATTTTTTCTGGCACACAACTCTCCCCTCTCATAGTTGACGTATTTACAGGCAGGGCAGGGTCTGATTAACTGTCAGTTCGTAAAGTTGTTCAAATATGCAATCCTTTTGGGGTTGTAATTTTCTGCTCTCTTCTGCCATTTTTCAGAGAAGTAGCCAGAGAGGAAAACGCATTCTAGGTTTCACATCCCATTGAACTGACTGATTAAACATTCAGGATTTGGGTGTGACCATTAGCTCATCGGACATTGCATGTCAATGTGTTTGTAAAAAAGGCTGAGATCAAAGAAAGACAGCACAAACTGGGACATGACAGTTTATTGTCAAAGAAACTGAGTACGTGTTTCCCATTTCATAAAAACAAAATGAACTGAATCATGGTACAAAGTTATTTGAGCGTAGTAGAGAGCTTGTAAGTTGTTTCCTTTGGTATGGAAACACAGTACTGGATACTGTGCCAATTAGTTGTAGGCTCAAAAACAGCTTAGCTCATTATTTAATGGTGAGATTCACTACTATAACTCATTTTGATTAAAAGTATTTTTGTGCACTGCACGTGGACAGAAATGTATTCTGTGCCTTTTTCTCCATCGCTTATAGAATAAGGCTGGATTCACACCTATGCATTTTTAGTGCTTTTTGCATTTTGCAGATGCACTACAATCCATTTAACACGGTTTTCTATGGAACACGTTCTGTAGTGCAAATCTGCAAAATGCAAAAAGCACTAAAAATGCATAGGTGTGAATCCAGCCTAATAGGTCCTTGCTCATGCAGAAATTAAATAACTTAGAAAAGTTATTGGAGCAATTGCTCCCAACAATTGGAAGAACCTATTATAGATCCCCATGGAAGCCCTGCAAGGTCTGGTCCTTGTCCACTTGACATAAGTAATAAACAAATCAGGTGTACTGCCTGCAGGGATTGGTCAGCCTATGAGCTTATTTAACCACTTCAGCCCAGAAAGAATTTGCCCCTTTAATGACCAGAGTATTTTTTGCGATACGGCACTGCTTCGCTTTAACTGACAGCTGCGCAGTCGTGCGATGCTGTACCCAAACAAAATTGCTATCCCTTTTTCATCACCAATAGAACTTTCTTTTGGTGGTGAATGATCAACTCCGCAGTTTTTATTTTTTGCAAAAAAAGAGCGACACATTTTTACTTTCTGCTATAATACATATCCAAAAAAAAACAAAAAAAACAAACAAATGTATTCATTAGTTTAGGCCAGGGGTGTCCAAACTTTTTTCAAAGAGGGCCAGATTTGATGTAGTGAACATGCATGAGGGCCGACCATTTTGCCTAATATTCTTTGAACCATTAAAATTTGGTCTAAGTCTGTTCGCCCGAGCACTAATACATTGCGCCACAAGAATTCCCCTGCCTTTGTGGCTGTGTGTGAGTAAAGAGGTGAGTTTGGGCGTGTTATTTGGATATACCATATTTATTGGTGTATAACGCATGCTTTCACTTTAAGAGGGAAGTTTCAGGAAAAAAAATGTTTTAAATAAAGAACTGTGAAGCAAAATAAAGGTTAGTGCCCATGTGCAGTGTTACAAGTACCATGAATGCAGCACCCCCATTATGAATGCAGCCCCACCATTGCTATGAATGCAGCCCCACCATTGCTATGAATGCAGCCCCACCATTGCCATGAATTCAGCCCCACCATTGCCATGAATGCAGCCCCACCATTGCCATGAATGCAGCACCCCCATTGCCCTCAGTGCAGCACCCCTATTGCCATGAATGCAGCGCCAACCATTGCCAGGAATGCAGTCCCACCATTAAGAGGAATGCAGCACCCACCATTAACAGGAATGCAGCACCCACCATTGCCAGGAATGCAGCACCCACCATTGCCAGGAATGCAGCACCCATCATTGCCATGAATGTAGCACCCACCATTGCCATGAATGCAGCACCCACCATTGGCAGGAATGCAGCACCCCTACTGCCATGAATGCAGACTTACCATTGCCATCAGTGCAGCCTGATTGATGCCCATCCATCTGCAGCCTCTGAGGGGACACGAAAGGGGGCGGGACGAGTGCCAAAACATCACATACAGGAAAAACTCTTGTTACCTCTGCGGCCTCTTTAATACATAGTCCCTCCTCCTATGATGGACAGAACAGTTGTCCAATGGCAGCACAGGAGACAGGACTTCCTATTACAGAGGCTGCCATGTAAACAGGAAATTCTCCTGTGTGTACGGCACTCATCCCACCTCCTCCCTGTTCCCTCCAGGGCAGCCAGCATATATATCTTTTGTGGCCCTTGTGCTGGGAGATCATTGGGGGCCACAAAAGGTATATATGTCCAAATAACTAGGAGGGCCATTCAAAACCGGAACGCAGGCCGCGTCGACATGCCTGGTTTAGGCCGATATATATTCTTCTACATATTTTTGATTTTAAAAAATGCAATAGGCGTATATTAAGTGGTTTGCGCAAAAGTTATGGTGTCTACAAATTAATGCCGCGTACACACGACCGGACGTTTCGAGGGACTAGGTCCGGCTGTCTTTCCGACTAAATTCGGCGGAGTTCCGATGGACTTTCCAAATGAACGGACTTGACCACACACAATCACACCAAAGTCTGACGGATTCAAACGTGATGATGTACGACTGGACTAGAATAAGGAAGTTCATAGTCAGTAGCCAATAGCTGCCCTAGCGTCGGTTTTTGTCCGTCTGACTAGCATACACACGAACGGATTTCTCTGTCTGGCGGAGTTCTGGTGGAAAAATGTAAAACATGTTCTATTTCTAAAGTCCACTGGATTTTTGGCAAGCAAAGGTCCGATGAAGCCCACACAAGATCGAATTGTCCGACGGAATCTTGTTCCGTCGGACCTTTGCTGTCAAAAAGTCCGGTCGTGTGTACGCGGCATAAGGGATCGATTTAGGGACTTGTTTATTTTTATTGTTTTTACTGGAAATGGCGGGGATCTGCAATTTTTAGTGGGACTGCAACATTGTGGCGAACAAATCTGACCCCAAATTACACTTTTTGGGGAACAGTGACATTATTACATTGATCAGTGCTATAAAAGTGCACTGATCAATGTAAAAATTACACTGGCAGGGAAGGGGTTAACACTAGGGGCGATCAAGGGGTTAACTGTGTTGCCTCAGCGTGTTCTAACTGTAGGGGGGATGGGCTTACGTCAACATGACAGAGATCACTGCTCCCAATCCCTGGGAACAGTAGATCCCTGTCATGTCACTAGGTGGGGAGGTTGAGTGTTAGATGCAAAAGAGCTAGAAGCCAAACTCCAGGTTACACTTTTTAAGCAGTTACAGCTATTTTTTATTTTTTTTTATTTTTTTTGCTTTTGGGATAAAGATTTATATAAATAAATAAAAACTGATTATTGTAAGCACTCTTGTCACTAGTAAATGGTTTGTCTCAACTGTCTAACTGCTGCAATGTACTAAATTTTGCTTTTAGGTTTAATACCACTTTGAATCCATTTTAACATAAATAGTGACAATCTCCAAACTATTCATTGACTGCTTTACATACTGCAGAAACAGAATTGATATGCAGTTTGACATTTGACACCACAACTTACACAAGACCAGAAAGTGGCTAGGGGCACCATAAAGGTTAAATTGTTTGCACATGAGACAATGGAGATTTACTAGAAGCTAAATAAGATCGGCACCACCGAGATACAGGTGAAATGAGAATAATGGTACAAAATGCAGTTGTTTCATTCATCTACTTTAGCAAAGTTTTTTATACTATAAAAAACATGAATGTATTACTGTTGTTTATTTGCTTGTATTAATAAAGAAGAAGAGCATTTGTTTTTATAACATATTAGAATCTATTTTTATGCTACTAGGAAACATTCTTTTATATATGAATTCCAGACCCAAAACGTAACAGAAAATGTGACATATTTCACCCTCAACCTCACCCCATGTAAATATTTTTCAGCTCCCAGGACAAAAATCTATGCACCATCAGACCAAGAGTGGATGTCACTTCGACAAATTAGTGGAACAATGTTAACCCTTTACACAAACGTTAGCTACTAGCACTTGTTTTTAAAATGTGTTATCCCTCACAGGGGAAAAAATATTTTATTTCTGATTGAGAGCATTCAGAGACTAAGCCTAATTAATTTACTGTAATTATTTTAATGAAAAGAAAGAAAACGGGTGCAAGAAAATGTTTACAAAACAAAAAGCTTGCAACAGTTTATTAACCACATCAATACTGGGCACTTTTGCCCCCTTCCTTCCCAGACCAATGTTTAGTTTTCAGCGCTCTCGCACTTTCAATGACAATTGCACGGTCATGCAATGATGTACCCAAATGTAATTTTTATCATTTTGTTCACACAAATAGAGCTTTCTTTTGGTGGTATTTATTCACAACTCTGTTTTTTATTTTTTGCGATATAAGAGAAAAAAAGAGCAGAAATTTGAAAAAAAATAATATTTTCTTCTTTCTGTTTTAAAAGAAATCCAATAAAATCAAATTTTTCATAAGTTTAAGCCAAAATGTATTCTGCTACATGTTTTTGGTAAAAAAATTCTGTTAAGTGTATAATAGTGTATAATAATTGGATAAAATAATCACGGACATATGTACGCAAATTATCATGTACAGATGTGTGCAAGTGATCACAGGCATTTGTGTGCAGATAATCTTTGGGACATGTGATTTTACTGTTACATATGTGGGAGACAGGTGTTTTTACTATGTGGGGACATGTGTTTTGGAGTCATGTGTTTTGGGGACATGTGTGTTTACTTTGTGTTTTTTACATTCTGGGAACACTAGACTGGAGATCGGTGAGTAAAAAGCTGTAAAAAACAGTTCATACTCACTGATCACCAGCCGGCTGCAGCAATCCGCTCTCCTCTCCTCACGACAACTTCTGTGTGAGGAGAGGATAGCCGATTGCCTAGCAACCGGCTCTGTATTTACAACACATGACAGCTGTGATTGGACACGCCCATCGTGCGATCAGGAGGGCCAATCACAGAGCCCTCCTGGCGATCAGAGATGCGCCATGTTCTGGTGACACGAGCGCATCAGGATTGCGCCGCTGCGCGGGCCTGTGTGTGTGGTCCCCCTCCTTCTGAAGGACGTTCCTGAATGTCCGCTCAGAAGGATAGAGCACCCACCTGGCCATTTATATACAGTGGCCAGGTGGGAAGTAGTTAAACAGGACCAAGCCCCCATTCACACTGGTACGACTTCAGGTACAACATGCAAATCGTACCTGAAGTAGCAACTAATGTGTTTCTATGGCAGTGTCTTAATAGGCATGATTTTAAGTAGTGCAATTTGGGAAGTAGTTCATGTTTTACTTTTTCAGGACTTCAGCATGATTTCACTGCCATAGACTATAATGTAAATAGTGCTGCAAATAGTACCTGTGACTATATCAGCACTACTTGAACCTGAAAGAAGTTAAATATTAAAGTGATTGTAAAGTCTCATTTTTTTTTTTGTTAAAAGAACAAATATGTTATACTTACCTGCTCTGTGCAGTAGCGTTGCACAGAGCAGCCCAGATGCTCCTCTTCTCGGGTGTCTCTTGTGTGCTCCTGGCCCCTCCCTCCTGTTGAGTGCCCTCACAGCAAGCAGCTTGCTGTGGAGGCACCGGAGCCGAGCTGCAGCTCCCTGTGTCCATTCAGACATTGGAGCCGTGACCTGGCTATGCCCCCTTTCTCTCCTCATTGGCTTACTGACTTTGACTGATAGCAGTGGAAGCCAATGGAGCTGCACTGCTATCTCAGTTTTTAATCCCAGAAATCCCAATAGCCATTTTTTGGAGGTATTGAAATCATTGGTTCCACATGATTTAGAGGATTTATCCATCAAACCTGGTAGGTGAAAAACTGACATTGAAAGGGGTATGAAACTACTGGAGAAAAATAAACAGATTATTATTAGGAGTGCAGATAAGGGGGGGGGTCTTGTTATTCTCAACAAATCTGACTACCTAACAGAACTTAACAGATTTGTTCATGATGCTGAGACTTATGACAAATTGAGGGGCAACCCAACCAATAGGTTTAAAGCTAAGCTGAAACATCTGGTGAAAAGTGCTCAGGATGAGGGTATTGTTACTAAGAAGGAGGCTAGATATCTGGTGCCAGATGCTCCGTGGGTACCAGTTATCTACCAATTACCCAAAATCCATAAGAATCCTTTCAAACCACCGGGTAGACCCATTGTCAGCGGGGTGGACTCTTTGTTTGCCAGAGTTGGTGAATATTTGGATTATTTTCTCCAGCCGCTGGCACAGAGTTGTCCAGCCTACCTTAAAGATAGTAGAAATCTTATGGAGCTATTACAGCATGTAGAAGATGCCATGGAGGCTAATTATGCCCCGTCAGTGGCCAACCTCTTTATGAGTCATTGGCAAAAGGATGCCATCTTTAGCCGTAATATACCCCAGCTCAAGCTCAAGCTCTATAAGCGCTACATTGATGACAGTAATTTTCACAATTTTTGTCTGGGAAGTTGCCATCATCCCCAATGGCTTAGTACTATTCTCAAGAGTCAATTCGTAAGAGTTAGGCGCAATTGCGCTAGAATTGAAGATTTTGATCTACAGGCTAAGGTTCTTTTCGATAGGTTTGTCGAAAAGGGCTATACCCCATGTGCATTGAATAAAACTTTATCAATGGTCAGAAGTTTGAAGCGAGATGATCTTTTTAAAACTAAGGAGGCTAACAAGAGAGATTTTGGGATTGCTTTTATGACTAGTTATACCCGTCACCATAGACAAGTAGAATGTATCATTTGGAAATATTGGCATCTTTTGCTTAAAGATAATGATTTAGCTAAGGTTCTACCTAATAAATCCCAGTTTATTTATACCAAACCTCCTACTTTAAGGCTCAAACTGGCATCTAATGTTGTGGACCCTCCAAGGAAGTTGTGCACTTTCTTGGATCAAGTGGGTTTCTTCAGCTGTGGGAGATGTGTGAGGTGTAGAACATCTAAACACAGGTTGAGGAAAACCACCAAATTCACAGCTCGTTCCATGGGTGAGTCCTTTAAAATCAATAAGTTTATCACGTGTGGCACTACCCATGTCACCTACCTTCTGTCCTGTCCATGTGGGCTGCAGTAGGGCACTGGGAGAGAGATTAAGAGAACATGTGAATAGGATTAGAAAGGGGTATAAGTACCATAGTTTGTCCAATCACTTTAGACTTTTCCACGGAAGGGATCCTAGTGGTCTCACCTTCTGTGGCATTGACAGAGTGGAGGGACATTGGAGAGGTGGGAATCTGAAGCGAGCCATTTCTCGTAGTGAAACCCAGTGGATCCATCATCTCAAAACAATGAGCCCTCTGGGCCTGAATATAGAATTAGAGCTGAATTGTTTCCTGTCCATTTTTTTATATTTTAATATTGAAAACATTTTATAATATATATTATTTTCATTATTATTATATATTTTTTAAATTTTATATTTATTTTTTTATTTTATTTTTATTTTCATTTATTGTCATTTTATTTTTCATTTATTTTTTATGTATTTACTATTAGTTCCAATAGTAAACCGGAATTGACATCAATGGTTTCCTTGGAGATTGTTTGATGTGATCAAACCAAAAGCATGGCGTTTTTGTCTCTCCTATGGACATTTTTTGATCCATAGGAGCGACACTTTTATCCAATCAACAATATGGCCGTCATGCTTATGTTGATTGGTTTTATGGAGGGGTGTTTACTCCTCTGCCCTCTATTTAAGCTGGCTCAGGCTACCGGAAACTAGGTCCTTGATGATGCCCTGTGGGAGGGCGAAACATTTGCGGCTGTTTCCGGGAACACTGATGTCAGTTCCGGACGTTTGGAACGCACGCTACAGTACTTACGATGGTTTTTATACGATCTGTTTCATGCTTGATGCTTGTTAATCCCTTTGTTTTGTAAGTACCCATATTTTGTTCAAATAAATCGGCTTTTGATGGTACTACACTATAAGTTCCCCCTTTTTTTACTTCTGCGCACATGTCTATTTGGCTATTTGGCTTAAACTCTTCATTGAGGAACCTTGGATCTGCTGACCTGGCTTTCCGCATGCCATCATAAAGACACCTATACCAAGCCTGAATTGACCTTCCAGACTGAAAAGCTGGGGGTCATGTAGATCTGGTGAATGGGGACTCTCAAGGGGGTGTTGTGCACCTGAAGTTTTTATTCACTTTGGATTTGAGCACTTCCAGTGTTTTTGACTTTATGTTGGTTCATCTTATATATAATTTTTTTCACATATATTTATGTTTGCGAGCACTGTATTTATATATTTTAATGAGGAGGGGAGTTCCGAGCAGCTGAGACACTCCTGCAACATTGCTGGGCCTAGAGGGACCTCAGTTAAGTATTAGGGGGTTAAGGGGGGTTGTCATATCAAATTGTTACAAATCTAGTGGTGAAGTAGTGCTGAAGTAGTGGTTGAAATCAGGCTTTAAATCGCACTTCTTTAAATTGTACCCGGTGTGACCGCAGGCTAAATATATAAAAAATACTTTATAAAATTAAGTAAGTTAAATCTGATCTCAGAGTCACTGGCTGGCCAAAATACAACCACATAAAATACACAATACACAAACTGGCCTGCAGAAAACACTACACGGTGCATTAGCATCCTTGAATATATAGAGTATAATGATCAAACCTAGTACAGTTGAAGGGTGAAGATATGGAGGACAGATACAGTATATGGTAGCTGGTAATATAAAAAAGGAGAAATACTGTATAATGGTAATTCAATAGTGTATTAGTTAACAGAGTACACAGCAGGTCAAAAACAGTCACGTTCCTTACAGAGATATCACTTTTTACCAATTTTATTGCTATTTTTTCTGGTTTTATAGTTTAGAACAGTGGTCTCCAAACTGCGTCCCAGGGGCCGGATGTGGCCCTTTGCTTGCTTTTATCCAGTCCTGGGGCACTATTTCATTTACTGACACAAGCAATGGAGCACAATTCTCCCCATCTGACACCAAAAAAGGTGCACAATTCCTTCCAAAGACCCCAACAATGGGGCACATTTCTTCCTAATGACACCAGCAGTGGGGCCAAATGACACCAACGATGGGGCAGAATTCCTCCCAATGAGGCCAATGACACCAATGATGTGGCACAATATCCCATCTGACACCAACAATGGAGCACAATTCTCCCCATCTGATACCAACAAAGGTGCACAATTCCTCCCGATGACCCCAACAATTGGGCACAATTCTTCCTAATGACATCAGCAATGGAGCCGAATGACACCAACAATGGGGCACAATGTCTCCCAATGGGGCCAATGACACCAATGATGTGGCACAATTCCCCTATCTGACATCAACAAGGAGACCTAATTCTTAACATAGACCCCAACAATGGGCACAATTCCTCCCAATGACACCAACATAGGGCACAGTGACACCATAGTTAACTAATACACTATTGAATTACCATTATACAGTATTTCTCCTTTTTTATATTACCAGCTACCATATACTGTATCTGTCCTCCATATCTTCACCCTTCAACTGTACTAGGTTTGATCATTATACTCTATATATTCAAGGATGCTAATGCACCGTGTAGTGTTTTCTGCAGGCCAGTTTGTGTATTGTGTATTTTATGTGGTTGTATTTTGGCCAGCCAGTGACTCTGAGATCAGATTTAACTTACTTAATTTTATAAAGTATTTTTTATATATTTAGCCTGCGGTCACACCGGGTACAATTTAAAGAAGTGCGATTTAAAGCCTGATTTCAACCACTACTTCAGCACTACTTCACCACTAGATTTGTAACAATTTGATATGACAACCCCCCTTAACCCCCTAATACTTAACTGAGGTCCCTCTAGGCCCAGCAATGTTGCAGGAGTGTCTCAGCTGCTCGGAACTCCCCTCCTCATTAAAATATATAAATACAGTGCTCGCAAACATAAATATATGTGAAAAAAATTATATATAAGATGAACCAACATAAAGTCAAAAACATCATAGGGCACAATTCCTCCCAACCACTCCAATGATGAGGCAACATTTTTCTCACTGACAGCAAAGATGGGGCATTGTTTAGACCTACTTATACTGGGACATTTCCTACTTCCAATGGCCACAGACCAGCCCCCCTGAAGTCTGATAGACGGTAAACTGGCCCTATGTTTAGAAAGTTTGGAGACCCCTGGTTTAGGAAATTAAGAGACATTTTAGGTTATGTGAGGTTGTTTTTACCTATTCATTTTAGAGGAGGTTTTTTTAAACCTAGATGTGACAGGAGGGCCCATGGAACCCAGAATCCCTTGGAGAGGTTGGGATACAGTTTGTATTGTCATTCTGGCGTATATATTTGTGTGAGATCGCAAAATAAACAGTCCACGTTAAAGCTGTGTAACTGAGCTAGTCTTGTCTGGATCTTGGTTATAATATTTGGCTTAAAATCTGATATCTGAAGGTCCAGATTGGAGGAAGCTGTGTACTGATGGAAGCACTCAAGCGGAGTGCAATGGGGATCCGTTACAATAATGTTAAACATATTGAATTTGTAGGGGAAAAGACGCATCTTAACCTTTGGTAACCCTGAGCTAAAGTTTACAGTGCTCAATGATAAATTTGATCTAGGATCAAATGCTCTAATCCATTCTCCAATTACCATATTTTAGTGTCAGGTTATTCCCCTATGTGTGCCTCTTGCTTTGAGCTTCTGAAATTTCTTTAGTTTTTGAATATTTCGCATGACATAGTTACCACTTATGGAAATTTTCCAGTACTTTGTCTGTGAGCTGGTAGTGTCTGCATGTACTATAGCATAGCCACAGGTATTAAACATTCTCCAAATCCTAATCTTAAAATAGTTATCCACATTTTTATAATTACACCTATAACTCATATTTTTATGTTGTTTCATGTGCAGAATGCATCTGTTTATTATATCTGTTTATAGAGTGGGTACGTATATTTTTGTATCTTATATCTAGTTCCCATTCTTTCTGCATATAGCACAAGCCATAACTCCAGTAATTAGATATACTGTATGGGTATTTGTTATTTAATACAGGATTTTAACCAAAATGTGAATAGATTGTATACTTTTATAAATATAATAGTTCTTATAATACACTGCTGCCATCTTCTGGATATGGTTCCCAAGCAACCCATTTACAATGCAGAAATAATTAGAATGCAGCACACTTGCTTCTTCTACATCTATTATTATCATCAATAAATTATAATGTATAATATTCTGTATCATTAAAAATATACTAATTTATTGTATGCCATACTGTAGTAAAACACAAAATCTGAAGGCACTATAACAAAAAGAGATAGCAATAAGAATAATAGTAAGACAGATACAGTATCACACAAAAGTGAGCACACCACTCACATTTTTGTAAATATTTTATTATATCTTTTCATGTGACAACACTGAAGAAATTACCCTTTGCTACAATGTAAAGTAGTGAGTGTACAACTTGTATAACAGTGTAAATTAGCTGTCGCCTCAAAATAACTCAACACAAAGCCATTAATGTCTAAACGAAAATGAGTACATCCCTGTGAAAATGTCAAATTGGGCCAAATTAGCCATTTTCCCTCCCCGGTTTCATGTGACTCATTAGTGTTACAAGGTCTCAGGTGTGAATGGGGAGCAGGCGTGTTAAATTTGATGTTATCGCTCTCACTCTCTCATACTGGTCACTGGAAGTTCAACGTGGCACCTCATGGCAAAGAACTCTCCGAGGATCTGAAAAAAATAATTGTTGCTCTTCATAAAGATGGCCTAGGCTATAATAAGATTGCCATGACCCTGAACCTGAGCTGCAGCACGGTGACCAAGACCATACAGCAGTTTAACAGGACAGATTCTACTCAGAACGGGCCTCACCATGGTCAACCAAAGAAGTTGAGTGCACGCACTCAGGGTCATATCCAGAGGTTGTCTTTGGGATATAGAAGTACGAGTGCTGCCTGCATTGCTGCAGAGGTTGAAGGGGTGGGGGTGTCAGCCTGTCAGTGCTCAGACAATACGCCGCACACTGCATCAAAATAGTCTGCATGGCTTTCATCCCAGAAGGAAGCCTCTTGTAAAGATGATGCAAAGAAAGCCCGTAAACAGCCATGCAGACTAAGGACATGGATTACTGGAACCATGTCCTGTGGTCTGATGAGATCAAGATAAACTTATTTGGTACAGATGGTGTCAAGCGTGTGTGGCAGCAACCAGGTGAGGAGTACAAAGACAAGTGTGTCTTACCTACAGTTAAGCATGGTGGTTGGAGTGTTATGGTCTTGGGCTGCATGAGTGCTGCTGTCACTGGGGAGCTACAGTTCATTGAGGGAATTATGAATGTCAACATGTATTGTGACATACTGAAGCAGAGTATGATCCCCTGCCTTCAGAAACTGGCCTGCAGGGCAGTATTCCAACATAACAACCCCAAACACACCTCTAATGCCATGTACACACGACCAGACTTTTTGACAGCAAAGGTCTGATGGAACGAATCCGTCGGAAAATTAGATCGTGTGTGGGCTCCATCGGACCTTTGCTTGCCAAAAATTCGACGGACTTTAGAAATAAAACATGTTTTAAATGTTCCCGCCGGAACGCCGCCGGACTCAGTTCCTAGCGGGAAACCCATTCTCTGTATACTGGTCTGATGGACCAAATGCGACGCAAGGGCAGCTACAGCACCTGCCCGCGAGAATGTTTCCACCACAATCCTATCGCGCTGGTTCTCGCGACAGGATGCTGTACATCTCGCGCTGGCTGCAATAGGAAAAACACATTTTCCTATCGCAGCGAGCGCAAGAGGGAATGCCCTCAAAGGGCATACCAGGCCCTATGGCGTGGTGGTCCCCCCAAAATCCATACCAGTCCCTTATCCAAGCACGCAGCCTGGCCAGTCAGGAAAGGGGGGGACGAGTGAGCGCCCCCCTCCTGAACCGTACCAGGCCGCATGCCCTCAACATGGCCCTGGGGTCCCCCAGCCCAAAGCACCTTGTCCCCATGTTGATGGCTGTTGGTTGTCGGGGTCTGTGGGCGAGGGGTTTATCAGAATCCGGGAGCCCCCTTTAATAAAGGGGCACCCAGATCCCAGCCCCCCACCCTATGTGAATAAGTATGGGGGAACATATGTAATAAGTATGGGGTACATCGTACCCCTACCATTCATCTGGGGGAAAAAGTGTCAATAAAAAAACACACTACACAGTTTTTTAAAGTAGTTTATTAGGCAGTTCCGGTGGTCTTCTTCCGACTTTGGGGGTCTCTTCCGACTTCACCGCACTTTACAGTTTTTCTCCCGCTCTCCGGCCTCTTCTCTCACTCTCTGGTTCTTTTGCCGGCTCCTCCGCTATCTTCTGCTCTTTTGCCGCTCTTTTGCTAGCAGTGGGCCGGCTTTCTCCTTTGTCGTCTTCTTCTTCTATTCTTCCAATGTTGACACCACTCTCTCTCCACTGTAATGCTGTGGACATGGTGCGCAATGACTTATATAGAGGAGAAGCCCGGCAGAAGAAACAGAAAGAGAGAGAAGAGGCCGGAGAGCGGGAGAAGAACCAGAAAGCACGGAGGAGTCGGAAGATACCCCCGAAGTCGGAAGAAGACCCCTGGAGCTGCCTAATAAACTACTTTAAAAACCTGTGTAGTGTGTTTTTTTTATTGACACTTTTTCCCCCCTGGTGAATGGTTAGGGGTACGATGTACCCCATACTTATTCACACAGGATGGGGGGCCTGGATCTGGTGGTCCCCTTATTAAAGGGGGCTCTCGGATTCCGATAAGCCCCTGCCCACAGACCCCAACAACCAATGGCCAGGGTAGTCAGGAAGAGGCCCTTGTCCTCATCAACATGGGGACAAGGTGCTTTGGGGTGGGGGCTGCAGGGCACCCCCCTTCCCTAAAGCACCCACCCCCCCATGTTGAGGGCATGCAGCCTGGTACGGTTCAGGAGGGGGGGGGCACTCGTTCGTCCCCACCCCCTTTCCTGACCGGCTGGGCTGCATGCTCGGATAAGGGTCTGGTATGGATTTTGGGGGACCCCCATGCAATTTTTTTGGTGTAGGAAGTTCCCCTTAAAATCCATACCAGGTGATGGGGCTTGCAAGGTGTCAATCTCAGCGATAAAAGCAGCGCGATTGACTTCCTTTTCTAGTCCTGCCGTAACTCATCACGTTCAAAATGAATGGACTTTAGTCTGTGTGTGGGCAAGTCCGGCGAACCTAGTCTGCCGGAAAGTCCAGTCATGTGTGGGCAAGTCCGTTCGTTTGGAAAGTCTGTCGGAACTCCGCCGGAATTTTGGCGGGAAGTCTGTCGGACCTAGTCTGCTGGGAAGTCCGATCGTGTGTACAGGGCATTAGATGATCACTGCCTTGCTAAAGAAAACGAGGGTAAAGGTGATGGACTGGCCAAGCATGTCTCCAGACCTAAATCCTATTAAGCATCTGTCGGGCATCCTCAAACAAAAGGTGGAGAAGCGCAAGGTCTCTAACATCCACCAGTTCAGTGATGTCATCATGGAGGAGTGGAAGAGGACTCCAGTGGCAACCTGTGAATCTCTGGTGAACTCCATGCCCAAGAGGGTTAAGGCAGTGCTGGAAAATAATGGTGCCCACACAAAATATTGGCACTTTGAGCCCAATTTGGACATTTTCACTTAGGGGTATACTCACTTTTGTTGCCAGCGGTTTCGATATTAATGGCTGTGTGTTGAGTTATTTTGAGGGAACAGCAAATTTACACTTTTATACAAGCTGTACACTCACTACTTTACATTGTAGCAAATTGTTATTTATTCAGTGTTGTGACATGAAAAGATATAATAAAATATTTACAAAAATGTGAGGGGTGTACTCACTTTTGTAAGATACTCTATATGCACAACCTTAAACTCGAATTTATATTTTCTTCTTCAGCTCATCCCTCATAGGTGCTACTTTTTTTATCACTTGCCCCTCAGTTTTAGATTGTAAGCTCTCACGAGCAGGGACTGCCTGTATTGAAATGTATCATTGCTATATTGTCTCCCTTGATTTTTATAGTGCTTTTGACAGTATATAAATCCTGTATAATAACAATAATAATATCCACATGCAGAAGGCTGGACAAATCTCAGTGGCCACCAACCAGGTACCTTTTCAGCTTTATTTAGTAAAATAATTTGTCCCTTGGTTCCTTGACTCATCTTCTTCTCACTGGAGTTCTAAAAGTATTTGTCCACCCTTGCACATGCAAATGCACAAGCTCGTTTAAGTTATTTAAGCTTAAAGCTGAACCTCTTGAAAGTACAGCCTTTAAAAAAAATGCTGGTTTATAAGGAGTTAAGTCCAATGAGGTGCATGCTACCTTGTGGACTATCGTCTCTTGTTTACCATTTACATTTTTACTGAGCGCAGAGAGTACCGCTATTGCTCTACTCCCTGACAGGAGAGATGTGCTCTGCCACACAGCAGACACTCTGGCTACCTCTCCCCTCCACTGTCTGTTCATAGAATACTTTGTATTTTGTGCATAGTTTTCGGGGCAGACATAGCAGTTGCAAACAATTATGTAGCTGTAAGATTAGGGGTTCAATGTCAGAGCACCAGATTTATAGCAATAGCTGTACTCCCAGGTCTCAGTAAAAATGTAAATTGTAAATAAAAGAGATAAGTTCATAAGATGGCATACGTCTCATTGTACTTAAGCAAGCACATTTTTAAAAGTGTTGTAACTCCTGGAGTTCTTTAACTACACAGGCAAAGTTTGAGAATTGGATATTTTAATACAAGGTTAAAGTGTTTGTAAAGGCTGAAGGTTTTTTTATCTTCATTCATTCTACGCATAAAGTTAAAAAACATTCTGGGTCAATCACAACCAAGCTGCTTGCTCTGGGGGCACTTGGCACAAGGGAAGGGCCAGAAGCGCCGGTGGGGGGACCCGAGAAGTGGAGGATCTGGGCTGCTCCATGCAAAACCACTGCACAGAGCAGGTAAGTATTTACAAACACTTTGACTAAGTTCAAATATGTTAAACTTGCACTCTTTGTGGTGAAAGAGTTTGAAAGTGTTTTAAAATAGAGGGATGTAGTTGGTCTTTATTTAGGCTAAAGCAATAATAAAAACAGGAATACTATTACATTTATATTTAATTTTTCATTCTATTTTAATGTCTTTTGAAGTTCTGATTATGAATGTGTATCGTATCCAATTATGTTTTAGTTGGCAGAATTTTCTATTGTTCCAGGTTTGAACAGTGTATAAGAATAATCTGTGCACTATATTAATAGTAATGCTGTTTATAGCTTATCATTACAGACTCTGTAATAATAGCATAATGTAGGCCAGAGGAGACACTCTGTAGCGTGATAGATACTTCATGCCTAAAATGTCATCTCTTGAGCCACATCTTGCCCCACTTTTGTAATACATGGCCTCTATTTCTATATATACGCACCTTTCTGATTCTATTACACTGATTTAAAGTAAAGCATGCACAATGGGTGTTTGCTCTCTTTTTTTAGCACATATTCATGTTTTATTCAAAAGCCAAATATTATAGTATCATTTTAAGGGCTGCGTATAAGTCATGCTAGGCAAGCTTGTAAAACAATTAACCTAGATTACAATGTGGATTTATCTTTCTGTAGTAGATCTATTAAGTAGAACTTCTTTTTAAACTTTTCTATCTTAAAGCTGAGTTCCACCCATTTAAAAGTCAGCAGCTACAAAAAGTGTAGCTGCTAATTTTTAATAATCAGACACCTGTCCCACGGTCCAGCAATGTAGGCGGATGAAGCTTCGCTCCTCTCCCTCTCCTCCCTGAGGGGCCAACATTCTTACTATCACGAGCTGCGCTGCACTGTGTGAATGGCCGGGCAATCTTCTGGGACCTGTGACGTGCAGGAAAGGGGGGGAGAAGTGAACTTCCTTCCGGTGCCGGGGCACTAGAGGAGGAAGGGGAAGCTGGATGCCTCTAACACATAGGGTACCCATAGCCCCCCCCCCCCAAAAAAAATGACAAATGTGGTATGGCAGGGGGTCACTAGCTCTTAAAGTGAAAGTTCCATTTTTGGGTAGAACTCCACTTTAAGGAAAAGACTGAGCTGGAACCCCCTTTTTGTAGATACCATATTGTAGTTTTGTTGAAATTTTCAAAATAAGAAATGGCAAAACTATTGAACAGTTGTTACAATTTGAGATTATGGGGTTGATTTACTAAAACTGGAAAGTGCAAAATCAGTCTCATTTCTGCATAGAAACCAAATCAGCTTCCAGGCTTTAGGCCTCACTCTCACCTTTGCATTTTTTAGTGTGTTTTCAGTTTTGCAGAAACACACTACAGTCACACTACACACTATAGTCACACTACCGTGCCTATGGGTCACATTCACATCTGTGCATTTTATGGAAAGGGTCAGGGACTTTTTTTTCTGGTTTTTGGTTCCATAGACTTCAATGGATCAAAAGCGTGTATTGAAAAATGCAAAATGTTTGGCATGGCTTGGCGCGCGATGAGCTCTGGAGGAATCGCAGCCTTTAGCCCATTTGTCTGCACATTCCACCCCGATATTGAGCAGGCAGAACTACAAACACCTCACACCCGATCCCGCCGTTCGGCGGCGCCGGCTTACAAAGGCAGGAACATCTCTGACATCTTCAAAAACCAGTCTCTATCCTGGAGCAGCGTGGCTGGAGTCAAGATGGCACAGAGAGGTTTTCAGCGAGGACTCCCAGTCAGCCGCAGAGGACAGCGGTAGGGGACTTTTACCCTCTAGTCACCCCTTTACTTATGCTGACATGTCCATCTTTGCAGCGGACATTAATTCCACCTTTTCAGCAGCCATAACAGATCTCAAAACAAACTGCTCTTGCTTACTGAAAAGATGGCCTCTGCTGAGGCGGCTGGGAAGCACAGAGAGAAAGTGATTAGCAGACTTGAAAGCGTGACAACTTCACACTCTACCCATTTCATAGAAATGAACAGACACTTAGAGGAACTCGACAATATAGGGAGATGGAACAATATTAGGGTCAGGGGGATTCCCGAATCAATGGGCAGTGAAGAAATCATTCCAGCGTTACAAAGGGTATTCGATAGTCTGCTGTAAAGACCAGAAGACACCGAGATCAGGTTTTTGAGAGCCCTGAGAGCTTGTGGCCCAGATGCCATGCCCCCATGTGACATCATCTGCTGCCTGCAGAGCTTTGTGCTGAAGGAAGATATCATGCAGACTGCACGCCGGAATGATCAGATTGTGTTCAATGGAGAAATCTTAATGCTCTTCCACAGCTTGTCTCAGATAACCCTAAATAAACCCTAGAACCCTAACCCTAGATAAAAATCGCAGGGCCCTGCACCCCCTTTTAGACAGACCCAGCGAGAAAGACCTGTGTTACACTTGGTGCTTTCCATTTGCACTACTTGTGATCCACAATGGCTGTCAACATTCCTTACCCTCCCCTGATGATCTACCGGAGTTATGCAACCCCCTCCAACTGGGCCTGGTAGATCTGACAAATTGGTACCAATAATTCCTCCTTCCCCCTTGGAAAGAAGCCCCCCTTGTTCACCCTACATATCTCTTGAGAAACGCCAGGCTAAGAAGATAAAACAAAGTCGTCAGGGAGGCTCAACAGCCGGCACTCATAATAACAACAGGACCCACTCCCCCAAAGCCCCGGAAAGCCATAAGTGCTGGTCCTTGTGTTTTCTGTTTTCCCTTTGCTCTCTTTTGTTTTTTGACTCTGAGCTGCTCTCTCTCCAGTTGGACAGAAGTGCAATCCACTTTGTTTGATTTAGTCAACTGTCGGTTGGAAAGTTTGACATTATCCATGTGTTTGAAATCCCGGATCTGTCTGTCATGTGACTTTACTAGCTCAGCTTAGCAGTGTGAGGACCAGGCAGCCCTTATGTGAACACTACACAACATGACTTCCTAACACCCAAAGACCCCTGGCCTCTCACTTACTATAACAGGTTTTGTTCAGACACCTGTTTCCAGGGCATTGAGGAACTCCTACAGTCCATGTTACAGTATTAAACTGACTGACAGGCAACACAGGCATCTAAATACTATGCATGCAACAGAAGAGGACTTCCAGTTCATTACGATCTCAAGTCGCTATACACCTATCAATAGCTAGGGTTTTGTCTCTAGACCAATCACGTTTATACATTTATATGTCTATACATTTACATTTTTACATGCCTTTATATATTTGATATTATTATTTTTGCAGGGCTATATGCCTAGAAGCTTTCTCCTGCCTTTCGTTTATCCGTTTCTGACAAAGTTTTATTTTTGCTCTGTTTTTTATTTTCTCTTTATGGTTTGCACCTCCAACTGTTGTGCTATGTTAAAGCATAATCTATAACCACCCTCGAGGGGTAAGGATAGGGTTGATTACTCCCCCTCCTACCTTTCGTTAACTATTCACGGTAGTTCTCATGTCTTGTGCACCATAGTGCAGACTTACTCCTTTAGCCCTTTTTTATTTGTTACCTATTGAGGCTGCGAACCTCTAATCTCCGCCTACATAGTTTGTCACCCTTTACAGGGTGATGGGCGACTTGCTCGGTGCTGTTAATAGCAGCTGGTGCCTCCCTTTACCCCACAAAGTGCCTCTTGATTTGACACTTGTTCACGACCCTGTTGATAGTGTACGTATCTAAAAGGTGTTAAATATATAACTCATTATTTCCTATTTTACTTCATACTGTTTCTATTAACTCTCTTACTCTTATTTGTAGTGGTTATTTCTACCTTTTAATAAGTATCTGACAACGTCATATTTACTCATTCTCACGGTCTCTCTTACAAGTGTTATTTACAGGTCGAGGCTCTCTGAATCACTCTGCTTCTGTTCCATGGCGTACTTCTCTTTGGGATGCAGTCCCACAGTTATTTTTCATAATGTGAAGGGACTGAATATCCCTGAGAAACGTTTGGGCCTTCTACGGGAACTCAAGAAAGGTAGGCCACACTATGCCTTTTTGCAGGAAATGCACTTCAAGACCCATAAGGTACCCAAGCTCACTGACTCCTATTTTACTGAAGATTATCATGCTACTAATGACCTAGCTAAATCAAAGGGGGTTTCAATCCTGGTTAGCAGGGAAGCCTTCTTTGAACTGACTGACAGACTAACAGACCCAAAAGGGAGATATCTCTTCCTTAAGGAGAAATATAGTGGTATCCCCATCACACTAGCTAATGTGTATTCCCCAACACTTCTCATTTAATCTTTTGTCAAAGTTTAGTTAAGGAATTCAAAAGCTTCAGCTTGGGATGCCTAATCTTGGGAGGGGATTTCAATCTTCCCTTAAACCCCTTGACAGACACCTCATCAGGTAAAACATACATAACATACAGGATTATGAAAGTCTTAAATCACTGCTGAATTCTCTACATTTAATAGACTTGTGGCATTGCCTCCACCCAGAGGGCAGAGACTTTACCTTTTATTCTGTCCCACACGCCTGATATTCCAGGATTGATTACTTATTCATATCCCGCAGAGACTTACGTGTAGTCTCTAAAGCAAATATGGGAATACAATCTATATCTGACCACGCCCCTATCTCTCTAACATTGAACCTTGCAGTTTCCCCCCCCCCCCAAATCACCCACTTGGCGATTAATCTCCTCATTATTACCTGACCCTGTGCTGCTTCAAAAAGTGGCATCGCTCTTAAATTAGTTTTTTAAGCACAATGCATGCCCTGAAATTGATCCTCTGATGGTCTGGGAGGCCCATAAGTGCTCTATTTGGGGAGTTGATCAAGATGGGAGCTCAACATAAGAAGGAGAAGGAAAAATAAATCAGCAAATTGACTGAAAAAATCCTGAAGCTAGAAACCCAACACAAACAATCTTTGACAACACGATCCGCAACTGACTTGCTGGACACTAGGAAAACCTCAGCAGACACTAGATGCCACCACTAAATGCTTCCTATTCCTTAGAAAATTTACTATGAATATGGGGACAAGACAGGCAAATTTCTGGCTAGGGCCCTGAAAGGCCCCCGGAACAAGAACAACATTCTAGGTATACAGAATAAGGATGGGACATTAGATATAGCTGAATGAATTAATTGCCCACAACTTTCATGATTATTATACCAACCTCTGCAACCTTCCGAAACAACACAAACCAGCTGCCGTGCAGAGCAGTAGCACACAAATAATACAATAATACTTCAACTCCTACTGTGAAAGGAATGATCCCCAATGGTTTGCTGCACTTTGTCATGTATAGCATTTGCATTTAGGGTATATTCTGGTGAGGCGCGGTCCAGCAGAGATTAGTTTCCTTTTTTTATTTTTTCAACAAACTTTATTTAGATGTCACACAGGCATCTCATACGTTCAATTGCTGGCCACACAGTGCAAGGCAGTGGATTGCCTCACACTGCGCTGCACAGAAAAAAAGTACTGCATGCAGTATTTTTTTTTTCAGCACACACTGCCCGCACATCAATGCATCGCAGATAGGGAGACAAGGCAATTTGTCTTGTCATGTGATGGAACTCCACCAGAAAAGCTGCCTAACACAGTCCCACTGCATGTGGTGTGAATGGACCCATATGTCTTTCAGGGTTTAGCCTTCTAGGAAATACGCAGCCAAATGTACACAGCCAAATGTCAATTCTGAGATGAAAAGATTTATCATTTGTGACTTAGGCAGCACTTATTAACAAAGACAATACAAAGACAAATGGTGATGTGCAAAGTTCAATAAAATCCCCCTTTTGATACCTGTTTTTCCCCATAATTGCAGTGTCATCTTCCCATGAATTGGGTATAATGGCTAGAATATATTGATGCAAAAAAAAGCTTTATGTCTGCCAACATATATACTGTTGTAGCACTAACCCCCGAAGGAGTTGCTGGTTTGATTGGCTTACCGTTACCTTCTTCACCTCGATTTGCATCTAGGGGTTTCCCATGGTAGATGGCCCAGAAACTTTAGAGACTGATGACAGATCCGCTTAAAGGGATTTTTATTTGCAAAAACGTAGTTAACGAAAAGTCTCTTAATATAGGATCAGAGGGTTAGGAAGAAAGTTCAGGTACTCTTAGTGTCAAAGCCAATAATAAAGAACTTGCTTACTTCGACTAAATCCAGAGAATAGCCATTCACAGCTGGATGTTCACTCAAGTTGGATAGTCCCCCTCTCACAAGGCCTAGCAGCCAACAAGGTGCTGAAATCAGGAATAAGTCTCTGCCACAGACTTCGTTGTAGAACACGTAGGAATAAGTCTCTGTCACAGACTTTGTTGTAGAACACGTAGGAAACTAGGACTTGTAGAACATTTGTGTGGTACCAGTATCTTTCAGCCAGTTTGGCGATAACCACAAAACTGGATTCACTTAGGTACTTCAGCCCTACTAGGCTCTTGCTAAGAAGCCAACCCGTGCACTGCCTTCTTCTGAAGAGTCCTCCCCTGGATAGCTACGAAGTCGCTGGGCCTCTAAATGACCATAGACGGCACCGGACCACCTCTGAATCCTTTCCTTAGTTTTCCTGCCTAGGGCTAGCCAGCCCAGAGACATAAAGTCAGGTGGATCCGCACCCCAGGCCATAGCCTTCCTGGGGGCTGGTCAGGAGGACCAGGACCATGGAGTCAGAACATACTTCTGAACCAGGACCCCGAACCACATGACATCCGAATCTTAAGTACCCTCTCCCAGAAAGCACAGCAAGAGCGATCCTCCCACTGGGCTGGCTCAGAGAGAAAGTAACCTTAAAGCACCCAACCAGACTGTGTTTCTATGCCTGCCAGAAGAGATAGTGCCCCCTATGGCCAGGCTGAACACCCTATAGTCCAGTCAGACTGATGCTGAGGTCAAAATTTGGAACAATTATACCCAAACCAAACTGCAGTTTAGGTGTAACTTTAAACCTTTTTGGCTCCATAAAAGTTTAAGTTTAAACCTTTTTGGCTCCATACTTATCAGATAATCTATATGTAGCGCTACCCCCTGCAAGGGCTAATGGTAACTGCTCCCCTATTTCACAGCCAGATAACATGCATTTTTCACTTGCATCTGGACACAATAAATCAGTTCATGGGCTTGTTTTTGTTGTTTTGTATTAGGGATAACAACTTGGATGGTGTAGAGGGGTTATGGGATGCCCAACTTGACTGAAACAACAGATGGGGACAACTTCCTTCCTATGTACAGAGAAAAGTTCCTGGACTGTTCTCCTTCCTGGACACAATCAGTCTTTAAGGATCAGTGGCAAAAGTCCTTTGCAGACTAGGAACTCTTAGCCAATTTAGAAAATAGCACAAAATGTTGTAAAACTGCATGCAGGAGTTTCTCCTCACCTCTATATATCTGCTCACAGCTCCACTGCATGCAAGTACTACTAGCCCTCCTAGCTACTTGTCTACCAGCCCACCTGGCTGCTCCAAAAATCTCCCAGGACAAGGGGCAAAGGGGTTAAATACAGTGCTGTCTTTGAAAGCTTGCTACATGTGGCAGTCTCTCCTTTTGTGTATTGCTGGGTGTGTTGATGTACTCACTTTGACCTCCTTGCTCCCTGCTACTCTCAGGTAAGATTCCTTCTCAAAATGGACCCTGAAAGGAATTCTTCCCAGCCATCATGAGCCCAGTCTACAGACAAAGTCCCCTCTAGACTTAGGGGACCCCTTCTAGGCCACTGACAGCCTCCTCGGCACTACATGTTTCATCTGACTTCCCTGCTAGCATGGCTTCACCATATTTAAGGGCTGGCCAAGCCACCCTGCTTGGAAGTTCTGCCTAGGGATTGGCCAGGTTCCCCCCAAGTATGCAAATCAGGATTCCTTGGCCTCTGCCGACTAACTTCCAGAAGCTTCTACAAGTTCTAGGTCCAAGGAGAGGTACCAGAGACTTGCCTCTGTGAAGCCATCCAGCCTGACCTGCAATAACTTGACCCAATTTCAGACTCACATAACTTTCCATGAGTCATAAACTTACATTTGTCTACAGTAACACTAGTAGCACACTAGAGCATGCAACATATAACCTAAATAGACTCCCTTTGAAGCAACCCAGTGGAAGCTCTTTTGGGCAAAAAATGGCTTACTCAGAATTATGTTTGTCAACCATTCTTTAACCGCTAGCCGACCAGCCGCCACAGTTATACTGTGGCAGGTTGGCATGGCTGCACAAATCCCTGGAGCTATATGTCACTTCTTTTAGATGTCACAGCAGGCGCACACACCCGTTAGCCGCATTTTCCTGGAGCCGATGTGCATTCTCGGTGGACAGAGAGAGAGAACCGGAATCTGTGTGAGTAAACAAATACGGTTCTCTCAGGGGAGAGGAGAGAGATTGTATGAACACCGATCTAAGAGACTAAGTATGAGAGACTAAGTATGAACACCGATCTCTCTCCTCCCTTAATCAGTCCCATCCCCCCTACAGTTAGAACACACATAGGGAACACAGTTAACCCTTTGATCGACCCCTAGTGTTAACCCCTTCCCTGCCAGTGACATTTATACAGTAATCAATGGCTATTTTTAGCTCTGATCACTGTATAAATGTCAATGGTCCCAAAATAGTGTCAAAAATTTCTGATCTGTCCACTGCAATGTCGCAGTCCTGATAAAAATTGCAGATCGCCCCCGTTACTAGTAAAAAAAATATATAACTTTTGCGCAAACCAATCAATATACGCTTATTGCGTTTTTTTTTTTACCAAAAAAATATGTAGAAGAATACATATCGGCCTAAACTGAGGAAAAAAACATTTTTTTGTTAAAAAAATGTGGATATTTATTATAGCAAAATACAAATAATACAAAATATTGTTGTTGTTTTTTTTTCAAAATTGTTGTTTTTTTGTTTATAGTGCTAAGAATAATAACCGCAGAGGTGATCAAATACCACCAAAAGAAAGCTCTATTTGTGGGGATAAAAGGACATAAATTATGCTTGGTACAACTTTGAATGACCGCGCAAATGTCAGTTAAAGCAACGTAGTGCCATATCGCAAAAAAATGGCCTGGTCAGGATGGGGGCAAATCAAGGGCAAGTCGTTAAAAGAAACCTAAATTTTGTATTACCGTTTGCATGACATTTAAGAAAATAGCCACATTTCTTGGACAAGCAATTGTTACTGGCAGATTTTGACTGTGCTCATCTATTTAGATCATCTTATTTTGGCCTATGATGACCTGATCCCACATGAGTGAGCATAAATTTCTTACTACTCCCCTCCCCTTCCCCTTTTGTCTTCTCTTTATCACCTACAATTTTATCTCTCGTCCACCCTCTCCCCAAAATTTTCTTTTTACCCCCTCCCTTTCTCCTTCCTCTTTATGCCTGTTTTTTGTGTTCTGTGTCCCCCATGCTCCCTAGTTGCCCACTCTAGGGACTATCTTACTCCACAAATTCCCTCTTCCTTTTACCCTTTATTCCTAGGACAGGATGTCTCCAGAATTTTGTTGTTTCTAGTTCACATTAAAATTGATAACACAGATTATTAGGCTATATTTTCACATTGACTGTGGGCCTTGCTAGGCCTTGTTTATATACATTGACAATCTGATTGTGACATAAGCTTGTATTCTACCTCTGTTTATTTGCCTTGAATACTTGTGAAAATTGTTGGAAAGCTCAATATACATTTATTGAACTAGAAAATTATTGGCAGAAAATGTATTGTTCCATTCAACGTTTTGCCTAAAATAGCCCTTAAAGTTTTTGTGTGGCAATGGGGGTTATTTACTAAAGGAAAATCCACTTTGCACTGAAAGTGCACTTGGAAGTGCAGTCGCTGTAGATCCGAGGGGGACATGCAAGGAAAATAAAAAACAGTATTTTAGCTTGTACATGATTGGATGATAAAATCAGCAGAGCTTCCCCTCATTTCAGATCTACCCCTTAGACCCCTTTCACACTGGGGCGTTTTTCATACGTTTTTCAGGCGCCTTAGCGTTAAAAAAGCACCTGTAAAGCGCTTGAAAGAAACCTCATCCGCAATCACAATGTGAAAGCCCGAGTGCTTTCACACTGAGATCCCTTTCACATTGGGGCATTTTTCAGGCGCTTTAGCTTTAAAAAAAGTGCCTGTAGAGCGCCCGAAAGAAGCCGCAACTGCAATCCCAATGTAAAAGCCCGAGTGCTTTCACATTGAGATACTGCAGCACAGTGGTGTAGTGGTTAGCACTCTCACCTAGCAGTAAAAAGGGTTGTTGGTTCGAATCCCAACCACGACACTACCTGCCTGGAGTTTGCATGTTCTCCCTGTGCCTGCGTGGGTTTCCTCCGGGTACTCCGGTTTCCTCCCACACTCCAAAGACATGCAGGTAGGCTAATTGGCTTCTGTCCAAAATTGGCCCTAGTATATGAATGGGGACCTTAGATTGTGGGCTCTTTGAGGGTAGGGACCAATGTGAGTGTGTAATGTACAAGGATAGGGATAGACACTCACTCAGGTTGAACTGGATGGACTGGTGTATTTATTCGACCTTACTAACTATGAAACTGCGCTGGCAGGGTGTCAAAAAAAGTCCTGCAAGCAGCTTCTTTGCAACGATTTTGGAGCAGTGAATACACCGCTCCTAAAGCGCCCCTTCCCATTGAAATCAATGGGAAGCGCCTGAAAAGCGCATGCAAAGTGCTTTTGGCAGCAGCGCTTTGTGGGTGCTTTTAACCCTTTATCTGGCCACTAGTATGAGTTAAAGACGCCCCAATAGCGCTTGAAAAACACTGGTAAAGCGCTGCTAGTTTAAGCGTCGCTTTACAAGCGCTTTTCGGGGGCTGACATTGTGAAAGGGCTCTTAAAGCACTTGGGCTTTCACATTGGGATTGCAGATGAGGCTTCTTTCAAGTGCTTTACAGTCGCTTTTTTTTATCGCTAAAGCGCTTGAAAAACGCCCCAGTGTGAAAGGGGTCTTGGATTTAAAGCGACTGCACTTTCAAGTGCACTTTCAGTGCAAAGTGGATTTTCCTTTTGTAAATAACCCCCAATATGTCTCCTTTATGAACTATTCATCTACCCAATTGAATCCAGATCCACAACAGACCCTACTAGATTTCTGCATTCTGTGGATTATAATTACCGCACACCGGCTGAAGCGTGATTTTTTAAATCTATTTCAAGGTTCTACAGGGCTCATAGTATAAAGAATAAAATAGGAGCACATAACATAATAGCAATTGTCATCCCGGTGATTTTTGACCTTACTGGAGTTTCCCTTAAAACATAATATAATTAAATAAAGGTAACAAGAAATTCCTTCAATGGGGTGTCAGTCAAAAAAAAACGAAAAAAAAAAACCCCTGCACAAATGTCAAATGGATCCATGTTAGGATCTGTATTATATGTGGCCTGTCAAAAGGTCATATAACTAAACTTATCATCATAAGCACACACTATAGAGATTTGTTTATTTTCTTGTAGTGAAGCTTAGAAATGAATAGATTGGAAACAACAATGAAAGGGGTTTCATATTCTCATCTAATAGCTAACAGCAAAAAGAGGAAGAAAAAAAAAACCTTCACAATCAAACAAGTACTATAGTGACTCCACAAGCAGCTTTGCTTAGATTAAGATGCTTCAAATTCTTTTATGACAGCAGTCAGTATTAATTAGCATTCTCAAATGTCAGTTTGAAAGGAAAGAATTCTGAATGGAAAGACTTATAAAAAAAAGATGGGTTTATGGAAGTGATAAATCTAAAGAAAAACAAATAAGAACAATTATAAAGACAAGACAGGTGGCCTGAAGGACCAAATTCCAGAAGGCAAAAAAACATCCTGCTACATGTATACCGTGGAGTTTACACGTGTTAAAACATCCTCCATTTCGGTTATGTTGCAGAAACTTACGTTTTTTGTAGAGTCAGTGTAACCAGTCATGTGACAATAGCCATAGCAGCTTACACAGCTGGTATGGAACATGGTGGTGAAGGAGGGCAGGAGGAACATTAGTGAGGCTCTTAAGGCAAATTAGGGCCTCATGAACACTGAGTGTATGGCCAGATCTTCTGAATGCCTTTTTTCAGGCAGGAGAAAAGCAGTGTCAAAAACACGTCTAAAGCCATGAGTAGAGAAATGTTAAAATCTCTGTTATATTTTTTTTATGCCATCTGTATCCCCTGTGGGAAATTTTACTTCATTTCCAATGCCAAGATACAGTGACGAGTGAGTGGGTCAACATCAAAGCATTCTCAGAGAAGATGAAAGTTGTGCAATTTGTGACACTGCAGCCTCCCCATTGCAAGACCACTCCTATTTGTGCTGCAGAGCATAGTCTTTATACACAGCACCCTCTGTTGACTGATACAATGGGTCATCTGTTCTGCCATAACTCTTTGAACTGCTTGGTCTGCACTGACACACCTGTGCAACCTAAACGTTAGTATGCTAACACTCTATTATAATACACAAAAATTAGGCCGCAAGCAACATGGTAGCAGATTAATTAGATGTATTATAGCAAGGCAAGTTAAAGAATGCATGAATCAGTAAACAGGCAATTGAACATGTTTAAGGATGCTATACTGGTTAAGGTGAACACTGGTCTATAACACTGCTATGAAGTTAAACCTAAGTTCAGCTGATATAAATAGTGGGCGATAAAACAAAATTAACTAACCCTAAGGGATGTCCTCGAGTGCATGCATACAGCCTTAGTAGTGGGTGGTTGTATGTGTTCCTAACAGGGGGTATGCCTGGAGATGGCTGTACACTAACTGCCACTGATTTAGCAGTACTAAGCCAACTATCGTTAGGGCCTGTCTGTAAGGTGGTGCACATGAATCTGTCCCTTTAAGACTGTTCACAATGGATGGCTGATGGGCTGTTAAGTAAGAAGCAGTTTCCCTAGGGGTTAACTGTGGGCAGTAAGGAATTAAGCTTGGTAGTTCCGCTCACCAATCCTGGTATACAACGGTTCCGTTCCAATATGTTTAGCAGTCAGCTGTGCCAGAAAGCTCAGTCCTCACGATCAGGTTCTCTCTTATGTGGGCATACACGATAACAGGTCTCCCGAGCTCTCTCCATGGCATAGGCACACACAGATCCAATGTCTGCTCAGCTCCATAAAGTGCACACAGGAACTAACTGTGACTCAGTCTTCATGCTCTCTAGTGTGAGTACGAACCCCACAGGCAGAAGGTCAGCAATTGACTGCCCAAATCTCTGAAGAATTGCCTAGGAAAAGACCTGTTCTCTCCTCCTTATTTTGCATGGATCCCAAGCTCACATTCTCTGCATAGAACTGTGCTCCTTGGAGAGTACATATCCCAGTGTCATTTGCGTGCATGCAACATGATTCCCCTGGTCTCCAACTGGCTCAAAGCTGCTGCTGCCAGGAAGATGGGGAGGAAGAAGCATGAGCATGCAGGGAATGGCACACAGCCCCCTCTGTTCACAGTCAGCTGATCACATGGGAGTCTCAGCACTATGACATCATCCAGGAAGGGAGGGGGGGTGACAAGCTGCTTTAGTGAGTCCCCTTTCCCTTCAGTGGATAGTACTGTAGACAGTCTGGGCGAATCGTTGAAAGGAGCAGTCACAGCCCACAGCACAGCCATGGAGAAGAAGAGAAAGAAACCACAGCCCACTCTGCAGCGACACAGCAGCAGGGGGGTGGGGAGAGAAAACCTGCAGCACTCCTCTAGCCAACAGATCCTTCGCTACAGAGTCATTGCAAGGCTAGCCAAATTTAAAGAGCGGGCCAAGCCAAAAACTGTTTCAAATAAAGTGGGTAAGGATTTAAAACCCTGTCTGGTTTTTGCCGCTATATGAGACTCTTTATGTAATTTTCTTTAACTGGTGTGTTCACGTTTTCTATGTAATATTAGCAATTTACTCATTGACACTACTTGTTTCCAACGGTTGCTGCCTAAATAGGATAAGTGAAATTGACCATATTCACTGAAATGTATGCAAAAATCTTACAATCCCAGATAATTGTCATGGAGGCAATGAGGAGGACAAATATAAGATGCTTTTTAAAGGATATTTAGTGAAGTTGTCCATTAAAAGGACCAACTTCTACCTCAGTGTAACCCACAATCTCAAATACCTACCAGCAGCTTCTGGCTGGGCCCTGGGTCTTCTGTGCAGGCATGCTGAGGCCTCCTATGGCTGGTCAGTGCTTACAGGAACATGATCCCCGCCATATAAATAAATAGGCTGGTCTGTGGCCAGAAAAACATGGCCTCAGCCATATAAATGAATTGAGAAAGTGGTGTGCGACCTCAACTAATTGTTTGCCCACGTAAAGGGAAGGCTGTGTTATACCACGAAGGGACACAGTGAACATTCCTGTAGCTCTGCTTGTAAAAATGCTTGTTAAGGTATGGCAACACATTTTTTGGTGTATTTTATTTCAGGTTGAGGTTTATTTTTCACAACATAACAATAAAGTAAAAAAAAAATACATTAATAAACATCATAATTTAATTCTTGTGTATTGTTACAAAGTTTTTCTTAATTTTTTTCAAGCAATGCCCTGCACTGCATGGATGTTACTAAACATGACATACAGTAGATTGAATAGTAAGATTTTAAAGTGAGTGTCCAATTTGGGAAAAGTCTTTCAACCTGAAACTACTTCCCAAGTGTATCCTTTTATTTTACCTTGTATGAAGAAAAAAGCAGTGATTGAATAACATGAACAGAAAATAGAGCCACACAAGCCTCTCTTGTATGTATGGAATGCTGGGGACTTTGCTGGACTTTGTAGTGCTAGAAGACAATCACATTTGGTCTCACTACCTGGTGGAGAGGTGAGTATTTTCAGGGAGCTTTAAAGTGTAAAAAAAGAGCTGTAGACTTTAAATTGCAGGTCTGCTGTTTAATCCTCTGAAGAAATTTCCCCCTTCTTGTTCCTTCCTTTGGGTGACCCTATCCCCTTATGGAGACTCATAGAGCCACCTTTGCATGTGCACACCCATGCAGCTTTCTGAATGAGTCTGTTTACCTACACAGAAGCTCATAGTCCTAGCAACAACCAACTGTTCGTCAGCCCTTGGTCCTTTGTTTTAGACCTAGTGGCAGTCTTTCAATAAACCTGTTGGACAGATGTTGGTGTGCAGCTAATTTTTCTCACTTGGTCTACATGTTCATGGTTGCAAGCTGGAGCTAGCACCCAGCCCTTCCTTTTTGGTGGATTATTAGGCCTCATGTACACTGCTGCTGGTAAACAGACATTCAGAGGCAGTTGGCTGCTTTTTTCAGCTGCCCCTGAACTCATCCAATGTTATCTTATGTGTACATGTACACAAGTTAATTTAATGTCCTTTTTAGGCAGTGGAGTTTAGAGGCCTTTTTTGAAAAGCAAAAAAATGAGTTCAGATGCTGAGTTTAGAAGCATTTCAAGTGTCAAATGCTTCTAAATGCGGCTAAATGCGGTAACTCACATTTAGCTGCATTTTGTTTACAGACGTTTTTTATTCCTGGCTATTTTGAAAAAAAACTTTTTTTTTTCTAAACGCAAATGTGGCTAAACACGGCATGTAAACGCAGCAAAATGGACGTTTTAAGGTTGAACATCATTTTTATTGATTTTAAAGGAAAAAAAATAACACAAGTGAAACAACAAAAGGGGGGGGTACAGAATGAAGAAAGGGGGGGAGGGGGAAGAATAGGGGAAGCGGTTCTCACCTACCGCCCGTCATATAAAACATTATAACTCACATATGCATGAATGTTCATAACAGTTCTTTATAACCCAATACCCAACCATGCAGTGTTCTCTTACTTAGGACACTGTAAGACACTGTCTGAAGGGGACTAAAATGAGAGGAGAGAACAGGGAAGGGGGGAACTCAGCAGTAAAGGTCTAGGATTATTTTAATTACCTATACATTAAGCCTTAGGGAGGTTATAAAAATAATTTTCATTAGTAATTCCCTCTAACTGCATGCAATATAGGGCCCAATCCTCAAGCAGAAATTCTGTTGAGGAGGAGCTCCGAGGATGAGAGGTGAAGCCAGAGGTACCATAATTGTTTATGTTTATCCCAGGTATCTCTCATCTTTGCCTGTAGCTCCTCCATGAGCATAATGTCATTGAGGGTGTCTATCCATCTGGTAATAGAGGGGAATGGTTTTCGATTTCCAGTGTTGCGATATGACATGTCAGGCTACGGATAGAAAGAATCTAAGGAGTTTTTCTTGTGAGATTTGACAGGCCCTGGTAGGATGGATAAAAGAGCCACTATAGGAGAGGGCACTGGAGAGACATTGTATAAATGATTATATACACCAAAAACCTTGTCCCAGAAAGGGTGGACACGGTCGCACTCCCACCACATATAAATATTGGAGCCTTTTCCTCTGTGATAGCGCCAACAGGTGTCCGAAGTGCCTGGGTACATCTTGTTCACCATGACTGAATCCCTTTACCATTGTGATAACAGTTTGTAGTTTTTCTCTTGTGAGAACCTGGATATGGACGATTTGTGTGTGAGTGTGAATGAGGTATACCATTGTTCTGGATTTATCCCCATGCCCAGGTTCCTAGACCACTTTTGCGTAAAATTAAGTAGTGAGGTCTGAGAGAGACCACACATATCCTCAAATGTCGTGAGTGGTCTGTGGACCTGTCCTAAAAGATGTAGTGTCCTGCTATGTTGTGACAGGGATAGCATGGAAAGCCAGTCAATCGAGGTGGGAAATTGGATATCTGGTTGTGGTTGAAATTGGCCTGTGGAAGGGTGGACCAACTCTCTAGCGGTAGGCCACTGCTCTCTTGCATATGATGTAAAATCGTGGCAATTAGGGATGAGCTTTGGCGAACAGTGAACAATTTGGAGTACCCCCCAGGTATGAAATTTAAAGAAATATTGCACTTTTATTGTTTCACTTTAATCGTTATTAAAATCACTGCTCCCGAAAAAAACGTCCATTTTTAAAACTTTTTTTTGCATTGATACATGTTCCCTGGGGCAGGACCCAGGTCCCCAAACAATTTTTAAGACAGTAACTTGCATATTAGCCTTTAAAATGAGCACTTTAGACTTTGAACGTTCGAGTCCCATAGACTTTAATAGGGTTCTAAAGTTCACACAAAGTTTAGGTCTGTTCACAGGTTCTGGTGCGAACCGAACCAGGGGGTGTTCGGCTCATCCTTAGTGGCAATACAGCGCTGTCTAATGATCCCTACTTGATTATGAAACAAATTAATTAAAAAAAAAAAATTCTGCTGCAACTGAATGTGAGATACATACAATAAATAATAAATAAATAAAAAAAGCTGAGTTGAAACCTACAGAGTATATGTGAAAGACTATATACTTATATATCAATTGAATAGATACTACATATTCAAATGCATTATAATAAAATAGTACTCCTAACATGCAGTAAAAAATTATCAACCTTAATACATATGTATTCTCCAAAATCAACATCCAACGTGCTGTTAGTTATGACATATCAAACTAACAATAAGAGAGAAAATATATAAAGTGTAAATAGATAGTCCACAACTGAAATAGAGAGGTGATTCTTCAATCCTCAATACTGGCACCGCACACAATACCCTCAAAGATGTGACAGGGTACACCAAAGGAAGATCCTCCATCAATAAAATTACAGCCACTTACCAGCTGGCTAGATCTCTTTTTTAAGGAGACCCAACATGCCTGTGGCTTATTCCCCAGCCTGGGTCTCTGTACAGAGATATATGCGATGTATTCCAGTGTTCCACTTGAATCAGCAAAAATACTCCCGACTTGTTCAAGGTACCAAGATGTTGCCAACCATTTAGCCTCTCCTCTCAGCCATACTGAGAAGTGCTCATCAAATATATAGAAACAGAAAAGATCCCATATCGTAATTCTGTAAAACTAATTTTAATCATACCAATAAGCGTCAATCATGCACTTATATTATTGCCATATATACAAAAGCGTGTATCGTGTATTCGAGCCGGCCGGCTCTCTCTCACTGCCCATCGCTTCAGGGACAGACGCGGAATGGTGGTGACGTCAGCACGCCGCTCAACCCTACGCCGTTTCGTCAAAAGACGATGTATTCCAGGGGCACTATTATTAGGGTTGAGCGGCGTGCTGATGTCACCACTATTCCACGTCTGTCCCGGAAGTGACGGGCAGCGCGAGAGAGACGGCTGGCTCGAATACATGATACACGCTTTGTATATACGGCAATAATGTAAGTGCATGATTGACGCTTATTGGTTTGATTAAAATTAGTTTTACGGAATTACGCTATGGGATCTCTTCTGTTTCTATCTATTTGATGAGCACTTATCAGTATGGCTGAGAGGAGAGGTTACACAGGCACATTGGATCTCCTTAAAAAAGAGATCTAGCCAGCTGGTAAGCGGCTGTAATTTTATTGGTGGAGGATCTTCCTTTGGTGTACCCTGTCACATCTTTGAAGGTGTGGTGTGCGGTGTCACTATTGAGGATTGAAGAATCACCTCTCTATTTTAGTTGTGGACTATCTATTTACACTTTATATATTTTCCCTCTTATTCTTAGTTTGATATATCATAATTAACATCATGCTGGATATTGATTTTGGAGAATACATATGTATTAAGGTTGATAATTTTTTACTGCACATTTCAAAAATGTCAGGCTGTTTCATACTATTTAACCGCTTGCTGTCCAGCGCATGGCGATATACGTTGGCACAATGGACATACCTATATGTCCCCCTTTAAATCGTGGCTAGTGGGCCTCGATGTCCGCCGGTGGCCCGTGATCATGAAACGGAGAAGCAGAAGGGGGAGATGCCTATGTAAACAAGGTATTTTCCTGTTCTGCCAAGCAACATGACAGGGATTTACTGCTCCCAGTGATCGGGAGCAGTGATCTCTGTCATGTTCTAGTGAGCCCATCCCCCCTACAGTTAGAACACACTGAGGGAACACAGTTAACCCCTTGATCGCCCCTTAGTGTTTAACCCCTAATAATAATAAAAATGCAATAAATCGTCTATTTGTACTGGGCCCCGCAGATTTCGGGAGCCGTATTGCTGTATGCCTGTACCATTATTTTTGTCTTGTGACCACGAAAAATAAATAAATTGTTATTTGAAAAAAAAATGCAATAAATCTATCCCCTATTTTGTAGACGCTATAACTTTTGAGCAAATCAATCAATATAAGCTTATTGCAATTTTTCTTACCAAAAAATGTAGAAGAACACATATTGGCCTAAACTAAGGGGGAAAAAAAAACGCAGAGGTGATCAAATACCACCAAAAGAAAGCTCTATTTGTGGGGAAAAAAAGAACGTCAATTTTGTTTGAGAGTAACGTCGCACGCCCACGCAATTATCAGTTTAAGCAACGCATTGCCGTATCGCAAAAAATGGCCTGGTCAGGTAAATGCTTCCGGGAGAGAATTGGTAATTTATTTTTTATTTTTTTAAGTGACATGAACACTTTAAGGAAAATACCTGTTTTGTCTCCAGGAAAGGAAATGTGGTGGCAGTCTCCAGGAATACATTTATTTTGGAATCTGATTAGCTACTTCAATTAACATCTTGGATTAATTATTTTAAACACAGAATTCAAACTAAACTGGAAGTGATAAACAAGTGAAAAGTTCACACTAAAGGAAAGACTGTAATTTTACATTTCATCAGTAGGTGGTGTGAGAGTACAGCTTTTAACTAGACAAAGTAACACAGAAAACAGTCCATACCGTAAATGTAAAACAGCCTTAAAAGAAATATGGCAACTTCTATTGCTGACACACTGGTTTTATTTATTTTATTTATTTCAGGTACTTATATAGCGCTGTCAATTTACGCAGCGCTTTACATATACATTGTACATTCACATCAGTCCCTACCCTCAAGGAGCTTACAACCTAAGGTCCCTAACCCACATTCGTACATATACTAGGGCCAATTTAGACAGGATCCGAATAACCTACCAGCATGTCTTTAGAGTTTCAAAGATTTCCGTGTCACTGACACAGATCAAATATTAATATCTACATAGTCATAGTAAACTCAGAAGTCTTTATTCGTGTGCTTGCCTTAGGTAATTGATAAAGTACTGGAGCAAGAGAGTTTATGTAACAGCCAGCTAACATTTTCAGAGGTAAAGGTTAGAAAAAACTACAGCCTGTTTTTTTTTCTCTTGTGACAGGTTTCATTTAAAGTGTGTGATGTGAATTTACAATATATATATATATGAAGTGTTGCATAAATTGACAGCGCCATGTAAAGTACCTGTAATAAATATGGATAAAATAGCAGTTTTGGATATAATAGAGTAGGGTTAGATCAACCGTTAAGTCTGTATTGCTGTCTGTGCCCCCATTAGAGAGATTCAACTTTTCTATTTTTCCTGTTTACCTTTATAATTCAAAATGAAAGTAAAACAAAATCCCAGATTTTGGGCTGACAGCAGAACACTAAAAGAGGGGAAAACTTCCAGTTGAGACACTAGTTCTGGTGACTCACTGGGATTCCCTCACTTTGGAGGGATTTTTTCTCACGTTCTGTTTTAGCTATGGAACATGAAATGAGGGGAAATCTCCCTAATTGGTAAACAAAAATGAATGGGGATTATATCTCTACAATAAAGTAATCTTAAAGCACCCAACCAGACTGTGTTACCATGCCTGCCAGAGGTGGCAGCGCCCCCCATGGCCAGGCAGAACACCCTGTAGTCTAGTCAGACTGATGCTGAGGTCAAAATTTGGAGTAATTAAAACCAAACCAAACTACGGTCCAGGTGTAACTTTAAATTTCAAAAACACATATCGCGTGCTCTTCAGGTGTCGGCGCTACATACACCTAGTTTTAGATGGTCAAGTTCATAATTAAACTTTTTAAAGATAATATAACTATTTCATTTAAAATTACTTAAGGCAGCTGGTGAAGTGTAGTGATACTGTGAAGAATCAATCACAATGATATTCTACCCAGAATCCTAACATGGAGGTGTCAATGTCCTTTTCTGGTTGTCCCTGCTGGGAAGATTCAACCTATTTATCCTGGTGAGGATAGTCTCTGGAACAGAACATAACACGAATGCTACATTTTATAGATGTGACCAGAACAACAGGTGAGGGAAAGGCTTATAACAGGGGGGCATCTGTTTAGGAGAAAAAATAGCTAGAAGGGGATTTTTCCTTACTGACACCAATGCAAGAGGGGCACTTTTTCCTGAGCCCTACTGGGATTTGGGAACAAAGCCCCCTTTTGCATTAGTGTCAGTGGAACAAATTAATAAAACATTCATTGTTTTCAGTGTGCTTTCTGAACTCCTGTGGCAACAACTCTGTCCTGGTCCCATGGTGGCCACTGGTTCTGTCCCACTCCTCATCCCTGGAGCCCTGACCAGTGTTCCCCCCAACCCAGGCCACATAGCTGCTTTGTGTGCTGCTATGGCATTCATTTTGCCAATGATGTTTATTTATTAAAAGACTTTGATGATTTGAAAAACATGTTTTTTTTGTTTTGAAATTTGTATAATTTTCCTCAAATGCATATAGCTAACAATAGTAAATAGTCATTGTAAATGTTACACCCATGTAAGCACATATTTTTACACTGACAATCGCAGCTTGAATGGCAAGCTTTTATCAGATAGCCACGCTATATGAAGTGGTGGCTCATAGCCAAGTCACACTTTATAGGGCTGGACTGCAAATCAATTCCATTTCTGTTCCAGACAAGTGAAAATGGACACATTGAATTTGACTGATGAAAAGCTCAGCGCACCATGACTAAGTAAAAGGTCATTGCTTCACTTCATCTCATTTCCATTGATTATTATACCCAAACAACACAATATCCTGGCCTCATTCAGCGTGGATATCGATCTAAGCTTTTTTAGGAAGTAGGACATGTAGGAAATAAAATGTAACAATGTAATATGTAAAGTAAATAAACAACTAAGATACTTAAAATACTTACACTTTTACCAAAACTCTTACAGTGTACACACCCTATGGACCAGAGTAATTTTTACATTTCTGCTCTGGGCTGGTTTAGTCGGCATTAACTTTATCATTACCTAAGATAACGAAATAAACCCTAGGTATGGAAAATTTGACTTTTTAAGGCACCAAAAATGTCTCAACAGTATTCATAAAATTAAAAAATTCAACATTTATTTGTAAGCCTAACACCTTTGGTCCATCCTCCTGTTTTTGTCTCATTCAGCACCATGCTGTAAAATAAGTGGTATTTTAAAGGTATCATTGTACAATAATCCTGTAGGTAAATTCAATGTAAAGTGATGAAGATGAAGAATTAATTGAGCAATGACTCTACACGTTTCAATAAACATTACAGCTTAATCAGGAGAAATGACTGCTGATCAACTGGTGAATCAATATAGCATAAACTATTTACAGTCACTGTCTGTGGATCCTCACAAAGGTCAACACACAGGAGACTAGGAGAATAGGATGGAGAGCAAGATAAGTGTTTCTTTCTTGTCTTGTATTTTGGCTATGTGGGTACCTCGATTTGAGTACTAAAGTCCATATATTCTTTTTATAATATATTTACACATCGTGTTTTTTTTTGGCCAAATTAGGCCTACTTTTGGTGATACTGTCTTGCAAAACTTATTTTATTTTTAATACAAACGGTACACAAAGAAAAAAACCTAAAAAATACACTTTAAGGTTAACATTTTAAGGTTAGCAAAATATAAATAAACAAAAAAAATCAGCAGGGAAAAAAACTGTTACAGGAAGTAGTGCCAGATTTAGACCTTGGGGGGCCCAGGATATATCAAGTTTGGATGCCTCTCAACATAGAAATTAAATTATATGACAAATAAAAAAGTGAATTAAAATGAATGATAAACCACGTTTGTTCTAATTAAAAAAAATAATAATAATAATAAGTTAGGTTCCAAAGAAGACACTGGTCTGATTTTTTTCCCTCAATTTTATTAACCGTAAGAATACACATAATCTATTGGCTGCCTAACTCAAACTGTATCATCTTGAGGACACTGCCAGTAGGTAATTTGCACTTAGTCTTTCATGTGTCATTGTGGTTCTCAGATAGTTCTTTATCAGTACCAATTTGCTGAACAACCTTCCTCCCGAACAACTAGTGACCATCATGCTGAAATATTCTAAGACCTACATTAACACCTGAAAAAGTATCAGCAAGCCCCTCATCATGTAATAAAACTGCCTGTTGAGATGGAGTGAGACATGACCGGAGCTTGGCAAAAGCTGCAAACAGGAAAATTTCCTCAATAATCAAACTAGTGAAGTGTTAATAAACACTGTGTCAGACAGGTTAGTTTTTGACACCAGCTGATATAGCTGCTGTATTTATACAGCAACTTCCGACTCTCATTTTGACAAGTGGATATTGACAGCAAGTGTATGGGAAGGAATAATAGGGAGGCAGAAGGACAAGATGTATACACTATAAGAAAATAAAGAAGGGCGCGAATGCCTAGTGTTGTACCTTAGTCACCATAGAATTTATTAAGAAGCCAAAAGCATACTCACAAACATGAGGAAATCACAAGCATGTAAAATCACAGCGCCAACATGGGGGATCCCACATCACTTTGGCAAAGTTGGAGTGTTTCGGGAGACAGAATCCCTCTTCTCAGAGCTAATCAAACTGATTCCAAAGCATGATTTATATGGGAACCTGACACACAAACTCCTGTCCCTCATGGCCTTCACTAGGGATGAGCTTCGTGTTCGAGTCGAACGTACGTTCGACTCGAACATTGGCTGTTCGGGCGTTCGGCGAATTCCGAACGTTTGGGCCGTTCGCGTCAAAATTCGAGTGACGCGCGCGCAGACCACAATGCACTGTGGTGGCGCAGTGCATTGCTGCCCCATGATTGGCCAAGCATGCACTGTGACCCCGCATGCTTGGCCAATCGCAGCGCCGGCAGCGAGGAGAGCCATGATTGGCCACAGGCATCCTGTCTGTGGCCAATCATAGCTCAGGCTGTGTAGTGCACGCCCCACACTATATAAGGCCGCCTTTGAGGCGGCTTCGTGTAGTGTGTTACTTAGCATCTGAAGCAGTGGGTGTTCTGTGTACCTTCAACACAGTACACACCAATCGTTTTTGGCTGATTTCCTATCTTGCTGCTGTGTAGTGGTTGTTGTCTGTGCCCTGACTGCAGTATACACCACTATATTCACCTCACCTATATAGCTAGTGATCTAGCTTTAACCACTTAACAACTGCCCATTGCCGATTAACGGCTTCAGGGGGGTTGTTTAACTCTGAGAGGCCGTTAATTAACGGCCTCCCAGAATTCTGCTCTCGCGTGCCCCGAGGTGTGCGCACTCGAGAGCATCCGTGACCGCCGGGTCGCATCACGGTAAACGGCCGCTCATAGCGACCGTTTACCACGTGATTGCTCCGTCAAATGACGGAGTGATCACTTGGAAACAAACCGGCGTCATGTTATGACGCCTGTTCCTCCCTCCCCTCTCTGTACCGATCGGTACAGCGGAGGGGAAAGAGATCGGTGTCAGCAGCGATGTGGGCTGCATCTGCAGTGCCCACATCGCTGCTCACCGAATTTAACCCCTCAATTCCCTGCAATACCAGTGCATACTCTGCAGTACCCTGCCATTACTCTGCAGTACCCCGCCATTACTCTGCAGTGCAGTACCCTGCCATTACTCTGCAGTACCCCCCATTACTCTGCAGTACCCCCCATTACTCTGCAGTACCCCCCAATACTCTGCAGTACCCGCCATTACTCTGCAGTACCCCCAATACTCTGCAGTACCCCCCAATACTCTGCAGTACCCGCCATTACTCTGCAGTAACCCCCATTAACCTGCATTACCCCCCAATACTCTGCAGTACCCGCCATTACTCTGCAGTACCCGCCATTACTCTGCAGTACCCCCAATACTCTGCAGTACCCTGCCATTACTCTGCAGTACCCCCCATTACTCTGCAGTAACCCCCATTACTCTGCAGTACCCCCCAATACTCTGCAGTACCCGCCATTACTCTGCAGTACCCCCAATACTCTGCAGTACCCTGCCATTACTCTGTAGTACCCCCCAATACTCTGCAGTACCCTGCTATTACTCTGTAGTACCCCGCCAATACCCCGCCAATACTCTGTAATACCCTGCCATAAATTGCCATACCCAGCCATACTCAGAGATACCCAGCCATACTCGGTGATACCCTGAAATACCCAGCCATAGACGCCCCCCACCCCTCACCGCCCTCCGGTGCTTCTACCAACTCGCCAGTACGATCAAAGCCAGAATCTTTTTTTTATTTTTTATTTCAGGCTTCCCAGCCTAGAGGTGAGATGTGGGGTCATATTGACCCCCCAGATTTCACTGTAAAGAGGACCTGTCACCCCATATTCCTATTACAAGGGATGTTTACATTTCTTGTAATAGGAATAAAAGTGATCAAAAATATATTTTTGGGGAAAAAAATGTCAAACTAACATAAATAAAGTAAAATGAACAATAAAAAAATAAAATAAAAATTAAAGCGCCCATGTCCCCATGTGCTCGCATGTGCCACACATGTGAGGTATCGCCGAGAATGTTAGAGCGAGAGCAATAATTCTAGTCCTAGACCTCCTCTGCAACTCAAAACATGTAACCAGTAAAAAAAAAATTAAAGCGTCGCCTATGGGGATTTTTTAAGTAGCGACGTTTGGCGCCATTCCACGGGCATGTGCAATTTTGAAGAGTGACATGTTTGATATCTATTTACTCAGCATAACTTCATCTTTCACTTTATGCAAACATTGGGCTAACAAGTGGTTAATAATAGAGCTTGCAGTCAGTAGTGTTAGGAGATAGTGCGTGCTGTCTGCGTGCTCTGTACCCAGTACATACCGCTATAATATAGGGCAGGCCCCTACTTTCAAACATTCAACTTACAAACATCTCCTACTTGCAAACGCAAGGAGACAGCAGCAAGTGAGATGAAAAAAGATGGACGACAAAACAAATTATACAGGGGTGATAACCCTTCCCTATGTTTTCCAAAAAGCTTAAAGATAGTTTTTTTGACTGGAGCTACACTTTAAAAATGTACCGGTTGAAAATGACAAACAGATTCAACTTAACACAACAAACCTACACAGTCCCTGTCTTGTTTGCACCGCCTGTATACTGCTGTTCTGAGTATATAGGGCCTGGGGGCCACACGCATTTCCTTTTTTTAATATGGGTACGGGGTTCCCCTTAATATGCGTACAAGACCCAAATAGGCTGGTAATGGGCAGGGAGGGCTACCCATGCCATGTTTCTCAATGATTTTCAACCATATTGCAGGAACCAGATATAACATTAAAACCGCAAGCAGTTTTAAATGGTGTTATTTCCGTTTAATGTCATTTTGTGCAGGGACTGTTCTAAACACGGGAAACACGTGGCACTTCACAGGCATACTACAGACACCCCCCAGGCACCATATTTAAAGGAATATTTCACTTTCTTTTTTTCACTTTAATCGTCATTAAAATCAGTGCTCCCGCCAAAACGGCAGTTTTTAAAACTTTTTTTTGCAGTGACCCATGTCCCCTGAGGCAGGAGGCAGGTCCCCAAACCCTTTTTAGGACACTATCTTGCATATTAGCCGTTAAAATTAGCACTTTTCAATTCGAACGTTCGAGTCCCATAGACTTCAATGGGGTTCTAACGTTCGTACCGAACGCGGGGGTCGTTCGCAAGTTCTGGTGCGAACCGAACCGGGGGGTGTTCGGCTCATCCCTAGCCTTCACCAGGTGGAGCTTAAAAAGCACCTATACGTTTCCTTTTTTACTTCATCTAAATTATCCCCTTCACCACATCATGTATACTGGAGATGGTGAAGCAGAGAGAGTGTATTGTCTTACAAAAGATACAGTATGAGCTCTATATTGAAGGTGCAATAGCATGTGAAAACACTGGATACAATAAAAGTCTCCTCATTGGAGGTGGCCTTTCATAATTATGAAACATATGGAAGGCATCCAGCTACAACAAGGAGACTTTTATTGTAACCAGTGTTTTCACATGCCATTGCACCTTCAATATAGAGCTCATATCTTTTGTAATTGTAACTTGTTCACCAATATGAATTTATAACTAATATTCCACCAATAATAATTTTTAACTTCACATAAAGCTTTAATAAGCATGCATGGGCACAGGGCTTACGGCACCCTAGCAGGGACACTGTGGAACTACACTCGGTAATGTCGAAACCTTAGGCAGCAGCTGTGGTCATGTGAAATCAACATTAATGCAAAACAGTTAACACTTTGTATTACGTAGCAATACTTCCTAGACTGTTAACACTAAGCAAGTTGGACACAACTTCTGTTAGAGAACACCACTTGTCCAGGTGTGTAGCATTTCTGAGCCAGTACCACAGTCCATGTACCAGTCTCCACCAACTCAGCCTTCCTGCCACCTCATTCCCAGTGACCATGCTCTGTATGTTGCTATTGGACACAGGAAATGCACTTCTCCAGAACTTAATGCTTTTTCTCTTCCTGAGGCTTCACTACTTCATCCCTCTCTCTCCAGGCTGGGTTCCTAAGTACTCTGTGCCACAAGATTGGTCCCAATGTGTGGGGAACTGATTGCTAGTGAATGAGCCAAGCATAACATAACACCCCTTCTGTCAGGAACGCTGGGCAAACAGGCAGAGATCCTGTGGCTGCCCACTGAACGGGGCATTCTTCTTCACAAAGAAGAAACCAGCACCAGCAGGAGACAAGGATTTGCGGATGAAACCTCAAGAAAGTGCATCTGCAACATATTCCTCCATGGCCTTATCCTCTAAGACCAACAAAGGGTAAACCCGGCCAAGAAGGGGTAGGGCACCAGGTTGAAGGTCAATTGCACAATCATACGGTCAGTGTCGAGGCAAACTACCAGCTTGATCTTTGTCAAAGACATTGCTAAAATTGCTGTACTCCTCCTGGATGGAGGAGAGTGAAGAGGTGCACAGGACCTTGGCTACCTTCTGGAAGCATGTCTAACTGAATTGTAGTGACCAGGAGAGAAGCTCAGCACGGAGCCCATCAAAACAGGGGTTGTGTCTCTGTAACCAAGGATAACTAGTAACCAGCAGAAACTTAGGTGAGGAAATAACTTGGAATTGGGTTATCTCATGGTGAAGAGACCCTATGGCCATGGACAACGGAACCGTCTCATGAGTCACATGGGCAGGCTGTAGAGGTCTCTCATCAAGAGCCTCAATGGCAAGTGGAGTGTCACGCAGCTGCAGCGGAATCGAGTGCTTCGATACAAAGGTAGCATCAATGAACAGGCCTGCAGCCCCAGAGTCGATTAGAGCCTGTATCTCGTTGGACTATTCAATCTAAAAAAGGGTAAATGGAACCAGGGGCTTATCCTTCTGGATAACTGGGGACGAAACAAAGCCACCTAAGGTCTGTCCGTGACAGGACCTCAAGATTCGGGCATTACCTGGATGGGTAGGACAAGACTTCAAAAAGTGACCTGCCTGGCCACAATAAAGGCACAATCTCTCCCTCCTCCTAAAGGTTCTCTCATCTACAGAGAGACGCATGAAGTCCAAGTGCATGGTTTCACATTCACTGAGCGACTCGGTACCAGGAGGCATAGGAGGTGAGGGAGGCACGGGTGGGACTGCAAAGCTCAGAGACAAATGTACAGGAGGCTTCTGCAAGCGCTCCTTTAAAGAGAGTCTTTCTCTGAGTCTGGATTCAATGAGGATGGCAAACGTGATCTTCTCCAGCTCAGTGGGCTTATCTCGGGCTGCTATCTCATCCTTGATGGTATGCGAGAGACCATGAGAAAAAGCAGCCACGAGGGCCTCATTGTTCCATGCAATCTCTGCTGCCAGAGTATGGAATTCAATGGCGTAATCGGCAACAGTTCTTGTACTCTGTTCGATGGACATGAGGCACCTGGCAGCAGAAGCAGAGCATGCAGGAACATCAAATACCCTTTTAAATGAAGCCACAAACTCAGGGTAGCTCAAGACAACAGGTTTTTGCATCTCCCATAGAGGGTTTGCCCAGGCCAAGGCTCTCTCAGAAAGCAAAGATATCACAAAACCTACTTTGCTTCTGTCCGTGGGAAATGCCTGTAACTAGAGTTTGTATATTTATTTATTTTTTAAATCAATGATCTGTAATTTTGTTGTTTGTATGAAAAAATGATTTTATTACATTTTTACTCTTTCTGACCAATATATTATTATGCCGCTAAAAAAAAACCCGGGGATCCTCCCATTTTCTTTTTTTAACATCTCAAAGTATATCTCACCCTGATTGAGAAACCCTCTGCATTGGACTGGATCGCTCCCAAATTGCTGGGGAAGCGGAGCGGAACCAGACATACCTCTCATAGAGGTAATACTCGAGGCGGGTGTTTGCACAGAGCAGCAGCAGGGATGACCTGCAACACAGTTTGTCCCAGAGCAGCTACAGTGGGAGATTCCAGGTGAGCCGTGCGACTCAGGAACGTTTGTAACGCCATGGCAAACTGATCCATGCAGTGATCCAGTTCATTCAATCTGGAAAAAATATTACCAACAAGTGGATTGCCTGCATCCTCTGAATTTATGGCCTTCGCCTACTGTCAGAAACTAGACATGTGCATTCGTTTTTGTCCGAATGCATTTTCGTCCCCAAATTTCAGGTATTTTCGTTATCGTTTTAACAAACGATAACGAAAGTGCAGAATCCGAAAAATGAAAGATCAGACATCATGTCTATCGAACCTGTGGTCGAATGTGCCTAACCTTAACTGTATTAGTCCAGGATTATTCTACACAGAGAGAAAAGATTTGACAGAGAGAGAAATCTGGAATTGGGTGGAGGAAGTAAAATAAAAATAATGATGATGATGAATGTTATTGGCTGATTGTAACCAGGAGGAGCAATAAAATAGCTAGAACTGAGTACACACGTACAACCAACTTACTTTCACTTACGATTACTAGCAGAGAGAGACACACACGGAATCATTTCAGAAGACAGTCAAATTTTAGCTGCTCCGTTTGTCAGAGAACCTAAATTATTTAGCAATTAAGCATAAACACAGCAGCAGAACAACAGTGAAGCAAGCTACAGTTCAACTTAACTTTTTCATAATAATCTGCTGCTATTGTGTTAGTGTTGTGAACCTGATAGTGATAATATAGTGTTGCTAGTGTTGTGATAGCTTCAGAGGCTGCCCGTGTTGTGGGGGGGGGGGGGGGGGGGGGATTTATTATTATAGATTCTATATTGTAGATTGAGATTTTATATACCCTATCTTGTTACCTGTCTGATCAGTGATCACTATCACCAGCCCATTTTCTGTTTGAACTATATACATTCAACATGAACGACAAAGATTCGACAAAGCAGCGAAAAACATACAAACGTCGAATCTTTGGCTTATGGTGTCTGTCGAAAGTTCTAAGAAGATTCAACGGCGCAGCTAAACTATACGGAGTCATACAGTTTAGCTGTTCCTTCGAATCTTCTTTGAACATTCGACAGACACCATAAGCCTTCAATGACAGATTTGACCATAATTAATTTGGATTTTCAGACTAATGCAATTTTTAATGAAAAATGAAATAAATAAAAACTAATTTCGGAAGTAACTAAATAAATGTATTTTTCGGATGAAAACGAAATTCCGAAACTAAATATTTCAGTGTGATCATGTCTATCAGAAACCATGAAATCAGGCAGAGGCAGAAGTACAGTTAAATCACACTTGTTTAATAATAAAAGTAAAAAGAAGAAACATAGTCAAAACATAGCCAAAGTTCAGTAACCGGAACGGATAGTCAGCCAAGCCAGAAGTCAGGGATCAATGTAGTGTAAGCAGGATCTGGAGCCAGAAGGGAGCAAGTCTTGAACAGGATCACAGGAGATAGTTTCTGTGATGTTGTCCAAGGCGAAGGCAGAGATCCTCTGGACTGGACGGCTTAAGTAGGAAGGATCAATGAGCAAGATATCATCAACAGCTGAGTAACTGTGGAGCAATACAAGCTGCCAATTAGCCAACAGCTGAGCGGCCAGCTCAGAGAAGAGAGAGCTGAGTCTGAATGCATGCTTGTCAAAGCTGTTGGCTCTCCAACTTCTGCCTTTCGGCCTGGTGGATTCTGCCCCCTTCTGTGAATTTACACAATATGCTGTACCACCATGGCAGGTTCCCATTCACTATTACTTTTCACATAAGGCCATTCCTCCTCTCTACCATAACCTGGAAGGGAATGTTCTGGCATTGTTGGGCAAGGCAGTCAACCGTAAAATCCACCTTACTGCTGACACTTGGTCCAGCAAGCATGGGCAGGGATGATATATTTTGTTCACAGCACACTGGGCAACACTGCTAGCAACTTGAAAGGATGCAGGACAGGGCTCGGTGCTGCAGCTTGTTGGATCCCCACATTTCCATACAGCTGTTGGTGATGATGCCAAACCTGTGAGCTCCCTCCTCCTCCGCCACCTCCTTGCCCTCCTCTGCAGACTTGTCCTATGAACATCAGGTACTCTCTAAGCATTCAAAGGTCTATTCCTAGAGTCAGGTGCCATGCAGTGCTTCAGCTGGTGTGCTTAGGGGACTGCAACCACACTGAAGCACAGATTCTTGCAGCTCTGCAGGGACAGGCCCAGAGGTGGTTCACACCACTCCAGCTGGAGCCAGGAATGGTGATGTCGGATAATGGCTCAAACCTCCTGTCCGCCCTTAGACAGGGAAAGTTGACACATGTGCCATGCCTGTCACATGTCCTCAATTTGGTGGTGCAGCATTTCCTAAGTACGTACCCAGGGTTGCAAGATGTACTAAAGCAGGCCAGAAGAGTCTATAGCCATTTCAGGTGGTCATACACAGCCAGTGCTTGGTTGGCTAAAATGCAGCAGGAACTCCACCTGGCCATAAACCACCTGATTTGTGATATGCCCACCAGGTGGAACTCAACTTTGGGAATGCTGCAGTGGCTATACATGCAGAAGAGGGCCATCGATGAGTACCTGAAACCAGTATGACACAAAGACAGGCTCAGGCCGCCTCTGCTTTTTTTCCCCACGCAAATGGCTGATCATTAAGGATACATGCACTGTATTGTCACCATTTGAGGAGACCACAAGGATGGTGAGCAGTGACAGTGCATGCATCAGTGACACAATCCCTGTTGTGTTCCTGCTGGAGCAGACTCTGCGTGGCATTATGAACAGGGCACTGGAGGCAGAGCAGCAGGAGGAAGAGGAGTACTTCCTTTCCTCTCAAGGCCCATTTTATCCAGACACCATCATTCCTATGGTACAGAACACACAAAAGGAGAGTGGGGAAGAGGATTTTGGAACTTTAATAGGCTTTGAAGAAGAGGAAGACATGCGTCAATCTGTAAGTGATGACTTTCCAACCCCAGGACCTTTGGGAGTAGTACATGGCTGGGAGGAGGAAGTTCCAGATGCTGTCATCTTGAGTGACCCCAAGGAGTCTGCTTCTCAAGCCTCAGCAAATTTGAGGCACATGGGCAACCTCATGCTTCAAAGCCTGCGATAGGACCCAAGAATACTTGGCATAAAGGAGAAGGATGATTACTAGTTGGCAACCCTCCTTGACCACCATTATAAGGGGAAGGTCATAGAACTCTTCCTGTCCCCACGGAGAGTGCAGAAGATAAAATCTCTCGAGGACGTGTTAAAGAGGATTTTATTGAACGTTTTTCCAGACTTCAGTAGGTCACAGTGTTGTGGAAAACATAGTTTTGAGTCTTCTGTTGTTCAAGAGAGGAGCGTTAGAGAAGGCATCCGCCTAAATGAGGCCTTGCAGAATTTTTTTAGTCCTCGCCACCCAGGGCTGTCAGCTTCCACATCCCATCGGCAGCGTCTGCATCACATGGCAGACGATTACCTCAAGGCCAAAACAGAGAAGAGCTTTCCAGCTGATGATCCACTGACGTACTGGGGGTTATTTACTAAAGGATAATCCACTTTGCACTGAAAGTGCACCTGGAAGTAAAGTCGCTGTAGATCCGAGGGGGACATGCAAGGAAAATAAAAAACAGCATTTTAACTTGTACATGATTGGATGATAAAATCAACAGAGCTTCCACTCATTTCAGATCTAACCCTTAGATTTACAGTGACTGCACTTCCAAGTGCACTTGCAGAGCAAAGTGGATTTGCTTTTCGTAAAAAAACCCTACTGGGTCACAAGAATAGACCACTAGCCAGAACTTGCCCAGTATGCTACTGAGTTGTTGAGCTGCCTTGCATCCAGCGTGCTTTCAGAATGGGCATTCAGTGCTGCAGGAGGTTTCGTTACAAATCATAGAATGCATCTGTCCACAGACTCCATGGACCATTTGGCTTTTATAACAACGAATCAGTCCTGGATTACCAGCTATGAAGCCCCTAATGCCGATGTCACTGATTAAGTCTTTTTGGGATGTGGAATCTCTGCAGGACTTTGAGGCTGCCTAGCTTTGAGGGTGTTCAATCATTTCCTCTGGAAGAATGTTTTTGGTATAGGTTTCATGGGCACAATTAACACAAAAAGACCAATTTTTCAGCACCTGATTGACAGGAGCATATCATTGCAATTTTTTACAGCAAGGCCAATTCTTGCTTTCTTTAAAAGTACATTTATAGGGTTATGGTGGGAAGGCTCCACCGACACTCAAAGACCAATTTTTCTGCCCCTGTTTGACAGGTGCATATCATTGCATTTTTTACAGTAAGGCTAATTCTTGCTTTCATCAAGATTACCTATATAGGGTTATGAAGAGAGGGCACCATCGACACCCAAGGACCAATTTTTACGCACCCGTTACTTCTATCCAAAGTCAAAGTGACACCAGAATGTATCCAAAAAATCTCTAATCTTGTTCCCAGTGTACTACATTGTGGTCTCATCATACACACTGGCTCCCCAGCTGTTGCTGACCAAAATAAAGGCAGCTTGCAGGGAAAATTAAATTTTTTGGGCTTTATAAATGCAATTATTGCTGCAGCAGATTCTAGACATGGTACAGATCTGACTATTTACAGTTAAACTAAGGGGACCACCCAGGCACTATTGTATATTGGGAGGAATTTTTCATTTTAATGCTTTCACTTTAAAAATCAAAAAATTCACAAACTTTGTTTTTAGTGATACGATATAATCCACTGGACAGCCATTCTCATTTTTGTAAACCATTACATCAATGAAGGGAATTTTTTTGCAATCATAGGTCATAGTAAATTTTAAGTTCCAATCATTGGAATTTAATTTTGTAAGAAACTCCAGTAGCAATTCTGGGTTGTCATCCCAGACAATGAAAATGTCATTGATGTACCTGTGCCACTTAGAGAACATGGCACAGGTACATCATGAGACCATCGCCTGAGAATATGTATCTCTCCCATCCCCCTAGGTACAGGTTAGCACAACATGTGCCTATAGCGACGCCCTGCACCTGGAGGTAGTGGGAGCCTGCAAAGCAGAAGGCATTATTGGACAGGATGAAAAGCAGTATTTCTTTTACAAAATGATGGAATTGGCCCTCTAGCCAATCCTTCTGGGTGAGAAAGAATATGACCATCTCGATCCCTTGTTTATGTGGGATGCTACAATACAATGCATTGACATCGATGGTGGCCAACAATGCAGAGGCTGGGATTTGCATGTCATTTAAGTAGTTGTAAACCCTTACAAACCACTTTGACCTACAGGTAAGCCTAGATTAAGGCTTACCTGTAGGTCCAAGAAATATCTCCCAAGGTATCTCCCAAACCTGGATTGCGATGCATAGTAGTCCATTATGCTTTGGCTTTGCAGGGAATGAAAGAGGAAGTAAACTCATCAGGGTTTACTTCCTCTTTAAGTATTTGCAAGAAATGCAAAGTGTCACGTAGATTGGAAGGGATAGTCAGTACAAAAGTATGTAGTATAGAGTCTACATAGTGACTTGCATTTGGTTATGCATATCCATTCCCAGATACAATAGGATTTCCGGAATCTTATCCCCACCTACCACTTCTTATTTGACAATAATTTCATGCACATGTTTTTATAGTGTTCTATATCCATCACCACAATGTTTCCCTCTTTATCGGAAGGGTTTTATAACCAAATTATTGTTATCAGTTAAATTTCTAAGTGCTTTCTGTTGGACATTTAATGGATTTGATTTTGAGTTTCACTCCTAAGTTTTAATTTTTTCCATTTCCAATGTCACTTGTTTAACCACTTGCTTACTGGGCACTTAAACCCCCCTCAGTCCCAGACCAATTTTCAGCTTTCAGCGCTGATGCACTTTGAATGACAATTGCGCAGGCATACAACACTGTACCCAAATGAAATTTTTATCATTTTTTTCCCACAAATAGAGCTTTCTTTTGGTGGTATTTAGTTACAGCTCGGAGTTTTATTTTTTGCTAAACAAACAAAAAAAGATGCAAAAAAAAAAAAAATCAGGTTTTAATAGTTTGTTATAAAATTTTGCAAACGGGTCATTTTTCTCCTTCATTGAAGTGCGCTGATTAGGCGGCACTGATGGCTGCATTGGTGGGCACTGATGGGCTGCATTGGTGGGCACTGATAGGCTGCATTGGTGAGCACTGATCGGCTGCACTGGTGGGCACTGATAGGCATAGTTAAGGCGGCACTAATAGGCACAGATAAGGCGGCACCGATGGGCACAGATAAGGCGGCACTGATGGGCAAAGATGGGCACAGATAAGATGGCATGGATGGGTGGCACGGATAAGTGGCACGGATGGGTGGCACGGATGGGCACTGATAGGTACCACTGATAGATGGGACTGATGGGCACTGATAGGTGGCACTGATAGGTGGCTCTGATAGGTGGCACTGCTGGGCACTGATGGGCGGCACTGCTGGGCACTGATGGGCGGCACTGCTGGGCACTGATGGGCGGCACTGGGGTGCAGCACCTTTGAGGCACATTGTGGGCACTGTGGGTGGCACTGTTGGTGGCACTGCTGGATGGCACTGTGGGTGGCACTGTGGGTGGCACTGTGGGCACTATGGGCACTGCTGGGTGGCACTGATGGGGGGCACTTACTTTTATTCAGGATGGCACTGCGGTGGGCAGGTGGGCACTGACAGGGGGCAGGTGGTCAGCTGTATTGCTGGCCGTGATCGGGACTGATGTCCCGATCACGGCCGCCGGTGATCGGCTTTTTTTTTCTCTCCTCGCGCTGTCAGCGCGAGGAGGAATAATAGCCGATTACCGGCTCCGTTCTATCACATGATCAGCTGTCATTGGCTGACAGCTGATCACGTGATAAGGGGTCGGGATCGACCCCTTACACGGATCGGTGATCAGGCGAGTCTCACGGACTCGCCGATCACAGAGCGCGCCGCGCGCGCCCCTCAGGGTGCGCGCAGGCCGCTCGTACCCGGGACGACGTCAATAGACGTAGTCCCGGAAAAGTAGATCCGCGCTAATGCCGTCATTTGGCAATAGCGCGGATCCCAAGTGGTTAAGAAATATAGTTAGATTTGGGTAATCAAGTAGAAGGGAATATTTGGGATCTTCTTTTCAAGTAAGCTCTTGGTTTAAAGGTTTCCCTATCGAGCGCATCCAATATATCCTCAAGATCAATGGTGTCGATAAGGTCAAGTAGACCACTTTCAGCCAATAGTTAATTGAGTATCTTTAGCATATGAAAATCTTTTTTGCTATATTTATAAATGGTTGAAATGGTGTCGTGAGTAGTATTGCATCTGGAATACATAACTTTCAAAAGGACATTACATACAAATAAGTTGGTATCTTTGATAGTTTCAAAATGGTCTATGTCAGTGTGAGGACACAAACTTAATCCCTTGGATAAAAGTTGTTCATCCAAAGGTGTAAGATTATGAGACGAAAGAATAATGATTTCCATCTTCGTGTCATCTTTGATTTTTATGATGGTATCTAATTCACACTGGACCCCTATGCGTACTGGTCCAGTACACCTATTGCTTTTATTGGATTGGGGTCGACATTGTCTTTGCTGATTAAAACATTGTGGGGCTCTGTTACTACTGTAGTCACTTTGAAACTAGGGGAGCTAGAGCCGGAGGTATTCTCTGTTGTTGTTCTATTGGATAGTCTGTTTCCTCTAAGCTTAGGGCCGGATGACTGTCCGCCAACTCCTTGATCTGAAAAATCTGATCCTTTTTGCCATTAATATCTATATTGAACTTATCCAGATGCTGGATGAGTTCAATGTCTTTTTCTTTAAATAATGGTTGATTGCTAATGTAGGGGTGTTGCACAGTTAATTCATGTATATCATTATCGATAGTAACCAATGATTTTTTAATATTCGCCAATGAGCAGTCTTGTCATTTCATATGAACATGACAAGAGAGCATCTTCCCATTTAGTCTTAAAGTCACTGTCAATGGTTCTCAGATTAGCAAATATCTGGACTCATAGACCCATAGGGCAACATTTTTCCCCAACATAATGCTCCAAGAACTTAATGTGCCAGAAAGTGGTGGATTTTCATTCCATCCATTTCCTAAGCTTAAAGAAAAAGGCTATTGTGTCTGTGGATGCACCATTTGTACCCACAACATTTGCCTTATAGCCGTGCATCTTTTTTTCCCAGATAGAGTGCCGATACTGTTCAATTTTCAACTGAACAACAATTGAGAGGTAAGGAACTGCAACACTGGGTGTATCCAAAGAGCAAGTCAACACTCAGTACAAATTATGAATATTAAACAAATATATCTATATCCAAAACATGTATATAGAACCCATGTCAGGTCAGCTCAAAACAGGGAGGGCTTGGTGTCTTTCACCATGTAAATGTGACAGAGAGAGTAGAGCTGGCATGAGATTGGTGAAGGTGATACTCAGTCCCCAATAGTATTCACACAACAACAAAAAAATTGCCCATGGGACTTTTAAAGAGCACAACTCAAGTAAAATGTATAAAAGATTTATTTAACACACATTTAAAAACAACATAGAATACAGAAAAAAGAAAACATATTAAATATCAACATATTAGTAAATTTTGCATTCATATCATAGACCTTTCCAAAGGATCTGGATGTGTCATACAGATGACTGTCAGTAGTCTGGGATGGCTGTGCTAAGGCTCAACGCATTTCACAAGAGGAGTCTCACTTCTTTGGGAGAAGCACAGATAGATGCCTGGAGATCAAGAGCCCAAGTAAGAAAAAAAAAAAAAAAGGGGGGGTGGAGAGGGAAGGGGGGGGGGGAACAAGGAAGGAATTGTGCCAGACATAGACATATAAATTCAATAGGTTCCACTCACCATTGATGGAGGATTCCTGGCCTGCTAACTGACATCGATGACTCTTTGAAACAGTCAAAAAATGTGTATATATAGATGGGTAAACTACCCTGAATTTATAAAAGAGCCTTCAAAATGGAATGTCCATAAAAATAGATAGATAAATGCATATACTTCCAGTTGTTTGGCTGTTCGGTTGTTTCCGCCTTTGTTTTTCTTACTCTTTTGGTATTCATCACTGAAATTTACAAATACACTCATACAACCAGAGAGTGCTGTCTTGTATTTCAATACGGACATCGCTCATGATAACTGGTCGTATAGTTTACACATTTATGATCACATGTTATTCATATTTTCATTGTCTTTTGAATGAATAATATACATGGCTTTTTAACTATTCTACATTATCACTGTACTCTAGCAGTGTAACACATACACACTCAGGACTCTTATTGTAACAGTATACATATTTGTATAGATGGTATTATATTTTTTATATAAGTATAAAATAAATACTCTGCCTTTTTTTACTTTTTATTCATCACATAAGTAGCTATATGTGAATATAAAGGCACTTATCATACATTCTCAGATTGCATTTGACAATAATAATTTAATTTGCTCACTGTACTGTCTGGTTAGGTTTTCATTATGATGTATTTCCTTGACTGGACAGGTATGGGTACTCCCGGTGTGGACTCTTGCAGTTTTCCCCTGATTTTCTTCTCCCTACCCTCACACAGGGCAGAAAACTTGATGGCATGGTTGGCAGTGTATGCATTTATCCATCTATTTTTTTGGACATTCCATTTTGAAGTATCTTTTATAAATTCAGTGTAGCATACCCATCTATATATACAATTTTTCTGACTGTTTCAAAAAGAGTCTTCGATACCAGCTAGCAGACCAGGAGTCCTCCATCAATCGTGAGTGGAACGTATTGAATTTATATGCCTGGTTGCCACATTTTCTTCCTTGCCCCCTCCCCCCTTTTATTTATTTATTGTTTTTTTTTTACTTGTGCTCTTGTTCTCCAGGCATCTGTCTGTGTTTCTCCTGAAGAAGAGAGGCTCCTCTCCTGAAACGCGTCGAGCCCTAGCACAGTCACCCTAGACTACTGACAGTCATCTGTATGACACATCCAGGTCCTATGGAAAGGTCTATGATATGCATGCAAAAGTTTCTAATATGTTGATATTTAATATGTTTTCTTTTTTCGGTATTAAATGTTGTTTTTAAATGTGTGTTAAATAAATCATTTATACATTTTACTTGAGGTGTGCTCTTTAAAAGCCCCATTGGAAATTTAGTTTTTTGTTGTGTGCATACTATTGGGGACTGTGTATCACCTTCACCCATCTCATGCCAGCTCTACTCTCTCGGTAAAAATAGGTAGTTGAGCTATGGTTTTACCCCACACAGTCGCAAGTGTACATACAGAAGCTGGTGGGGATCTGCCATTTGTGAGGCAGCTGGTAACAATCATCAAGCACGGTTGGTCGTCGTGTTGGTGAGTCACTTTGACTGACCTGGATATAATATATTGCTGGATGACAAGATCAATGTTGGATTTACATTGAGGGGGAGGCATTGTTATTTTTTCTAATAAAGGACTTTTTTTCATGACGTGGGTGTTTTTTATTACTATTTACATTTTTAGTGACAAGTAACAAGAGGTACTAGGGACTTAATCACCTGGGGCGAGGGCTTCCAGATTCTGACAAATTTTCATCCCTGCAGACCCCCACACCATTTATGGACGACAGGCGTAAAGATAAGGCCCTTGTTCCCATCAATATGTTGACAATATGTCTTCCAGGGGGGGGCTTTGGAGACAGGTTCATAAAGTGGTTGTAAACCCCTTTTTAGAACTTGTACCTTTAGGTAAGCCTAGAATAAGGCTTACCTATAGTTACTGTAAATATCTATTTGTATTTATCTCCGCATGTTTAGGATATATTTATCTTGTAGTGCGTTGAGGATGTCATTGGCGCATGCGCTGTGAAGAAACGGCCCTCCGTGATGTTTTTTTCCAGAGCAAGTGCCGCGACTGACAGCTCCGGCGCACGTGCGCGGGGGTGATGTCACATGGCTCTGGCCAGTCACACAGCCAGAGTCCGTGGCCCTGGAAGGAGGCGGGAAAAGATGAATGCAGCCACCAGCATGGACATCGCGGGCATCGTTTGCAGGTAAGTACCACATAATGGGCTAGTATGCGATGCATACTATAGTTTGCTGGGTTGGCAGGGAACAAAAAAAGAAGTAAAACCCATCAGGGTTTACTTCTTCTTTAAAGTGGCTGTAATAAAAACTACCCAAATCCGTTGCATGCGTTGGACACCTTAACAAAATTGTCGCACGGCTTTCCTGAATTAGGAGCAAGTTGTTTTATAGAAAACTCTGCTGCCAGAGAAGTCTGAGAAGTCATAAATGCTTTTTCCAGTAATGGCATGTAATGACTGCCAAATTTCTGAAAAAGCAAAAGAGGATCTTCATAGTGTAAATACTGTAGCTGTTGACTTAAGAAATAAAAAAAAAACACACACACACTTACCTGTCCCAGGATCCAGCAATGTCCTCACCTAGCCCTACTCTTTGCTAGCCTTCGTGTCTAGGCGCTGGCATCTCATCTGTGGGCAGCTAGCTGTGACTCCTTGTGGCTTCACAGTCGACTGCCCACTACGCATGTGGGAGCCGTTGTTGAATGGTCCTGTAGTCTCCTGGAACTTGTGACATATATCAAGAGGTGATTGGAGTGGTATTGGGAGTGGGTGCCTGTCAAAATCAGATGTAGTAGTGGAATTCCCCCCCCCCCAAAAAAAGACATTCATAACATGGGAGAGGACATGTTATGAATATTCAGAACATGGGAGAGGACAGAGGACTTTTGGGTGAAGTTCCGCTTTAAATTTGATGGGAAATATTTCAAGTTTTCACACTTGAGAGAATTCATATTTTAAATCTTTTGGGTAAACGTACCCTTTAAGGGTAAAAATAAATTAATACAGCAGAAAAGTTTAATCACTGCAGGTAACCACATTTAGAAAGGACCAGTGAAGCATATCTGCAATGAATGGAAATTAGCATTCACTTTGACATACACAATTATTGTGGCTAGGCATGAATAATTTTGAATTACTAAAGAAATAGCTACATAATATAAACAAATGTAAGCTATGGGGAGGCAACTATTGAAAGCTCCAACATATACTTTAAGTTAGTTATCACTTGAACAAAAATAGAGTTTTGTGTATTATTTGGAATGTTTCTTTGAATACTTTCAATTCTTGTTTTAAAAAGTTTAGAAGCAAATAGCTAAATTACATAAAAAGTTATACACACTTATTGGCCACTTTTTTAGATATAGTAAACCTGCTTGTTAGCATAACTATCCAAACATGAAATCATATGGCATAAAATCGGTATATAAAGCTTGCAGATAATCAACTGATGTTTGACCCATTAGAGTAAGGAAAATACAGGATCTAAGGCCTGAAATACACTAGTCTAATTTCAGATGTGACTTGAGTTGCAGAGAATTGCATGACAATGGAATCACATTGTTTTCAATAGTGTACGTTCACATCAATGTGAATGCATGAAGCGAATTTGAAAAAGGTTCCTGTACTACTTTGGTGAAATTTCAGCACGGTTTGGCCCTATAGAATATACAAACCATCAACCAAGTAGCATTCAAGTAGTGTCCAAGTAGTATGCAAGTATCATGCAGGTAACACTATATAATTGCACTGAAAGTCTGATCGCAGCAGTGCAGTTTTGGTGCACGGCAGATGAGACTTGCAGCACCTCAGAAACTGCTGTCAACATTTCCCACTTTGAAGAGATTCCCTCCCACTTAAGGACAAGTAGTAAAAAAACTTGACATGGGTTTTTAACCCTTCCCTACTCTATTCAAAATGTGTTATTTTTTATTTAATACAGGTACTTATAAAGCACTGTCAATTTACACAGAGCTTTACGTATATATACTTTCAAATCTGTCCCTCTCTTCAAAGAGCTTACAATCTAAGGTCCCTAACTAACATTCATACATACTGTACACACACTAGGGCCAATTCAGACAGGAGCCAATTAACCTACCAGCATGTCTTTGGAGTGTGGGAGGAGAGGACAAAAAAACAAAAGTTGACTTTCCATACACTTTAAGGTACTTTTGTGGGCACACCTTACAAAGGCTGGCAATATATAAGTGATGTTACTAAAATCAATAGGGATTTATTGCTAAGAGTAGTGATTGAATGCTACACAATGTTATTGTGCAAGCTACAAAAGTAGAATGTAGTATAGATCAAATGCACACAATTGGACCTTTGTGAGATGTATTACCTTTACTACATGCTACTTGTAGGTTACACAATAGGGAGTAGTTTCTTCATCTGTTTAACATTTGCTCGCTATTCCTAGTAACTAATCCCTAAGGATTGTAGCATCATTTTAAAAAAAAATGTATTCTTTTAAAAAGCCTGTGGCGTGTGAAACACACCCAAAAAGCTCCACCCGGTGCCAAAAAAAGCGCACGCACGTAAAGAGGGAACACAAAAACATGCAACGGGTGCTACACGGTCCTCCCTAGGAAGGACTTCACCCTAATCGTTAGGCTCCAGACGGGGGATGAGGTACTTCCCTTGGGTCCATCTAGCCGAACCAAGCCAAACGGCTTATGTCCACCCCCTCCCAAGACTTTCAGGGCAGGCCCGAGAACCCACACCCTACTCATCACACAGTGACAAAATGTGTACACACCAAACAAAAAAATACAAAAAAGTGACAAACATGGGGCTAAAATAAATAGGAAAGTGGGGAGAAGGAAGTGGGAGAAGTGAAAGGGTGACCATTGTGCAATACAATGGCCAGGCCCTTCAGCCAGGAATAAAAATTTCCCCTGGTCCTAGTCAAAAGGCTTCGCCCTAGAGGCAGGTGTCAAAAAAAGTGTGTATGGTGAAGTGACCATGGTGCCATAAATCAGTGTGACCTTCACTCACAGTGATTGTCTGGCACCCCTAAACTGCCACTTCAGGGGCACATTCACCACAGGCTTTTCATCACAACCCTGACCAACAACCCAGACCAGCGCAGCCCCCACTCCACACAGGAAGGCCTGAAGTTCTGGAAGCTAAGGAAGAGCCCTGGATGAAGACTCAAACGTCGCTCCCCTCCCTCCTACATAATTACATTCAGGAGATACTAACAACTCCTCCCCTCTAAAGGAGGAGTCGGTGTTCTCTCCTGAATAACTGTATGGAGCTAGGACTACACCAATCCAGGCCAGAAGGCCAGGGACCCGACCTTCTGGCCACACCCAATGCAGCACCCATCCTCACCAGGAGCACCCTTCCAGATGGCTCAGACGCAACCAGTAATCAGCCCTCAGTAATCTGTCGGCAGCTTGACATAATCCCTACTGAAACCGCCCTTCCAGGTACAATTACGCTATTGGATTTGCCAGCCCTCCCCTATGGGAGCAGCACAGCGCATCCTCTGGCAACTGATAAGAAGAAGCAATTGTAGTATCATGTAGTATCATGCCTGAGCTACTAAAATGTCCACTTATCTATAGCCTAAAATGGCACCAGACCCATAGATTAGCAACCTTCAGGTGCTTTCTCCGATCATCTACAGAGAGCTATGGAATCCCCAAACCCGGGACACTCTTACGCAAATATAAACCACAGCTTCCATTGTTCAGCTTTGGCTTCATGCCTTTGTATCTCCTCTTTTACTAAACCATAGAGTCCTACAATCCCATTTGGTGGCCAACAGGAAGACATGGGAGCAAAAGGAGGAAGACAAGAGCTTTGTATTTGCATAGTACTGTGTTTCATGCACTTGCTGGAGCCATCACTTGCCAACAAGACATAACCGGGTGACCCTGCCCCTTCTGACAACATGTGACATCAGAGGGGGGCAGGGTCACCTGATTATGTCACCGGGTGGCCCTGCCCTTGGCTATATAACAGCTGTCACAGCAAAAAGGCTGAAGTCGACGGGACACCTCCCATGGTGGCAGAGTTTTTCATTTTTTTGTTTTTTTTTCTCAGGACCATCGGCGCCGTGATTGGCGATGGATTTACAATGCAGGACTTTTTTTATATAAAGGAATTGTCAAAAACTGTCATTTTACGCTTTTTACGTTTTTGGTAAATGGGTAGCCATACCCATTCACATAGGGGGGGCAGGATCTGTGGGCTCCCTTGTTAAAGGGAGCTTCCAGATTCCAATAAGCTTCCCACCCACAGATCGCCACAACCACCAGGGAAGGGTTGTGGGGATGAAGCCCTTGTCCCCATCAACATGGGGACAAGGTGCTTTGGGGGGACCCCAAAGCACCCTCCCCATGTTGAGGGCATGTTGCCTGGTACGGTTCAGGAGGGGGGTGCTCTCTCGTCCCCCCCTTTTCTGCAGCCTGCCAGGTTGCATGCTCAGATAAGGGTCCGGTATGGATTTGGGGGGGGGGGGTGGGGGGCACACAATTTTTTTTCAAATTTGGCACGGGGTTCCCCTTACAATTCATACTAGACCTGAAGGGCCATGCCATTTTGTTTTTACATTTTCGCATGGCGTTCCCTTTAATATCCATACCAGATCCAAAGGGCCTGATAATGGCCGGGGGGGGGACCCACGCCATTTTTTTCAATGATTTTTTATGTATATTGCCGGGATCTGACAATACATTACAGCCGCGAGCAATTTTAAATGACATGTTTTTCTTTAGAAATGTCATTTTTCTTGTGGTACTGTTATAAACATGGGAAATATGCGTTACTTTAAAGGCAGACTAAGGGGATGCCCAGGCACGATATTTAAAGGAATATTTCATTTTTATTCTTTCACATAAAAATCACTGCTCTTGAAAAAACTGCCGTTTTCAAATTTTTTGCATTGATACATTTCCCCTGGGGGAGTACCCAGGCCCAAAAAGCCCCGTACACACGAGAGGACTTATGTCCGACAGACTTCCGAAGGAGTTCTGCCGGAGTTCTGCCGGAGTTCTGACAGAGTTCTGACGGACTTTTTGACTGAGCGGACTTGGCCACACACAATCACACTAAACTCCGACGGATTCGAACGTGATGACGTACGACTGGACTCGAATAAGGAAGTTCATAGCCAGTAGCCAATAGCTGCCCTAGCGTCGGTTTTAGTCCGTCGGAATAGCATACACACAAGCGAATTTTTCGAAGGGACCGGGTCCGGCGGAGTTCCGTCTGAAAAATTTGAAGCATGTTCCATATTCTAAAGTCCGTCAGACTTTGGCGAATCAAAAGTCCGTTGCAGCCCACACACGATCGAATAGTCTGACGGAATCAGTCCGTCGGACTTTGGATGTTGAAAAGTCCGCTCGTGTGTACGCGGCAAAACACTTTATGGCAATAACTTTCATATAAGCCTTTAAAATTAACAATTTAGATTTTTCATGTTCGTGTCCCATAGACTTTAACAGTGTTCGCATGTTCTGGTGAGAACCAAACAGGGGGTTGCTCGGCACATCCCTAATGTATGCACATTTATGTGCATATGGCACTGAGCATGAATGCATTCTATTGGCCAGAATATAATTTTTTTTCTGCCCATTGAAATACATGTATGCTTATATGCACACCTTTACATACGTTTACGCGTATACACACATAAATTATGTTCAAAAGCTCCTCTTTCTCTCTCACAAATATTTGCTGATCATTACGCAGAAGTTTTTGTACTAGGAAAAAAAATCATGCATAATAAGATCAAGAAAATGTTTATGTCTATGTGAATGTAGCCTTTTACCTCTAATTTCTTCCTCTTAAAATATGGATTTAAATGCCTAATGTGCATGGCTACATAAGGTAACATAGAACTACGACAAAAATTACTAAATCGCAAAAATTGAATCTCCGTGGAATAATCTAAATGAAAACAGCTGCAGCACTTAAAACGTGGTCAGTACCCAAGGATAATATGTAAAATAAGTGATAGTGCTGCACTATAATCAATTATCCACCCTATAATAAAGTGCAATGTGCTACTAGCGCAGCAAAAAATTTGAATAAAGTGCAACAAACATGACCGCCAAGAGGAGAAAATCACTAGGCAATTCAACTCGGCCCTACCAAAACCACACGATTGTACAAATCTCTGTGTCACAAACCTAATAAACACCACCGGTAATAATTATAGATGCCTAGTGCAAAACACACATCATAATAAAGTGCAATAGTGCTGATGTGCTCAATTACATAGGTTGAGCTCTTAATTCAAAAAGGTAACCATTAGGGAAGAAATACCACACCCCTTAATAGTGGACCATATATATAATTAAAGATGATCAGAAAACTACTAATAATTGCAAGTGTATATCACGCTATAAATAAATAAAGAACAATGAATATGAATATATAAAATACTAGTAATGAAAATGTGCAAGTTGTGCAGCTTGTGCAAAAAGATGCATGCAGAAATAGTTGAACACAAAACTATACAGACACCAGAAAAGCCCTGGTAATCCTAGATCAGGTCATTAGACAAGGACCTGCTACTCATGGATCAGCTGGGCTGAAAATAATTGAGTTGTTTAAAATCACAATTAATTCAAAGAAACATGCAGCCAACTCCTGAGCGTGTTAAAGTGTCAGTATATTGTATCAAAATGAGCAGATAGACTTCAGCATTCAATATTACCCAGAAGAGAAATTCAAACAAAGTCTGCTGATACTGCACTCACGGATAGATGGATGCTTACAGGAAACAAAAGGTGAAGGATATCATTGCGCAATGCTGTAGTATAAAAGAGGCTTAAGGACATCAATCTTATCCACTCACATGAATTAAGAGATACCAAGCGCTGTTAGGATACATAGGTCAGAAACCGCCGCTAATCCATCTAGGAGGCTAGTATGTCTGTCACAGGCTCCGCCTACGCGTTACGTCACTGTCACGTGACTTTTTCAAGGGTTGCCTGGACACTCAAGACGTCATCATTCCATTTACAGCACTAAGGGGTACAATGACTTTATTCATCTGACAAATTAAAAAAAATTTAAAAACAAAGTGCAAATTAAGCAATGTAAACATATTATCGGATTATAACTATAATGCACATTAAGGGAAGCTCCCTCCAGTGGGCAATACGGGGATATTCACCCAAAATAAATCTATACACACTGAATAGTCCTATGCACATTAAGGGAAGCTCCCTCCAGTGGGCAATACGGGGAAATTCACCCAAAATAGATCTATACACACTGAATAGTCCTACTAATGTCCATCTATATAAGCCCTCTCAACAATAAATGACCCTATATATAAAAGATCTCAGCAATAAATATACATATAGGGGAAAGTCGCTACTCTCAAATTGATGTATAGTTAGAGGCCAAATCACTTAGTATATATACTAAAAACTAAGAAATAATATAAAATGTACAAATATAAGCAGAACGTATATAGAAATAAAGTTAAAAAAATGTAAAAATATGAAAACATTTATGAATGAAAAAAATATACAATTAAAATGAATTATGAATTAAGACAGTATAAAAATCTAAAGTTACTTACTCTATGACAATATATACTATAGCATAGACAGAGCATAAAAATAAAAATATTATCAAGGAATTGGTATGTACATGTTAACTATATGCCTCCACTTAGAGTAGACCAGGGATATGCAATTAGCGGACCTCCAGCTGTTGCAAAACTACAAGTCCCATCATGCTCTGCCACTGGGTGTCATGCTTGTGTCCATCAGAGTCTTGCTATGTCTCATGGGACTTGTAGTTCTGCAACAGCTGGAGGTCCGCTAATTGCATATCCCTGGAGTAGACCAAAAACAGAACCAATGGACGGGGGAGAGAGAACCCTCACCCATTGGTCATATTGGCTATGCAACACAATAAATATAGATCCACTTGTTGGAAAACTAGACCTGGGCCAAACAGACACACGACCCATCATACATAAATATTAGGTAATAACCAAACAAATGGAGTAAGGATTGTTCATACCACTATATCAATACTCCCCAGAGGGTACAAACCCCATCCTTATATCCACAAGTAAAAATATGTCAAAAAAAGCTCCCTAGAAAGTATAAATCACACCCTTTCATTGACAAGAACAAAATACTACTACAGGCCTATATATACCCATAATAGATATATAGATAAAAAGATCTCAGAATTTAAAAATATATATGTGCTAAAAAGTAACACCCAAATCGCTGGACAAAAAAATATATAATAAGATACTAAAAATCTGAAATAAAACAATTCAAGTTAAAATTGATTCAGGGCCCTGGGAGATAAAGTACACATTTCATAAATCCATCCAGGTTCACTTTTGCTCAATTCTCAAATTTTGTTACTTCCCCTCCAATGGGGGCTGAACTTCTCAATAGCCCAGAATTTTAACTGGGAAGGATCTTTATGTAGTGTAGTGAAAAATGACGTGAAACACTATGCTTGGTGAAGCCACTTTGAATGTTTTGTATATGTTCGTGTAGGCGCTTCCACATAGGACTTTTGGTCCTGCCAACGTATTGTAATAGGCACGGACATTGCAGTACATACACCACCCCTTCTGTTTTACATGAAATAAACTCTCTAATATTGTAATCATTTTGGGTAACTGTAGAGGTAAAATTAGAGCATTTCTGGCCCATCCCTTTGGTGTGTGTACATGCGTAACATCTTCTGCATGGAAAAAAGCCTTTTTCACTGAACGCTGTAAAAAAACGAGATCTTTTTGGGGGATCTGGTACATTTTTCGCAACTAGATCCCTTAATGTAGGGACCCTTCTATATGTAAAATGTGGTTTAGGAGGAAGAATCTTTTGTTATTGGATATCCGCTAATAACAATGACCAATATTTATTAATGATGCGCTCCACCTGTTTGTGTTGAATGCTATAATTTATTAGCAATGGTATTTGATCAGATTGGTTGGAGGTTTTAGGCTTATCCTGTATAAGTTGGTCTCTTGAGGTGGTGTATAAGGTAGCTCCTGTTCATCGTAACCCTCGCTCGTGAATTTCTTTCCCATCATTTCTGCCTGTTCCAAAAAGGTTTGTGGGCTAGAACAGTTCCGTCTGAGCCGTATTAATTGTCCTTTGGGGATATTCATCAACCAGGGATCATGGTGGCAACTGTTTACTGGGATAAAGCTATTTCTCTCAACCAGTTTGAAGTATGTCTTGGTGGTTAATAATCCACCTTCCTGTTGTATTAATAAATCCAAAAAGTGGACACCTATTTCACTGATCTCATATGTGAGTTTAATATTTTTTGGGGTGTTATTGAGTTTTTCAAAAAAATGAATTAAGCTGCCCCGATCCCCCTTCCATATTATAATACAGTCATCTATATTATTATTATTATACAGGATTTATATAGCGCTGACAGTTTACGCATCGCTTTACAACATTACAGTACAATACAAGACAGGGGGAATCAGAGGGCCCTGCTCGTTAGAGCTTACAATCTAGGAGGGAGGGTCAAGTTATACAAAAGGGTAATAGCTGTGGAGGATGAGCTAATGGAGAAAATAGTGCAGTTGTTAGATGGAGGCAGGATAGGCCTCTCTGACAAGGAAAGTTTTCAGGGATCGCCTAAAAGTGGATAAATTTGGAGACAGTCTGACAGATTGGGGTAGTGAGTTCCAGAGGATGGACGAGGCTCGGGAGAAGTCCTGGAGGCGGATATGGGAGGAGGTGATGAGGGAGTTAGAGAGCAGGAGGTCTTGGGAGGAACGAAGTGGGCGATTAGGTTGGTATTTTGAGACTAGGCTAGTGATGTAGCTGGGGGCAGAGTTGTGGATGGCTTTGTATGTAAGTGTTAGTATTTTGAATTTAATTTGTTGGGCAAGTGGCAGCCAATGGAGTTATTGGCAGAGAGGGGTAGCAGACACTGTGCGGTTTGTAAGGTGTATGAGTCTGGCAGCAGGATTCATGATGGACTGAAGGGGGGATAGTATATTTAAAGGTGAGCCAATGAGGAGGGAGTTGTAGTCAAGGTGAGAGGAAACCAGGGAGTGAATCAGGAGCTTTGTGGTTTCATTGGTTAGAAAGGGACGTCGTTTAGAGATGTTTCGGAGGTTGAGGCGGCAAGCTTTGGAAAGTGATTGGATGTGGGGCTGAAAGGAGAGTTCAGAGTCCAGGATAACACCTAGTACCCTGACATGTGAGGATGGGTGGATGGCTGTTCCATTACTCTTGACAGAGAAGTCAGGGGAAGAGGCGCGTGGTGGAGGAAATATTATAAGTTTGGTTTTGGACAAGTTGAGTTTGAGGAAGTGTTGTGACATCCATACAGATATGTCTGTTAGTAAGTTGGTGATGCGTGAGGAGACTGATTGGGTGAGTTGAGGGGCGGAGAGATAGATTTGTGTGTAGTCAGCATAGAAATGATATTGAAAGCCGTGAGTGGCTATCAGCTGACCCAGGGAAGAGGTGTAGATTGAAAATAAAAGAGGTCCAAGAACAGAACCTTGGGGGACGCCGACAGAGAAGGGAAGAGGAGTGGAGGAAGTAGAATTGTAAGTGACATTGAAGGTGCGTTGGGATAGGTAGGATGAGAGCCACTGAAGAGCACAGTCACAGAGACCAAGGGAGTAAAGTTTTTGAAGGAGGAGGGGGTGGTCAACTGTGTCAAAGGCAGCTGAAAGGTCCAGAAGTAGGAGTACAGAATAGTGTCCATTGGTTTTTGCAGTTAGTAGGTCATTTGTGAGTTTTAAAAGAGCAGTTTCTGTTGAGTGTTGAGGGCAAAATCCAGATTGATTTATATATTGTCTGTACAGCACAAGGTCATCGGGGGTATCAGCATATATCACTTGTTCCTCCCATTTGGACATAAAGATGTTTGCAACACTCGGTGCATATTTGGCACCCATGCCAATCCCATTCAATTGTCTATAGTACTCATTATTGTGCCAAAAATAATTATGTTGTAGGCCAAACGCTAAACATCTTAAAATAAATCTTTTTTGTTTTGAAATCATATTAGTGAATTTTTCAAATGCCCATTTGGTGGATTCGATCGCCTCTCCATGATAGCCCACGTACACACGGTCGGAGAATCCGTCGAAATGTGTCCTATCGGACCGTGTTGTCGGATAATCTGACTGTGTGTGGTATGCATCGGACTGATTCAGTCGGAATATCCGTCGGACCAAATTTTCCAACATGTTGGAAATATTTTCCGACCAACTGGTCCGATAGGACATACTCCGATCATGTGTAGCCTACTCCGACGGACAAGGTGCCACGCATGCTCACATTCAAATTCCGACACGGAAGCGCTCGTTCAGGTAAAACTACTGCTCGTAAGCGATATAGCACATTGGTCACGCTGCAATGTTAAAAATTCTTTCATCAAGCGCATTCTCTTGTTCTTTACAATGCTACAAGAACGAACTTCTTTTGATGCTCATAGTCACACACACTTCTCCCGAACGTATTTCATTACTCTTTTTTAACCATTTCAGCAATACAATTTTAGTTTGCGTCACATCTACACAATGTTAGATTAGGTTTATAATTTTTGGATGGTTTTTTTATTTTTATTTCCTAAAAATCTCCTTTAAAGACAGTTTGGTAATTTCTCCTTTTTTTGGGGTGTTTTTTGTGTGTAAACTTAATACCCAACATTATTTTTTTTTTTATCTTTCTTTTTTCTTTTTTAATTTACAGGAGGTTGTTTAGTGTTGGTACCCCTTGTTATTCATTTCACTTTGTAATTTTGATATGTACCTGCCTGCTCACAAATAAACTGGCCTTTTGGAAGTAAAACACATTAAAGCGGGAGTCCACCGGGACTCCGCGTTTTTTTTTTTTTTTTAAAAGCCAGCAGCTACAAATACTGCAGCTGCTGACTTTTAAATAGTGACACTTACCTGTCCAGCGCGCCCGCGATGTCGGCACCCGAAGCCGATCGCTCGCTCGTGCCGCCGCCATCTTGGGTATGGGAATCAGGAAATGGAGCCTTTCGGCTTCATTTCCCGGTTCCCTACTGCGCATGCGCGAGCCGCGCGGCGCAATCCGGACGGTCCCCGCTGCCTCTGGGAGCTGTGTGTTTCCCAGCAGGCAGCGGGGCACTTGCTGAAGGGGAGCGGGCGCTTGCGGAAAGGGGCGTAACGTACGCCCCTTTCAGCAGAGAGCTAGCCCGGAAGTGGGTGCAGTTACCTGGATTATCCAGGTAACTGCACCCCCCTCCCCCCTGAAAGGTGCCGATTGTGGCGCCGGAGGGGGGGGGATTCCGATGAGCGGAGGTCCATTTTAGGGTGGACCTCCGCTTTAAACAAGTATTTCATCAAACAAAAAAAAACGTTATTTTTGTTGCTCCAAAATAAAAATAGGAACGCAGCACTGGAGAAACTTCTTACTTTGGTGCAGCCTTTGGCCCCCAGGGCAGACATGAACAAATTAGAATAGAAAAAATTGGTGGCCTGAGGAGTACATATCTCAGGGAGATAGTCTGGTCCCGAAGTCCTAGAGAACAGGAAATTCAGATGCCATTTCTGTCCCCAGGATGTGGATCTTCAAGAGGCTGCATCTTCTGGCAGACCAGACTGAACCCAGGCCATCACTCTCTCGTCTTCCTTGGGCACTTCCCACCAGGCATCCTTCGAGGCTGTGGCTGGGCTCCTGTAGTTGGGGCAGGAGGAGGAGGGCGTTGGTCGACCTCCTGGCTGCCACTTGCCACAGCCTCCCCTGACTGAGGTCTTCCTGTGTATGAAAAGGGGACATAGTTTTAGTTTTTTGATCATCAATCACACCATTTAGTGCTCCTGGCTTTTGCAAATTGAATGTTACCAAATAGAACAGACTATCATTCTGAGCCCAGCATTTTTCTTTCCCGTCCCAATCATTTTTGGTCACTACTGTCTATTGAGATGTAAACCACTTTGATAAATCACAACTTACTGATCAATAAGAACATCTAGTTAACATCATTAAATGTAACACAAGAAATATGTTCAACAATGCAATACCTGTCTCAAGCTGGGCCCCACCACATGTTGCTGCCTGGAAGGCCCAGGTTGGACGTTGGAAGCCTCAGCTGGGGGTGAAGGATGCCTTGAAGGAAGCCTGGAGAGTGGTGGCCTGGGTAACCCTTGGTCTACCAGAAAATGCAGCCTGTCAAAGTGAACCATCCTAGGGTAATAAACGGCATCTGGATCTCCTGCTCTCAAGGACTCCAGGTGCTTCTTTTTCTCCCTGAGATATGTAATCCGCATGGCCCCAATTTTTCTATTCAGATAGGCCATGTCTACCGTGGGGACCATGATCCGCACCAAAGAAAGCAGTTTCTCCAGTGCTGCGTTCCTCTTTGTTCTGTCGGCATAAAACTTGTTGTGGAACTGCCACAGGCAGGGCATCTCCTAGTAGAGTTCTAGGAATAGCCCCATAAAATTTTCATTTTTGAATGGATCCATATTGTCTGCAAGACACAACACAAGACAAACCCTCAAATACTAATAATGCCATTAAAAACCCTCCTAATCTTGTCCCAACATCGGCCTAGATAGAAGCAGTCTAGTCTAGTGAAGCACCAAGTTAAAAATGTTACCTTAGTTTCCACGTTCGTCACGTCCGCGCATCACTCTCTTCCCAGATCGTACGGACGATACACGTGTGTTGCGTTTTATATACAGTGCGCATGCGTGAAACTCCACCCACCCCTGACGTTCTTTCCAGACTATTCCCCGCCCCTTCGCTTCTGGCGCAGTGAGGAGAGCACATGGCGAGAGAGAACGCAGGTGCGCAATAATAATAGTTCCACTAACAAGGAGGAGGGTGAGGAAAGCCCGGAGCCTGAAACGTCCCGATCCAGGAAGACAAGATTTAAGGCCTCAAATATGTCTTTTGGAGAGATGTTGGAGATGGTGGACATATTGAACAGTACCGACTATGATGGGAAGTATGGACCTTACCCAAACCCAAATATCAGAAAGGCCAAGATCGTGAAAGTTGTGAAGAGTCTTCAGAAGAATTTTGGGGTACACCGATCCAAGGATCAACTGAGAAAACGCTGGTCAGACCTGAAACTGAGGGAGCACGAGCAGTACATAAGGATCTAGCGTGTTCTTAAAAAAAGTAAGTAGTTTCCTGTGTTCATATGATTATTCTTGCTTGCATACTGCTTCATGTGCTTTGATTTCATGTTGTGCATTTTAAAATGGCCACTTTCAAGTTCATGTTTTCGTTCGTTCGTAAGAAACATCGTTCTGCAGGGATGTATTCCAGCTTAACAAAGTGTACCCAATAATGTTCTCACCTTGTAACTCGGCCCAAAAACACAATTGTACAACACTTCCAAGCAATGTTTCAGATTCCTATTTCTGCCCTCTGTGTGCTAATTATTCTTTGTTTACATTCTCATAGGGGAGAGAAGACTGGCAAGTATGAGGACACCAGGGACCACACCCCTCCCAAAGAAGGGCAACTTCCAAAAGCAGAAACAGAGGAGCAGTAGCAGGAGGAGGAGGAGGAGGAAGGAGAGATCGTGGAGGTTGGACAAATTGTCACCACAACAGGTGAGTGTTGGAGAACACAGCTTCCGGTAAGCTCAGCAATGTATATCACCATATTTTTCTTACATGGTGTGTTTGTTTGCTTTGTTTTGTAGGTGATGTGGAAGAAGATTCCCGTTTTACCAGTGAAAGTGCCCAGATCTTGATCGGGGAGATAATGGGGTGCAATCGTGATTTGGAAATTATGCAACAAAACATTAATGATGTAAAAAATAAAATGAAGAACATCATTGATGTTTTGGGGAGAGTGTGAAACCACAAAAACTAGATATGGTTTTATTTTTGCTCTTTTAAAAACAAAATGTTGTATTTATCGAAATTACAAATTTGGAAGATGCACAGAGTGTGTAAACATGCGCTATCTCCCATCATGGGGGATCAATGTACATGTTTTGTGTAAAGTGTCTGAGATGAAGGGGTTGCAGCCCCAAAGCATGTACATTGATCCCCCATGATGGGAGATAGCACATGTTGACACACTGTGTGCATCTTCCAAATTTGGATTTTTCAGGGGTGACACCCCATGTGATGAAGGCAATATCAGCCCAGTTTGTACAAACTCAGGTCTGATATTGTCTTCACTTTTAAAAGTTGAACTTTGTAAATTCCTGTGTTCAGTATTTTACGGTTTAATACATGCCTGTTTACACAAAAACAACAAGGAAACAAAATTCTCATTAAAGAGGGATTCCACCTACAAAAAAAATATTAAAAGCCAGCAGCTATAAATACTACAGCTGCTGACTTTTAATAAATGGACACTCACCTGTCCCGGGTTCCAGCGATGCCGGCAGCCGAGGCCGATCGATCGCTCGGCTCTGGGCTGCTGCCGCCACCATTCTAGGTGAGGGAATCAGGAAGTGAAGCGAATCAGCTTCACTTCCCAGTTCCCTACTGCGCATGCGCGAGTCACGCAGCGCAATAGGAATTGTCCGCGCTGTCTCTGGGACCCGTATGTGGCCCAGCAGACAGTGCGGCAGGACAGGAAGAGGCATAGACTCCCACGGGAGTCTATGCCCGGAAGTGGGTGTAAATACCTGTCTTTGACAGGTATCTCCACCCCCCTCCCCCCTGAAAGGTGCCAATTGTGACACCGGAGGGGGGGAGGGTTCCGATCAGCAGAAGTTCCACTTTAGGGTGGAACCCCGCTTTAAACTCTGTTTTGGATACACACAATTTCTTGGTTTGTTGTAAAAACCTTTTTGAAACGCACATGTTAATGTGCTTGTATTAAAAAGTTTAATTATCAACAATGTGTGGCTTCCTTTTTCATTGCGCATAAAATGTATTTGTAGTCAAATTTTAGTTTGTGCTGAGAAGGAGTGTGATTTACTAAAGGCAACTCCACTTTGCACTCCAAGTGCAGTTTCAGGTGTACTTTTGCAGTGCACTTGTAGTGCATAGTGGATGTGCCTTTAGTAAAAAGCACCCACAGTGATGTGTAAATTTGGACAATCATGCCATTTTCCTGCCATGGTGCTGAAAATGAGCACGATTTTGGTCAGTAATGCACTACACATTAGTTACAAAAACAAGGTGTGTGTGTAGCAGACCCACAACATAATAACATTATCTGAAGAAGAGACTGCCCCCTCATCTCGCTCTGAACTTAGGTTTGCACTGTTGGTGAAAAAGGCACAACAGTGGGAGGCCACAGTCTGCCATTCCTGTGGTGTTGAAGGACACTGTGTAGTGAAACAAATCCAAAAATTAGTAATTTGACAAATCAACATTGCAAGCAGATTAGACACCCACATTTTTGGTGAAAATTAGTATAACCTTTTGGGAACTTTAAAGCCAAAAGTATAAGGTTTCCTTATGAGAGTCATCACCCCCCCCCCCCCCCCCCATATGATGGGCCCTTGCTAAAAAATGAGGGGTGATGTTTTGGACAGGTAACCCTCTCCACTTGATTGAGAGCTGAATGGCTAAATAAGGTGTGATACTTTGTGAAGACCCTCCTTACTTACACTATTGGCAGCCCACGGGACAGTTAAGAAGTGTCATAATAACAAAATGGAAGCACATTTTGACATTCTGCTATTACATAGCAAGAAAATTAATGTGTTAAAAAAAAAAAAAAAATAGCATTTGAAAGTATTGAGGCAGGCCCTTACACTACATGCTTTGGTGAATTCGTCCATAAATGTGATCATGAAAAAGGTAGTTATAGTGTGTATTGGGTTTGGTCAAGTCATTAGAGGATTGCTATCAGCTGAGCTAGCAGTTGGGGGGAGGGGGGTTACTAATGAGTTTGGCACAACCCCAAAAATTTTAAAAAGGTCACTTTGCATGAATTGAAGCACACACATCACATTTGTAGAGATTTTAGGGGGTGTTTAGGGGAAAGCAATACTATGGAGCTGACAAAAAACATTGTTAAGTGACTAGACTATAGTTTTATGGGCCAAGAAGAGCATGGTGGGGAAGTTAGTGAGGCAAATATGCCTGAGGACAAAGGGGCAGAGCATATGAATTAGAGCATTTTGCAATGATGGTAATTAGGGAATGAGGAAAGAAATGCAAGATATTAGCAAGCATGAAATACATAGAATGTGATGTTTAAGGAGAAAACTTAGCTTCATATAGTCCTTCTGCAGGACCTGAATGATGGCAGAACAGGTCTCTGGAATAATGATCCCCAGAGCCTGGGGGGAGATGCCTGTAGAGAACTTGAGGTCCTGAAGACTTCTCCCTGTCGCCAAGTAGCGCAACATGGCGATGAGCCTCTGCTCCGGAGTGATGGCTTGCCGCATGCAGGTATCCTGCCTGGTGATATAAGGGGTCAGCAAAGCCAGCAGACGGTGAAAAACGGGGTCCGTCATCCAGAGATAATTCCTGAAATGATCAGGATTATTCTCGCGGATCTCACGGAGCAAAGGCATGTGCGAGAACTGGTGACACTGGCGCAACCAATTCTTGGTACACAAACGCCTCCCCTCCCTGTTCATGGGCCGGGCTTGTGTCAAAGTAAGAACCCCAACACGAAACCCCTGCACAGAACAAACTGTACGATGAGTACGTAGACAAAACATGGTTTGAAAACGGTCGGCTGTTCAGAACGGACACCAGAAAGCACCGATAAACAGCAAGGCCTGAAAGAACGACCTGAATAGCAGAAGCAAGCAGACAATAAAAAATGCCTTTCAAAGCATACTATACCTAGATATAGTCCACAATGAGAAACAAATACTTAATGACTGCAGGCACTGATTATCAGATACGCAAAGACAAGCAGAAACAGAAGAGCAGTAGCGATCTGAATCACTAATGTGAAAAGCGCGAATCGTCTCTCCCCAAACTTCTACTAACACGAGATCAGCAGAAGGAGCCCAAAGGGTGCCGGACGTGGTGCTGAAATTCACTTTTCTAGTCCCGCCGTACACGGCTTACGTCACCGCGTTCTTGGCAACCACAAAATCCGACAACTTGGTCCGACAGTGTATATGCAACAGTTTCTGACACAATCCGTCGGACAAAATCCGTCAGACAAAATCTGACGGATTTGGTTGGCAGAATGTCCAACCGTGTGTACGTGGGCATAGAGTGATGATACATCAGCAGTAGCTAACAGATATTTGTGTTGTGATTCCAATTCCAAGGAATTCAATATTTGGATCAAATGCTTAGTATCATGTAAAAATGCCTGGGTGTGAGGTACTAAAGGCTGTAGATAATTATCAACATATTGACCAAGTCTGGAATTTAATGACTGAATCTCATTTATTATAGGTCTTCCAGGGGGTTTAACAGGATCTTTGTACATTTTCGGTATTGTATATATAATCGGTACCCGACACACTTCAGGTATAAGGTATCTTTCTTCCTTTTTTGTTAGAAGGTTTTTCAAGCTACCTCTCAACACTAAATCACGCAATTCCTCTTTGTATTCCCTAGTGGGATTCCCCTTTAGTTTTATATAGGTGTTGGAATCGTTTAATTGCTCTAATAGTTCCTGATTATAGTACTCTTTTGCTAGTACCATGTCCCCCCCCCCCCTCTTATCGATAGGTCTAATCACAACTTGTTTATTCTTTTCGAGTGCCTTGATCCCTTGTTTGATACTCTGAGACTCATTTATCCTCTTGATACTCAGTTTCTCTAGATCATTCACAACCATCTTATTAAAAACCTCTATGTATTCATTGTTGTAAACAGGTGGGTTAAATAGAGACTTGTTCCTTAGGTTACTGTGAGTAATTCTTCCTGTACTTACTTCACTACTTTTCTGATACTTCTGAGTTGAATTAAGCATATATTTCTTGATGTTCAATCTTCTTGTGTACTTCTGTATATCCACGTATAAGTCAAATTTATTAAGATTTCTTTTAGGGGCATACTTCAATCCTCTGTCTAGTGTCAGTAACTCAGGTCTGGTAAATTCAATCCCACTTACAGTGGTGTGAAAAAGTGTTTGCCCCCTTCCTCATTTCCTGTTCCTTTGCATGTTTGTCACACTTAAGTGTTTCGGAACATCAAACCAATTTAAACAATAGTCAAGGACAACACAAGTAAACACAAAATGCAATTTGTAAATGAAGGTGTTTATTATTAAAGGTGAAAAAAAATCCAAACCATCATGGCCCTGTGTGAAAAAGTGATTGCCCCCTAAACCTAATAACTGGTTGGGCCACCCTTAGCAGCAACAACTGCAACCAAGCGTTTGCGATAACATGCAATGAGGCTTTTACAGCGTCCTGGAGGAATTTTGGCCCACTCATCTTTGCAGAATTGTCCTAATTCAGATACATTAGAGGGTTTTCGAGCATGAACGGCCTTTTTAAGGTCATACCACAACATCTCAATAGGATTCAGGTCAGGACTTTGGCTAGGCCACTCCAAAGTCTTAATTTTGTTTTTCTTCAGCCATTCGGTGGTGGACTTGCTGGTGTGTTTAGGATCATTGTCCTGCTGCAGAACCCAAGTTCGTTTCAGCTTGAGTACACGAACAGATGGTCGGACATTCTCCTTCAGGATCTCTTGGTAGACAGCAGAATTCATAGTTCCTTTTATCACGGCAAGTCTTCCAGGTCCTGAAGCAGCAAAACAGCCCCAGACCATCACACTACCACCACCATATTTTACTGTTGTTATAATGTTCTTTTTATGAAATGCAGTGTTCCTTCTACGCCAGATATACTTGGACACACACCTTCCAAAGAGTTCCACTTTTGTCTCATCGGTCCACAGAATGTTGTCCCAAAAGTCTTGGGGATCATCAAGATGTGTTGTGGAGAAATTGAGACGAGCTTTGATGTTCTTTTTGCTCAGCAGTGGTTTTCTCCTTGGAACTCTGCCATGCAGGCCATTTTTGCCCAGTCTTTTCCTGATGGTGGAGGCATGAACGCTGACCTTAACTGAGGCAAGTAAGGCCTGCAGTTCCTTGGACGTTGTTGTGGGGTCTTTTGTGACCTCTTGGATGAGTCGTCGCTGCGCTCTTGGGGTAATTTTGGGCGGCCGGCCACTCCTGGGAAGGTTCACCACTGTTCCATGTCTTCGCCATTTGTGGATAATGGCTCTCACTGTGGTTCGCTGGATTCCCAAAGCTTTGGAAATGGCTTTATAACCCTTTCCAGACTGATAGATCTCAATTACTTTCTTTCTCAATTGTTCCTGAATTTCTTTGGGTCTCGGCATGATGTGTAGCTTTTAAGGATCTTCTGGTGGACCTTACTGTGTCAAGCAGCTCCTATTTAAGTGATGCCTTAATTGTGAACAGGTGTGGCAATAATCAGGTGGGGGTGTGGCTAGAGAAATTGAACTCAGGTGTGGACAACCACAGTTATAGTATGTTTTAACGAGGGGGGCAATCACTTTTTCACACAGGGCCATGATGGTTTGGATTTTTTTTCACCTTTAATAATAAACACCTTCATTTACAAATTGCATTTTGTGTTTACTTGTGTTGTCCTTGACTATTGTTTAAATTGGTTTGATGTTCCGAAACACTTAAGTGTGACAAACATGCAAAGGAACAGGAAATGAGGAAGGGGGCAAACACTTTTTCACACCACTGTAAGTTGTAAATTCCTTCTTCTACTGTTCTCTTTTTCTTTTGGGTCTTATATCCTCCCCGGCATCCCCGGTTATTTAACATAGAACTATGTTTAGAAGCATAAAACAAAAAAAAATGCTGTATGCCTGTAAAAGCGTTGTTTTTTTTATGCATGAGACCTTAACCTCAAGGTAGCCATAGTAAACAAATTTGATTTTTGGGTGACCCTTTAAATATTTAGCTTCCAATTGAAATAAAATAACTGCAAATAAATGTTAAAGTAAACAATAGCTTAGAGGAGTCTGCAGGAGAAAATGTGTTTATGTCTAAAGTCATGGGATAAAGCAGATATTACTCTGTGAGTGCGCACAGCACATCATTAAATGATGACATGCAGAGATCACTTGACACTATCAGATTAGGCTTTGTGATTAATAAGTGTGTCAGGTTTTCATTTGTCTGATTGGATGGGGTAGACTGTCCCTTTTATGGATTAAACTATTTGATAGAACAAATAACTAGAGTAATGAAATGTCATCGGTGCCCGAGATCTTATTTAAAGCCAAATGGCTGCATCTGCATTTATTGGTAGCGTTCTTAGTAAATATTATTTTTTTTTTTTTTTTTTATAAATATTTTATGAGAGCAACATTATCGCTTTTCCATCCCATACATTATTGCAATACCCAGGTAAGTATACTGTACAAAGAAATGTCAGAGGTTTAGATATAGCTGAAATAGGCAGATAATAAAATTCAGAACCAAAAACACAAGCCATATTTATAAAGACACAATTAAGCCCCATTCACGCCTACGCAACTCAACCTTTTTTTTTTTTTAGGAAGCATTTGTAATGGGACAGCATAGGGCAGCCCATTGACTTCCGGCCCCATCCACACTTGCATGACATGTTGCCTTTTTTTTATGCTTTTTTGCATTTGTTGCTCGACAGCATAGGGCAGCCTATTCACTTGAATGGGCAGCCCTATATGCAACAAACGTGCTAAAGTACGGTAGCTCCAGCACCTTTTTTTTTTTTAGCTTTGAAATTAGTGTTTTGATGTGGCTTTTTGGTGTTTTGATGTGGCTTTTTGGTGTTTTGATGTGGCTTTTTGGCGTTTTGATGAAACATGTGACTGCTGCTCACATTTGGGGAGCCATTAAGTATTAATAGCCTTGCAAGTAGTGTGTGTTTTGGCTCCAGGTATGTGCATTTCTGTGAATGGTGTGAAGGTGTGAATAGGGCCTGAATGGGCTGCCCTATGCGCGATAAAGAAGGTCCTGTGTTTTTTTTTTAGCAGTGAGCCTTGCATACTTTTGAAATGCACACTTTTGGTGCATTTTATTACATGACAAAATGTGTTACTGCTACCTATATTTGGGCTGCCATTAAGAATTAATAGTGCTGCATTTTTCACGTTTCTGTGCACATTACGGGAATGCGAAGGTGTGAATGGGGACTACAAGAGACAAATGCGCCAAAGTAGTTCCTGCACGTTTTTGCAGTGAGCCTTATGAATTTTTGAAATACGCATTTTGGTGCATAACACGTAATTGCTACCTACGTTGGGGTGTAATTAGGAATTAACCACTTGACAACTGGGCACTTAACCCCCCCCCCCTTGTGACCAGACCAATTTTCAGCTTTCAGTGCTCTCACACTTTGAATGACAATTACTTAGTCATGTATCACTGTACCCAAATTAATTTTTTCTCCTTTTTTTTTCCCACAAATAGAGCTTTCTTTTGGTGGTCTTTGATCACCTCTGGGTTTTTTATTTTTTGCGCTATAAATGAAAAAAGACCGAAAATTTTGTTAAAAAACACATTTTTCTTTGTTTCTGTGATACAATTTTGCAAATTATTTATTTTTTTTCATGAATTTTATACTGCTACATATCTTTGGTAAAAATAACCCAAATTAATGGATATTATTTGGTCTTTTTGAAAGTTAGAGAGTCTACAAGTTGTGGTGCAAATCATACAAAATTGATCACATCTGATGTACTGGTGGCCTATCTAATTTCTTGCGATTTCTTGCGAAGACCTTTTTTTGAAAGTAGACATTTCAAGGTATTTAGTAAGAGGCATGGTGAGCTTTTTGATGTTGTCATTTTTTCCCACAATTCTTTGCAAAATTAAGATTTTTATTTTTTTTCACAAAATTGTCACTGTAATAGGTTATTTCTCTCACTTGGCATGTGAATACCACATATGAGACCCCAAAATAAATTCTGCTACTCCTCCTGAGTATTACGATACCACGTGTGGGACTTTTCCACAGCCGGGCCACTCAGAGAGGCCCAACATGCAGGGGGCACCATTGGGTGTTCTAGGAGCATAAATTACACATCTAACTTGTTGACTATTACAATTTTGAAGGCCCTGGAGCACCAGGACAATGACATGTGACACCAACGTGGCACTGATGACAGATGGCACTGATAAGTGGCACTGATGACACGTGACACTGATGTGGCACTGATGACAGATGCCACTAATACGTGGCACTGGTGACACATGACACTGATGACAGATGGCAGTAATATGTGGCACTGATGACAGATGGCACTTATACGTGGCACTGATGACAGATGGCACTAATACATGGCACTGATGACAGATGGCACTAATATGTGGCATTGACACGTGACACTGATGACAGATGGCACTGATACGTGGCATTGATGGCACGTGACACTGACAGGTGGCACTGATGACAGATGGCACTAATATGTGGCACTGCTGACATGTGACACTGATATGGCACTAATGGCAGATAGCACTATGTGGCACTGATGACACGTGGCACTGACAGATGACACCTATACGTGGCACTGATGACAGATGGCACTGGGGCAAATGGCACTGACAGCTGGCACTGGGGACAGGTGGCACTGGGAACAGATGGCACTGACAGGTGGCACACTGGGGACAGATGGCAGTGGGGACAGGTGGAAGTGACATTGTGGACCTTTATTTATTTTTTTATTTTTTATCTACTTACGGCCGCTGCAGCCGTTCATCTCTCCCTCCTCACACGCTGTCTGTGTGAAGAGGGAAAGCTGGCGATGAGAGATGATCTCATATGTTTACATATGAGATCATCTCTCATTGGGCACGCCGATCTCGCTGTAAACGGCCGCTGTGATTGGCCGTTTACAGTGATCTGTGACTGGCTGTGTCCAGGGGACACAGCCAGCAAAGAACTTCCCGATGCGCACTCGCGGGAGCCCGCAACGCAGAAGTAAATAGGAGGATGTCCAGGGAGGGCCTCCCAGCAATTGGCGTCCACGCTGCAGCCGTCTTTCGGCTATAGCACGGACGCCTAGTGGTTAATGGCACTGCAAGTACAATGCACGTGTTTGTCCATTTTTCACACGTTTCTGTGCACATTACCGGAATGCCAAGTTGTGAATGGTGACTGAATAACATATCATACATTGGACAAACGTGCCAAAGTATGCCAGTCACACAGCCGAAGTCTATGGCTCTGGAAGGAGGAGTGGCGAAGATGGATGTGGCCACCAGCGGAGACAGCGCAGGCTTCATTTGCAGGTAAGTGCCACATAATGGGCTAGTATGCTTTTATTTTGCTGGGTTTGCAGGGAACCAGTTATAATAAGGCTGTGCAGGCCTAATAAGGGCTTTCAGGCACCACTCCTCCTAGAGGGGTAAAATGAGGGTGTAATAGCAAATAAACCCCCAGGATGGTATAATGGAGTTTACAGGCACACCTTTCCCCCTGGTGGAGGTATAACAGGTCCCTCTCCTGCTCCAGGATGGTATAATGGGGGCATGTTTGTGCCCCTTCCCCTGGGGGTATAATAGGAGTGTACAGGCACCAATCCTCCCGGGGGGGGGGCTTAAAATGGAGTTGTACAGATACTTCATCTGCTAGGGCAGTATAATAGATGTGTACAGGCCCCCCCAGAATAGTAAAATGGATGTACAGGCAACCCTCAGTGGGTGGCTGTTTTTTTTAAAATATGTTTATTAAGAATCTACTGTACATATAAAAGTAGAGGAGGTATAATTGGGGTGAACAAGCCTCCACCCCAGAAGGACTTTTGGTTTAATGGGGGTGTTCTGACACTTCTCTCCCCTCAGAGTTGTATAAATGAGTTGCACAGGCACCTCTCACCCCACCCAGGCTGGTATAATGGGTGTGTGCAGTATACCACTCCATTGTGGTATAATGGAGTTGTACAGGCACATCCCTCAAGGGTGTATTGGGGTATTATAAGGGTATACACGCACCCTTCCCCCGAGGGGGTATAAGAGGGGTGTACAGACAACTATTCCACCAGGAGGATGATGGAGATATACAAGCACTCGTACACCCGGGGGGGGGGTGTATAATGAGTGTGTAGAGACACCCACCTCAGGGTGGTATTATTGGTGTGGGCAGGCCCCCACAAGGGTAGTTAAATTAGAATTGTACAGGCACCCCTCCTCTGTTGGATCACAACAATGATAATGAAAGTGGGGATATAATGAGTATGTACAGGCACACCTCAGGGCATTATAATATTATAATAGCTGTGTACAGCCCCCCCCCCCCCCCACATGCACCACAGCAAAAAGGACTTGAAATAAACTGTCTAAAGTGTGAAAGCTATGGTAGATGCTGGCAACGCCACCAGAGTAACAGAATCTGACCTTTCTTAAAGCTTCCAGAGGCTTTGACTGGACTGCAGGTAGGCCAGAGGGAGGAATAGAAGAAAGCTTGTGACCTCTTTGGTCAGAACGCAAATCAATGTATTTTTGCCCATATAAACAAGGAGGGGCCACACTTGATGGGGCATAGAATCACTTAAATATACAGGGGCTCAAAAGGGGACAGTATTCCAAGCAGTAGGTGTCCAGGCCCAGAAATGTAACACTGCAGGCTACCTCAGAGGCAGATGCCTGTGTAAACATGGGCTACACAGGATAGGCAAGGTACAGGCACTCAGAGGGAGATCAATCCACATTAATCCCTCACATGGAGGGGGGCACAGCCTTCCTAGGCCACCAGTAGTAGGCATGAAATTACATGCTGCCACAATCAGGCAGAAGGTGAGAAGACTCAAACTTGGGCACCCTGGATGCACCCGTACAATGCAAGACTAAGGAGTGCTGGTTTCTCCCATCCCCCAGAACTTTTACGCTATGAAAAATACCCTGCATTCAAAAGAGAGATCATGAATGACATCTATTGGCCAGTGGATGCCCACTCAAAGATATTCCCATTCATACATGGCCCCTACTGCCCAATTCCAAAATGGCCACTTGGTGTGACATCAGCTACTGCCCCTATGTTTTTTTTTGCCTATTGTCTTGTCCTATTGTTCCTGAAAGTGGCAATATAACCCATGGGTCAGAGATTAATATCCCTGCTGTGTCCTTCAATTCACACTTGAGGCTTATGTTAACACACATTTATGCAATACACCTTCTCTAAGTGTAGAGCATTGTGGTGACATCCATGGTATCCCCAAGTTTGTACTACCACAGAATACAGGTGTGTTGTGGTGTGCTTCATTGCCAAAAAAGATTCAAGTATATTTTTACATCCATTGTAATGCATTGGCAGGTCATTCATAATGAATGGGCTGCCTTAACACAATGCATGTTAATATGTGCACACTGACACAAAGCAACAAGATGGAACACTTATGTGTGATGGGCTCTTAATGATTTTCCCTACGTTGTCCTCCCATGACTGCAATCCTCACTCAAAATTCAGCCGGTGCTTTTCTCACCCTAGCATTTGTCAACTCTGATAATATCGCACACTATACCCTTGATGTGACTTTTTTCAAATGCCTGATCCAGTACCAACTAAAACAGGGTTCTCCTTGTAATTACTTTTTACCCCTACTTTGGAAAGGGGTTAAAAAAAAAAAAAACTGCTATGAGCTTTCTTAGTCTCTGCAATCAAAGAGCATTGCTGAGCATTCAGTAAGCAGAACTCTTACTCCATTATAAAACCTCTTAGCACTTGGAAAACATACATTGCTGACAACAAATCCTGCTACGTGACTTCCTATGTTATAATGTAGGGACATAAAAAAAAAATAGAACTATACATTGAGGTTTCTACACTTTCTAAATCACAGGATTACCCCTTTTCTCCATCTGGTTTTAATTTCCTTCCACCTGCCATTCAATTTAAAATGTCTTAGTACTCAACAGAATTTCTGAGTTAATCTAACATTTCATTAACAAAACAGTCCCCTCTCTAGACTATCGCCTTCCAGATGGGCTGTAATATGTAAGACAGGAAAGAATGAGATTAGATTTACGTGTAACTGGTTTTCCGTGACACAGCAACTCAAACTAATCTAAACGACATAAGGTTTCTTGACTAGAACAATACAAAGAGCAGTTAAAGAATGGTTTGTTCCATAATAGGGTATGCTATCCTAGCTGTAGAGAAACAATATTATATGCCTGTGTACTTTATCACCTGCTGGCTATCAGAGAATCCTGGAAACGGTACTCACATGGAAAGACCCCAGTAATGATCAATGGTCATACACAAAACTCTGTATCCTGGCCTAGGCCGACAAGTCCCAGGCCTGGGGCAGCACAGAAAGAGTCCCCGCCAGCTTTCACTACACTGTTATGCCACGTACGCGCGATCTGACTTTTGGAGGGACTTTCCGACTGAGTTCTGAAGGACTTTCAGAATGAACGGACTTGGCCACACACAATCACACCAAAGTCCGATGGATTCGAACGTGATGACGTACGACTGGACTAGTATAAGGAAGTTCATAGCCAGTAGCCAATAGCTGCCCTAGCGTCGTTTTTTTTTTTCTGTCGGACTAGCATACACACGAACGGATTTCTCGGTCTGGCGGAGTTCCAGGGGGAAAATTTAAAACATGTTCTATTTCTAAAGTCCGCTGGATTTTTGGCAAGCAAAGGTCCGATGGAAGCCACACAAGATCGAATTGTCCGACGGACTCATTCCGTCGGACCTTTGCTGTCAAAAAGTCCGGTCGTGTGTACGTGGCATTAGTGTAGCACCAGTCTTATGGGGCAGACTGGGCTGAGAGGCAAATTAGTCTAGCGCCCCATAAAGTGGCCGCACTACTTCCGGTATGGGGGTGGGCTGCGCTTCTAATTTTGACTGTCCTATCATCCTGGACCACAAACCTTCCTCACTGTGCTATATGTTGTAGCTGCACCATTAGCATGGTTATATCTTCTTAGTCCTCTCCATAAAATTATCAGAAATTTGTGCTTAAGGAACTATAGGCAACACTTTTCTTTTTCAGTTTGGAGTAAGGGAGGGTTATAGCCCCTGTCCGTTTATTTACCATCATTTTTACCATCCCTCTGCTATTGCAGAGATTTCCCTTCACTTCCTGCCCATAACCAAATAGTAAGTGAAAGGGAAATCTAAAAATTTCAGGGCAGGTCTTAAACAGCAAGGGGTGGGTTATATTTAAATTAGGGGGTGCACGAGTTTAGTCAGGCCTAGGGCAGCACAAAACCTAAATACACTACTGGTCATACACTTACCTTCATCTGCATTCCTCTGGTCTTTGTTAGCAGATACAACTCAAAAGCCATGCAAAAGAGAAACTTGCTTTCCAGGCAGATACTAGTGTGCTGAATTAACCCTTGTTTATTATATGTTTGAAATGTACAGTGACAGCAACTCATTGCAGAAACCATCAATAATCATAGTAGAATCTCACTTCTTATGTTGCACTGAAAATAAATGGAGAATGAGTGAGACCTTTGTGATCACAGAACACTTGCAGAGATCATGTGCATATTAGAGTTAATCTCACCCCCTCCTCGGTGCCCAGACACAGATTCGAATCACTGACTGAGGAAGTCAGTGTATGACGAAACTTGTCGGGGCGTGGCTGTGTGGCAATCATCACCAGTAACGTGTAGTGTTCGAATCCGTGTCCGGGCGCCGAGGAGGGGGTGAGATTAACACTAATACACTCGCACACCTCGGGTCCGCCGTGGCCACAGTCACACATTGTGCTATTCAGGAGAGAGGCTTGCTGTGATTTTGAATTATTGTGCTGGCTATTGAGTTTTGAAATGTGAGTGTAAACGTTTTTTTGTGCTTTTAATAAATTGGTACATACTTTTTACACTATTGGAGCACCTTTATTATTTTACATGTGGAATGATCTGAATTTACACAGTGGATGATTGGATTATCGACTCATTACTTGCTGTGTGGTTTAAAGAGCTTGAGCCTGACACGAATGTGCAGGCATTAGGAGTCGGTGAGTGCATTGCTTAAGGGAGAGGAGTCACTTGTCACTTTGGTGTGGTGGATGGAATAAGACACATTACTTCAAAGGATATTTTGGACACTTTATGAACTTTGATTTTAAATTTTTTTTGTACACAATTGTTCGGCACACTTATTTGGTTCACTTGTCACAGGGTGATACAATTGTTTAGCCATACACGTTTATTACATTATATAATTTGGTGTCACTTAATTTAACCAGTTAATGACCAGCGCACGCCGATGTAGGCAGAATGGCACGGGCAGGCATATTGGCGTACAGATACGTCTAATCTTTAATGCCGCCCTACCATCGCAAGCGCGCCACTGGTCGGGACCCCGTGAGTCCGGTCGCGGGTCCCACGGACTCGATCGCCGCGGGCATACCCACGATCGTCTTATGGGGCGGCTGAACGGAGAGATGCCGTTGTAAACAGCAACTCCCCGTTCTGCCTAGCAACAAGTGACACTGATCTCTGCTCCATGTGATTGGAGCAGAAATCAGTGTTCACTAAATGAAAGCCCAGCCCCCAACAGTTAGTAACACACCCCTAGAAACACTTAACCCCTTCACTGCCAGTGTCATTTACACAGGAATCACTGCATTTGTATAGCAGTGATTGCTGTATAAATGACAATGGTCCCAAAAATGTGTCAAAAAATGTCCGACCTGTCCGCCATAATGTCACAGTCACAATAAAAATCACTGATCGCCGCCATTACTAGTAAAAAAAAAAAAATTATTAATAAAAAATGCCATAAAACTATCCCCTATTTTGTAAATGCTATAACTTTTGCGCAAACCAATCAATCGCTTATTGCGATTTTTTTTACCAAAAATATGTAGAAGAAAACGTATTGGCCTAAACTAAGGAAAAAAATGTTTTTTTATATATTTTTGGGGGATATTTATTATAACAAAAAGTAAAAAAATAATGCGTTTTTTTTCAAAATTGGCACTCTATTTTTGTTTATAGCGCAAAAAATAAAAACCGCAGGGGTGATCAAATACCACCAAAAGAAAGCTCTATTTGTGGGAAAAAAAGGACGCCAATTTTGTTTGGGAGCCTCGTCGCACGACCGTGCAATTGTCAGTTAAAGTGACGCAGTGCCGAATCGCAAAAAGTGGTCTGGTCTTTGGCCAGCAAAATGGTCTGGGGCTGAAGTGGTTGAGAGATAGTTATAATTTATATTTAAGCGCCACTATTTTTCCTTTTTATTCATTTTAAAAGGTCAAAATACTATTTACAAATCATATGACAGGCCTGGTTTACAACTGTGCATTTTTTTTTTGGGTGTATTTTCAGTTTTTCAGAAACACACTACAGTCCACATAACATGGTTTCCTATGGATGTAATTCACATCTGTGCATTTTATGGAAAAGGCCAGGGACCTTTTTTTTTCTACTTTTTAGTTCCATAGACTTCAATGTATCAAAAACTTGTAATGAAAAATGCAAACTGCAACCTGCATAGGTGTGAACCAGGCCTTAAATCTTTAAATAAAGCAGCCAATCTTACAGCGGCTGTATACCCGCACACGTCAAAAAAACAAACAAAAAAAACCCTGCAAAGGCATAAAGAGCTACCGTAGTATGCACCGCATACTAGCTCATTAAGAAATACTTACCTTAGAATGAGGTCCCCATATTGCAGCCCGGTCCACACTGAGGGAGCTGACATTTTGCCCTCTGCATTTCTTCAGTGTTCACGGCTCCAGCGTTGTGAGTGTCCGGAGCCGCACAGGCATCTGCTTCCTGGCAAGGTCTGGCAGCACCTGGCGAGCATGCACAGCGCATGCGCCGCTGACTGCAGCAGCTGCATGCAAAGTGAATATCTCCTAAACTGTACAGGTTTTAGCAGATATTAATTTTACCTACAGGAAAGCCTTATTATAGGCTTTGCAGAAAAGGCTGCTCAGATTTTTTTTTTTTGTGATATTTTTTAACCACTTGCTTACTGGGCACTTAAACCCCCCTCCTGCCCAGACCAATTTTTAGCTTTCAGCGCTAATGCACTTTGAATGACAATTGCGCGGTCATACAACACCGTACCCAAATTAAATTTTTATCATTTTTCTTTCCCACAAATAGAGCTTTCTTTTGGTGGTATTTAATTACAGCTGGGAGTTTTATTTTTTGCTAAACAAACAAAAAAAGATGCAAAATAAAAAATCACGTTTAATAGTTTGTTATAAAATTTTGCAAACAGGTCATTTTTCTCCTTCATTGAAATGTGCTGATGAGGCGGCACTGGAGGGCACTGATAGGCACGGTTAAGGTGGCACCTATAGGCACAGATAAGGCAGCACTGATGGGCACGGATAAGATGGCACTGATATGTGGCATATGAGGTGCAGCACTGTTGTTGAGGCAGATTGTGGGCACTGATAGGTGGCACTGATGGGTGGCACTTTTACTATATGTATGTTGCACTGGCAGGGGGCAGGTGGGCACTGATGACTTGGCCGTGATCGGGACTGAAGTCCCTCTCATGGCCGCCGGTGAACGGCTTTTTTTTTTCTCCTCGCGCTGTCAGCGCGAGGAGGAAAATAGCCGATTGCCGGCTCTGTTGTGATCACATGATCAGCTGTCATTGGCTGACAGCTGAGCACGTGGTAAGGGGTCAGGATCGACCCCTTGCTTCGATCCGTGATCAGGCGAGTCTCATAGACTCGCTGATCACAGGGCGCGCAGTCCGCTCGTGCACAGGACGACGTCAATAGACGTAGTCCCGGCAAAGCAGGTCCGTGCTGTAGCCGTCATTCGGCTATAGCGCGGATCCCTAGTGGTTAATTAAGCCACATGCTATCCAAAACTATAAAAAAAAAAAAAAAAAAATATCGGAGTGAGGTGCTTTAATTCCATAAAGCAGGGGTGTCCAAACTTTTTTCAAAGAGGGCCAGATTTGATGAAGTAAACATGGGTGAGAGCCAATAATTTTGCGTAACATTCTTTGAACCATTAAAATTTGGTCTATGGCCCCCATACACACTAATAGATTTTTTTGCAGATTTTTGTCTTCAGATTTACCAAAACCATGTAGTGCAAGGGCCTGCCTGATCACTTACAAATTTAAACTCTTAAGGTTTGACCTCGTATTATATGGTTTTGGTAAATCTGCAGAAAATCTAATAATGTGTATGGGGTCTGAGCACTAATACACTGCTCAACAAGAATTCTCTTGTCTTTGTGGCTGTGTGCAGCGAAGAGATGAGCTTGAGCATGTTATTTGGAGATAGATATAGCTATCTCTATCTCTTTTTGTGGCCCCCAAGGAATCCCCAAGTGCTGCTCAGGACAAAGGATGAGCTTGGGCTTATTTGGATATACAGTATTTATCAGCATATAACAGTGATGGCGAACCTTGGCACTCCAGATGTTTTGGAACTACATTTCCCATGATGCTCATGCACTCTGCAGTGTACTGGAGCATCATGGGAAATGTAGTTCCAAAACATCTGGGGTGCCAAGGTTCGCCATCACTGGCATATAACATGCACCTTCATTTTAAGAGGGAAGTTTCAGGAAAAAAAAATTACATTTTAAATAAGGAACTGAAGCAAAACAAGGGTCAGAGCCCATCTGCAGCCTCACAATTGCCATGAATGCAGCCTCACCAGTGCAGCCTGATCGATGCCCAACTGCAGCCTTGGAGGGGACAGGGGGAGGGGGCGGGGGGGTGGCACGAGCGCCGACAAATTACATATAGGAGAAATTCCTGTTAACTCGGCTGCCTCATTAATATAAAGTCCTGCCTCCTATGATAGGCAGAACAGTCGTCCAATGGCAGCACAGGTGAAGGGACTTCCTATTACAGATGCCGCCAAGTAAATGGGAGATTCTCCTATATGTAATCTGATGGCACTTGTCCTGCCTCCTCCCTGTCCCCTCCAAGGCAGCACCAAAAAATATGGTATATATCCACGTTACCAGGGGGCCGTAATAAACTGGAATGCAGGCCACAATTGGCACACAGGCTGGACTTTGGACATGCCTGGCATAAGGGATGGTTAATGCGCACCCTTCTACCTTGAAAGACATGCTAGGTTTATAGGTTAACATTTGCAAAATGCAGACAACCGCTAAATGGTGTCACTACAACTCCCAGCAACAGAACAAGAAACGTATGGAAGCTGAAGAGCTCTGCTGCATAAATTCTGTCAAGATTACATTTTTTATTTATTTTTTTAAATACCATGCTATTTGCGTTTACATTTTTATGCCTTAACCTATCTAGCATGTGCACTAATAAAAAATGACAGAACACAAAGGGGGAAAAAAAAAAAAGGTCACATTTTATTTAACAAGGATTGGCCAAAAATGAAAACATACAAAGAGTACAGTCTAGAAGGCTCTCCACACTAAAAAAAACTGCACTTTTATAGCTGTATTTGAACAGAGGTACTGTACAGAACACGCAGGCACCATAGTTGAAGTCACTGTAGTTACAGAATAAAACATTGGACATACAAACTTTCTGGTATACTAATAGTACTGAGAGTTCAAATGAACAGTATTAAAGCCACTGGAGCCTACTGTATGTGACAACACCACATTCTCAGAAATCAAATGGAGACTCATTTTAATGCTGCCAGGTAACAGAAGGCCTGTTCCTACTCAGAAACAGGTAAAGCACTAATCAGTCTCGTACATTGGTTACGAAAACCTACTTATTAAACATGAATGCCTGATAGACTAAATGTAATAGAGGCAAGATAGATCTTCCTTTTAAAAAATTGGTCACATTCTACACAGTGCTACTATGGGCTTGGTTATTGAAACCAATAACAATCAGATGGCAATCTTAAACACTAATGATCAAGGTGCAGTTTTCCCCTCCGAGACCCTTCTTGTTGTCTGATCAATAGAACAAATAATATATATATTTATTAGTATAGTGCCTCCTTAATCGCTAACAAGCAAATGGGCATAGGTAATCTGGCTTCAGTATAAGGGACGTTTAAATGGAGCTTTTTATGTCATGTTTATGAACTGCTAATCATTATGGGTTAAATGTATAAAAATAGTCCTATGGCATATTTTTCACCACTGCTCCATTAGGACAGCCAAGGCTTACTGGAGGGAGACACAAGACACACCTTTCTATTCATCAATGTGCAGACAGTGAGGTTTTACAAAACTCTCTACCACCCTAGGAAAACTATGCCTTTTTTTGAAAGCCATGTCTCAGCAGCTGGAAAGTGCTGCATTGCTATAATATACATATGAGGCAGAAAATGTAGTGGGATTCAAACATGGGCTGGGCACTTGTTAGTACTTTGTTTCCACATTCATGCTGAGATGTGCTGACAAAGAACCTGTAAACATAAGTTGGACCTACCAATGTTAGCAATTCAAATACAACATAATTAGACATAACATCATCAACATAAATTAGAAGTATGAAAGCAGCACAAAGTACCAAACATAAAAAGTGTTGAAACCACTCTAGACAAGAACACAAACACGTTTTCCTCAAATAAAACATCTTAGGATTGAGATCAGTAACCCGACATCTGCATTCTGTCATGTCACCAAGTGATCATTTGGTTTTCAAGCGACACCCCAGGTTCAATATCGTGGTTGCTTTTCATAGGAACCTCTGTGATAAGATTATTCACATGCATTCCCAGTTAGGCCCCCTATTGTGGGCTGTAATTACGCTAAGAGGTATTCTTACTGCCGTTTTCCCGAAAGCCAAATAAATGTAAAGTTAAACAGCGAGAGTAAGGCCCCTTTCACACGGGACGGATCGGTAATGATCCACCCCGTGATGATCTGCCTTCTCAGCGGGGATCGCTCCGTTGTCCCCGCTGAGCCGGCGGAAAACAGGGCGGTCCCGGCACACTGTGCAGGGACCGCCCTGTCAGCTCTCCTCTATGGGCGATCGGATAAGCACGGACCGTCTGTCTGTGTTCATCCGATCTGCAGACAGATAGAAAAATAGGATTTTCCTCCATCTGCCGAATCGGACAATTGCGGAGGCGGACGATATCGTGTGTCTGCGGATGTTCATCTGCAGACACCCGCTATCCCATAGGAATGCATGTATGTCCGTATTTCATCCGCAAACGGATGGATGAAATACGGACCTAATGTCCGCATGTGTGAAAGGGGCCTAAGATGGGTCTTATACGATTCATTATCTTTCATTCAACCAATAGGTTGAAGAAAAGAAAATTAATCAATTCCCCCAAATTCAAACCATGTGTGGGTAGGTTTAATGCACCAAGTTGATTGATCAATCAACTTGGGTACAACCAGCATGACAGATTCACTAGATAATATCACTAGCTGCTGCTATAGCCACTAGCAATAATCACTGTCTTGTCTCAGCGGCGACAGCTTCCCCCACCCACCGGAAGCAAATACTCAGCAGGAGGGATTAACCTATGAGCACTGTCTGTGTTGATGGGGGTAACGCATAGGTGTGCGCAGCCTATTGCATTAGGGTGTGCACCCCAAAGCACGTGTGTGTGTGAGATTATATTATATTCACACACACACACTCTTATAAATAAATGTGAACATTTTAAAATGTATTAAAACATTTTTTTTTTTTTAAGACCCATAAAATTAAAAAAATGCTTTTTATTTTTACTTATTAAAACATTTAAAATTGTTTACACTAGTGGGTGAGGGGCAGGAAAACTCTGCAGCTGAGCCATTTTACCACCTCTTAACCACTACCATGCCAAAGCTACAATTATATCCCTTTTTGCTTTCAGCAGGTGTAGCACCTGCTGACTGTGACCCATTCAAGTGAATGGCAGCACCCTGCAAGTACCCCACAACTGTGTGCAGTTCAGGTTAAAGCAGGTGGTGTGGAAGCAATAACAAGCCTCTTCGTCACCTCTAAAATGCTCTATGAAGAGTGATTTGTATGCAGATCGCTCTTCAGAAATCAAAGCATTTGTGAACGTGCCCCTACAACTGCCACAGTGCTCCCCTCAAATCTGAGTCCTCCTTTACATCAGTCAGTGTTAAATCTTATATCACAGCCCCCCACTTATATCAGAGTCCCCAGAGTTCCCCTTTACACTGGATAATTTGATGTAAAGAATGCTGTGGACTCTGGTGTAAAGGGGAACTTTCATATAAGGGGTGCTTTGGTCACTAGAGTCTCCAGCATTTGCTCTTATATCAGGGTTCCCAATTTCATCAACGTCCCTCTTTATATACACTGTAAGGGGGGCTCTAACACAAAGGGGATCTCTTCAGACTGTGATGTAAGGGGGACCTCTGATGTGAGGGGGTCTCTGGTTACCACAGCGTCCACTGAGATCTCACTTACATCAGAGTTCCCCTTTAAACCAGACAAATATTTCTAGAAGAGGGTCAGGTCAGCCATAGCAGCCCCCTCACAACACAGATTATTTAACTTTATATGACCAGCCCGTTTCCCAGTATGCGTGTGTGCTCCCTCCCCTCCATGAAACTACAAATCCCAGCATAGCAGGCCAAACTCCCATTTCTCAGCTGCTCCCTGGTGCCCCACATACAGTGTGACTTGCACTGCAGGAGAGTACACCCTCTCTCCTTGCCTGCTGTATTGCCGTACACACATACTGCCAGAGTTTATGCCCCCACTCTCTCCTTACCAGTGACATCTCCTGAGTCCCAAATCCCGACGGGTCCCCTTCACCTCAGTTTATTCCATTGTCGGCACTCACTACAGGGCGGAAGCCAGGAGGTTGAGCAGGGAGGAGAAAGTTACAGCTGCCTCCTCTGGCTGGGACGGTCCTGGCAACCAATGGTTTTCTCGAGGGCGGACAAAGGGCAGTGGTGGGCTGCGGAAAGCCCGCAGTGGCAGCTGGCAGGACTTGATGACAAAATCAGTGGGGTTAATCCTGCCCTGGTGTTACTTCTATAGTTCCGGCTATAGCATCCCTGAAAGCAGGCAGCGGAGTGATATTCAGCCTTCAGGGATGCTGTAGCCAGAACTATAGCAGTAGCATTGGAAAAGGTGCCCGCTTTTACTCCGTGATCAGTGGCTGCATTCACAAGTTACCCAACTAAATAATAATTCCACTAGCAGAGTAGCAGCGCTGCCATTGTTCATTAGCAGATGCGCCGAAATAGAGATCCTGCTGGCAAGAAAGTCCTAGGGTGTGTTGGATACATACCGCGTGTGCACGCCTATGGGGTAACGTGCAAGAAAATTTATTTGCAACATCTATGGCCTGCCTTAGTACTGTTGCCTTTTAGGAAATATACATTGAAATAAGTCAATGAACAAGCAACCAGTTCCATTTTTTGATATTTGTTAGCACAATGAAAAACAGTGTGACTACATAGAATATAGAGCAGTTCTAGCCAATATCTGAAAAAGCAAGATTTTTCTCATCCCTGGTTGGTGGCTAAAGGATGATTTGACAGCAAACATTCCAATAGTCTAATGTCTGTGTAAAGCATTTGCTTTAACTCTGTAAAAGGCTGATCATATTTAGGCAGATGGCCAATGAGCCACATAACAGCTTCCCACCTTGGAACTGTGTGCCATTAGGATCCAGCATTTTCCTAATCTGGCGGATGCATGCAGTGCATGCTTAGTAAAAGGTTTGCAATCTTTTTCTTCAACACAAAAAAGGTTATGGCCAAGTGTATGTTAGAAACACATTTTTTAATATATAGGAAAATCTGTGTGGTAATAATCACAAGTGCTTGTTATTGCAATTCTTCATGCTCCAGTTTTTACTAGAGATGATCAGATTTTTTGGCTTTGTGTGGGCAGCCAACTATCAGTGATACAGAAATCCTCCCCATGTGCAAGTTCACTGAAAAGGAACACAATACTAATATGTGACATGTAAAATGTGAACCTGACTTCCCTGCTCAGTAGTGAGTTAACATGCTGTGTACTTGTACCAATGTGAAATGGTATGATCTCAGTTTAATGAGCCTTATTATTTAAAAAGGCACTGCAGCAGAAATGTGAATCCTACACTTAACATGAAACCAACCAGATTACACCTTTCACCAATTTAGCATAATCAGGGTGAATATTACTTGCTAAGGGGTTGCTGCACAATGCTCTTTGCCTAATAAAGATGAATCCCAGGCACCAAAATTGCAATTACAATCCAGTGGAAAATCTTAGAGATTGGTGGACTAGATATACCAAAAAACTACAATCCCCAACTCCTTACATTCTGCATGCTTGATGTTTTATATTATATTATTTTGCCAATAAAATCTACATCTGTTTAGACATACTTTATATTTGATTGCAGGTGGCTTTTTGCGTTTCACAATTGCCTTAAAAAGTAAGCCTTAAATCTGTGAGAGAATAGTATATATCCACTAGGAGCTGAACTACTTGAGCAGTAGCTAGTGAAAATGTTACTGTTGCCCTAATTAACCAAACTCATTTTTGACTTTTTGGCTTAACAAGCCCATTTTTAGCTTACGTTTTCATTGCACCCATGTTTGTCAATCAGCCTCTTTCTTTTGACAACAGAGCACAACATAAGCCTTGAGGCTTACACATCACACCACCTTTATCAAACACCCTGAATCTCTTTACAAAGAGAAAAAGATGCCCTAAAGAAGCTACACATACAAAATATTCACTTCATTTTACATACAGGCAAACAATCTTTTCATTAATGGATGAGTCCATGTAGATATTGAAGTCAGCATTAGTTTGCTGCAAAGAAATCTCATGCAGAACTGCATTTAAATGGAAATGAAGCCCACAAGAAAGTGGATTCCAATTGCATGGTCACTTTGTTTCCAGTTACACTTTAGAAAGGAGTCCAGACTCGGGGGCACTTGCTTTGATAAGGTTTTGAATTTCCTTGAATTTAGGATGGTCCTTATCCGCTACCAGCTGCAGAAGTACAGCTTCACTTGTGGTGATTATAATTCCATTTCTTGCTAGGCGCTGCAAATAAAGCACATTAAAAAAAAATCAGTGAAGCACATATATATGAAAGGAAAACCTCAGTCTTTTAATTTCATTCTACATTAGAAAGAACCAGCTAATATAAAATCACATGTAATTCTTTAAATATCTTCAGTCTGTATTTATTTAGGTACAAGAAGCCACCATAATAGTCATTCATTGGTGGCAATCCAATCTCCCAGAAAATCAATCCATTAGACCTTAAAGTGGTGTTGCACAAAAAAAACAAAACACATTTGGATTTTTTTTAAACTTGCCTTTAAATGCCTGTTGCTAGGGGGTCCCTCGTAGTCTGCCTCCTTCAGTGCCTGGGCTGGTGACATCACTTTCCCTCGGCGCAGGAAGGGCTCAGCTCTGCCCCCTCCCTCCTGTCAGTTATCTGGGACACGTGGCAGGTCCCAGATGACTGCGTGGCCAATCACGGCGCAATTCGCGCAGTAGGTGCCCGCCTGTGAAGCCACAGCCGGGTGCCCACAGTTGCAATGCCGGCGCCGCCGAGAGGAGCTTCGACCCCCCCCCCCCTCATCGCTGGACCCTGGAACAGGCAAGTGTCCGATTATTAAAAGTCAGCAGCTGCAGTATTTGTAGCTGCTGACTTAATTTTTTTTTTTCCCAAATGGAAACTCCTCTTTAAGCTGGGCATACACTAGTGGAACATTTTCATTACAACATTGTAAGAACAGTCGTTTGTTTTTGACTGCAGTAACAAGAAAATTAGAAGGAGCAGGATGGAAATTTTTTCTCAGACGTTTTGCTAACAGTATATAAGGTTTCCGTTTGACAAAATTGTCAATTTTCATTCAAAAAGCTACTAGTGTATAACCAGCTTTACATTCACTACAGTCTGACACACCAATACTTTCTGTAGCCAGAGGTCAGGTAATCCTAGCTTATGCTAGGCCTATGAACAGTTACATTATTACTAAAAAGGAAGCAGAAACCCTGTATATACACACACACAAAAAAAATATATATACATATAATAACACACATACACACATATATATAAAAAACACAATACAGAACAAGAGCATTAAAGTGTTTCTATAACATGTTAATATAAAAAAAAATATATAATTTATTATATATACACACAGTCACAAGAAAATATATACATTTCCGAGACATTGAAAGTCCCAGTCTATACCCTTTATAGCAGAATAGTTAACGGAATTGAATAATCTTATGAGAATGGAAGAGCTATCAGCACAGCTACATGATCAACATTCTTATTACCATGAAATATGGCTCACCTGGATATCTTTTATAAACAATTCACTCTTAGAGTTCTTCTCTATGGCCTTTGAAACATCCTATTTCCCATTTCTTTCACATAGTATTGGATATCTTCACCAGCAGGTCCATTTCCCCTTTTTTTGTTTTGTATTAAAATTTTACCACAAGTTTTCAGGGCAACATGTCTCAAAGTTGGGCTAGGGCCATGTTTACCACTGTGTAACATCCCCTCTGGAGGCAAGTATGATAGGTTTGTTATTTTATTTTTTAAAATTTATCTTTACAATCACTTTAAAGTTCTCCTTTGATTACTGCTCCACCACAGTGTGTACGAATTGCACACTTGCCAACCATATTTATCAAATGAGCCTTTAGTAACTTAGGGTACCACCCTTTTTCCAGTTATATTCATGATGTTCCACATTTAAAATGAATAGGAATAGGTCAGCCGCTGTCCTCTCAGATGGTCATCCTCATGCCCCAGTAGCCGAGATGCAGAAAAATTATTATGGTCCAGGATACCATAAAGTTTATTATAAATGCGAAAAAAGAGATAAAATACAAATTTTACATTTAAAGGTGCTATAGTCAGCACCAACACAAACATCCTGGTATTAGTTCTAGCTGAGGAATATGTAACGTGATGGTAAAGGCTAATTTTTCCCAAATGTCTTACCCGCTCTGTTGCAGTGGATTTGCACAGAGCAGCTCGGATCCTCATCATCTCGAGTCCCTCTTCTGTGATCCTGTCCACTCCCTCCTGTTCAGTACCCTGACAGCAAGAAGCTTTCTATGGGGGCACCTGAGCCGAGCCACAGCGCCGCATGTCCATTCAGACACTGTGCCTCAAACACACCCCCTCTCTCTCCCCTGAGACATTTGTGGATATGGCTAGACAGAGAGGGGCCTCGGGCAAATGTTAACCACTTGCTTACTGGGCACTTAAACACCCTTCCTGCCCAGACCAATTTTCAGCTTCCGGTGCTCTTACATTTTGAATGACAATTACTCAGTCATGCAACACTGCACCCAAATTAATTTTTTGTCCTTTTTTTTCCACAAATAGAGCTTTCTTTTGGTGGTATTTGATCCCTTCTGGGGTTATTTTTTGCGCTATAAATGAAAAAAGAACGATTTTAAAAAAAACACGCATATTTCTTTGTTTCCGTGCCAAAATTATGCAAATTATTAGTTTTTCTTCATAAAATTTTGGCCACAATTTATACTGCTACATATCTTTGGTAAAAATAACCCAAATTAGTGGATATTATTTGGTCTTTGTGAAAGTTAGAGAGTCTACAAGCTGTGGTGCGAAAAAATTGATCACATCTGATGTACTGGTGGTCTATCTCACTTCTTGCGACCCGAACAAGTCAGGAAAGTGCAAATACCCCCCAAATGACCCCTTTTTGGAAAATAGACATTCCAAGGTATTTAGTAAGAGGCATGGTGAGCTTTTTGATGTTGTCATTTTTTCCCCACAATTCTTTGCAAAATTAAGTTTATTTTTATTTTTTTTCCCACAAAATTGTCATTGTAATAGGTTATTTCTCTCACATGGCATGTGTATACCACAAATGACACCCCCAAAAAAATTCTGCTACTCCTCCTGAGTATTACGATACCACATGTGTGGGACTTTTTCACAGCCTGGCCACACAGAGGCCCAACATGTAGGGAGCACCATCACGTGTTCTAGGACCATAAATTACACATCTAACTTGTTGACTACCTATTACACTTTTGAAGGCCCTGGAGCACCAGGACAATGACACGTGACACTGATGACAGATGGCACTTATACGTGGCACCGATGACAGATGGCATTGATGACACGCGACACTAATGCGTGGCACTGATGGCAGATTGCACTAATACGGCACTGATGGCAGATGGCACTAATACGGCACTGATGGCAGATGGCACTAATGACAGATGGCACTATGTGGCACTGGTGACAGATGGCACTATGTGGCACTGGTGACAGATGGCACTAGCAGGTGGCACTGGTGACAGATGGCACTAGCAGGTGGCACTGGGGGCATGTGGTACTGGGGAGGATGGCCTCCTGGCAATTAGCGTCCGCTCTGTAGCCGTCTTTCGGCTATAGGGTGGGCGCAAAGCGGTTAAGGGGGTGCTGCACACAGAAGGATTTTTATCTAAAAACATAGAATGCATTAAAATAAAAAACTTCTGCCTTTACAACCCCTTTCAAGAGGAACTGCAGTCTGCTCACATAATTTGAAATAAAAACATCTTTGCCATTCTGAAGCTTCCCTCCAACTACTTGCATACTATGTTATATATACTGTAATTCTGTACTTGCAAATATGCCTCAGAAATCTCCATCCACAAAGTCTGGCTGCATCCATTTTAACTGTGGGCAGTTGAAGCAGCTGCCTGTTCACTTCCTGGATTTACACAGACATACAGAGGCACGCCTCCAGCTCTACACAGCCCTAGTTGGCCCTCTTATGACTCATCCCCCCTCCCTTCCTGGCAAACTGTCACAAGAGTGAGAGACAGCTGTGCATGTCATAAGCCTAGGCTTTTTACCAGACAAGAAACAGGAAGTGGGCTGTAGAAGGCATTTACTGGCAGAAAAAAAAAAAAATATATGTTTTACTATCCATAGTTAAAACAAGGGCAGAAGATTTAATAGATGGAACGAAGAAAAAACTACTGGCGGTGTGCTTTGAGGCACTTTAACACCACAAAGCACGGTGGTTGTAGTTTTACAGCACGGACTATTTTTGTTTTATGTTCTGTGCAGTTTTTGTCTTTTATTTGAATGTTTCATGAATACTGGATTGTAGTTCACATATTGCTTATATGTAGACTGTATGCGTGCCAGCGCCTTACTTTATTTTTTTTCTCTCTCTCTTTAGTTTGGGGGATGTGGCACCTATGGCTGCCAAAAACAAAATGTCACATTTTTGATTTGTCTGACCACAGAACAATTTTCCATTTTACAACAGACCATTTTATACAAGCTTTGGCCCAGAGAAGAGGCAGCGTTTATGGATCATGTTAAGATATGGCATCTTTGCATGACAGAGCTTTAACGTGCATTTTTGGTTGACAAAGTGAACTGTGTTCACAGATAGTGATTTTTGGAAGCATTTCTGAGCCCATGCAGTGATGTCCATCACAGAATCATGTCTGTTTTTAACGCAGTGCATTCTGCCATATTGTTCCTTGCACATAGAGATTTTTCCTGGATTCTCTGAATTTATTGATATTATGAACTGTAGCTCATGATATTCAAAATCTTTGCAATTTTACGTTGAGGGCCATTATTCTGAACTGTTTGACAATTTTTTGATGCAGATTTTTTCACAGATTGGTGACCCTCTGCCCATCTTTACTTCATGTACTTTACCCAATCATGTTAATTGACCTGTTGCCAATTAAACAATTAGTTGCAAAATATTCTTCTAGCCCTTCCTGGTTAGTACCCCTTTGCCAGCTTTCTGTTACCCAGTCAAAACAGATGTGTTGCTGCCATCAATTTCAAAATGACCTTAAAATGGTACATCTTCTCAGGTTAAACAATTGATAGGTTTTCTATTTTCTATTGTGTAGAAAAATATTTTTATAACAGCTTACTGTAAAATCCTTTTCTTGTGAATAACTATTTTCTATTGTGTATAACAGCTTACTGTAAAATCCACTTTCAGGCGATTGGACACTGGTATACCCAATACAGGAAGTTCACTCCCCTATATAACCCTTCTACCTTCCAGAAGTACCCCAGTTTTTGTAGCAAAGCAATATACTTAAACCCCATAAAAAGAGGGGCGGGATCTCTGTATCCCATGATGTATTCCAAGAAAAGGATTTTACAGGTAAGTTGTTATAAAAATCCTATTTTCTTTATTGTACATCATGGGATACAGAGCCCAAACAATAACAATGGGACATCCCATAGCAATGTTATTTGAGGGCGGCCTTACAGATCTCAGCTATAGAGGCCTGGTAATGCACTGCCCATGAAGCACTGACCTACCTGGTAGAGTGCACCTTAACTTGAAAAGGGGGAATCTTACCCCTTAAATCATAAGTTTCATAAGTTTGAATTATAACTTGATGAATACACTTAGCGACAGTGGATTTTGACGCTGCCTGCCTTTAGAACCCTCTGGTAGAATAAATAAGACAGCAGTCTTAGGAATCTGAGCCATTGCCTTTAATTAGATTTTCACTGCTCTCACCACATCAAGACAATGTAGTGACTTCTCTTCCCTGGAACATGGTTTTGGAAAAACCATGGCATGACAATAGCTTGGTTCAGGTGAAAACCCGAGACCACTTTTGGCAAAAATTTTGGACGAGGGCATAACACCACCCTGTCCTCATGAATAATCAAATATGACTCTTTACAGGAAAGAGCAGCCAATTCCAAAACCCTCCTTGCTGAGGCTATAGCAACCAAGAACACCAGCTTCCTTATCAGAAGGACTAAGGGAATATGCTGTAGCGGTTCAAATGAATTTAGTTTTGTCAGTGTTACAAAAACAGCCAAGTCCCAAGGGCTCAAAAGGTGATTTAACTGGTGGATTAATCCACATCACCCCTTGCATAAAACCCCGGACTAAAGAATGCGCAGCAAGCGGTCTTTGAAATAAGATCGATAAGGCTGAGATTTGGCCCTTAATAGTATTCAAGGTCAATTTCATCTCTATGCCCAATTGTAGAAAGGCATGAATTCTGCCTATGATACATCTCTAAGGGTGCCAACCCTTGGATTCACACCAGGAAACATAAGCCTTCCAGATGCTACAATATATAGCTCTGGATGTTGGCATGGATTTTCAGGAATTGATTTAGATTCCTTAGATCTAGAATGGGTCCGATATCTCCATTTGGTTTTGGTACCGTAAACAGATTTGAATAAAACCACAAACCCTGCTCTCTTCTGTGGGGATCTGTATGATCATACCTTGAGCCAATAATCAGTCTAATGCTTGAAACAGATTGCCTTTGGCTGTGGTGCTGATCTGCATATTCTGACAGCATGGGAAGTCTACCCACTGTCAGAATGCAATAGCATAGCTAGGAGTATTCCCCCATCCACCTCAAATGTGTGGACGTAGGAATTGGGTTCAGTTTTTTTTTTTTTCCCCCATAACAAAGTTTTTGTTGTAAAGAAAAAAAGGATTACATGAGTTCATACAGACAGTTTACATATGAACAATATAGTCATTTGCCAATGTAATTTACACTTACTTAAAGACAATATTCTTTGGTAGTGGATTTACTGAAATAGTGTCGGGTTAAATGGCGCCACCTAAACACAGGTTTCCATTCCAAAGTGGACTCATGGAGTATAAATGGGTAAAAATAAAAATCAAGGTCTTTTTTCAAAGAGCCCAATAGTGTCCCTTGATCTACTGAGGCTCTATGTTAACCAGAGGAAACCTCAACTTCACCCTGAAAAGGTTATATCAAACATTGGGTGTAGTAAATCTATAGGCCACCAGGGACAGTGGACGCGAAACCTAGAATCCTAGTATTGGGGACTAGTAATCACACCCATTGCATATTAAATCTCCAAAACGGCGGGAATACAGGAACTGACGAAGTTGGAACAGGCTAGAGTATTTCCTTACAAGGGATAAACAAACCCTCAATCTCAAATAAATGATACCTTTAGGCCAAAAAACCTGAAAGTCACGTGTACCAAACTACATGTGCAACCTAATGCGATTATAAATCAAGTCGCAACAGTGCGAAAAAAGTGTCACTCAATGGTAAACCTACTAACAACAATACCATAAGTACACCAAACCAGTGTATAGTGATAGAGGTATCTGTGTATGTTTAGTATGACATTCATTAATAATCAACCTAAAATCACATATGTATACTCAAAGAGTGTTAAGTGACAAAAATATATATATATATAACCTAAACCAGTGTCTATGTAAAGCCTGTGTAGCGTGACAAAAATATATATATAGGCCTAATAATTAAATATAGGGAATATATAAACACTTCATATACCAGAAATCAGACAATTGTAAATAAGAAGTGTGTGTGTATTAGTGCACACAAAAGGTGAAAAAATATACCCAAACCTTTTAGTGATAAAAGCTAAAAAATGCTCTAAACCATAAGATATATGTATGTGAAAGGTGCATATGCACGTAAAAAAGTGAAAAAATAAAATAAAAAATAATAAATAATAAATAAAAATATAAAAATAAAATGCAAAAAAATATGCAAAAAATATATATACGTGAAGTATACAAGACAAAATATATATATGTGGAATAAGTCCCAAATCAATGTTCAATGGTGCCAATTCAAAAAAGTCCTTAGAAAATCTTTAAAGTGACTTTGGTGCTTCCTATGCAGTCTTCACTGTGACTTCTGTGCTCCCCCACCAGGAATCCTACTCACCAGAAGTAAGTACCCCTGCAGGGGTTGTACGCCTTAAAGATCAATCTCCAGATGTCCCGTTCTTTACTTTGTGATAGATGACTGAACATGTATCAGCATGGATTCCATAAGTCCTCATGAGAAAAAAATGGAAGCCTCCATAGTGTAATCCGTAAAAAATGATTTATTGGCACAATAAATATAAAAAATTTATATATAAAAAACAAACCATAAAAGGCAAAAAACAGCACAACAAAAAAAAAGGAAAAAAACAAAAAAATTATACTAAAAAAATGGCCACAACTCTCGTAAAGTGAGTTATACTGCGAGACCACAGTTCATCAGGGGGTTGGTATGATAATCCCCCCAAAAAAGAATTCCGGGTTGACCCCAGAAGATACCATAAAAAGTATATACTAATGCTAAGAACACAGCGTGAAATAGAGGCACTATCTATGGGAACCGAAACAGACCTCCCTATAGGGTTGATAGATCTCAGCTGTGTCCCCCCTAGGATAGAGCCATTCCCGTAGTGTTCAAAGCCAAAAAGCACAATTCTTCCTCGGGATCCGTATGATGGATACGCGGTTTGCGCTCCACCTGCGTGCCAGATACCAGCGGCGACCCGGAAGTGACGTAAAAGTGACGGAGCTACGCTTTTACGTCACTTCCGGGTCGCCGCTGGTATCTGGCACGCAGGTGGAGCGCAAACCGCGTATCCATCATACGGATCCCGAGGAAGAATTGTGCTTTTTGGCTTTGAACACTACGGGAATGGCTCTATCCTAGGGGGGACACAGCTGAGATCTATCAACCCTATAGGGAGGTCCGTTTCGGTTCCCATAGATAGTGCCTCTATTTCACGCTGTGTTCTTAGCATTAGTATATACTTTTTATGGTATCTTCTGGGGTCAACCCGGAATTCTTTTTTGGGGGGATTATCATACCAACCCCCTGATGAACTGTGGTCTCGCAGTATAACTCACTTTACGAGAGTTGTGGCCATTTTTTTTAGTATAATTTTTTTGTTTTTTTCCTTTTTTTGTTGTGCTGTTTTTTGCCTTTTATGGTTTGTTTTTTATATATAAATTTTTTATATTTATTGTGCCAATAAATCATTTTTTACGGATTACACTATGGAGGCTTCCATTTTTTTCTCATGAGGACTTATGGAATCCATGCTGATACATGTTCAGTCATCTATCACAAAGTAAAGAACGGGACATCTGGAGATTGATCTTTAAGGCGTACAACCCCTGCAGGGGTACTTACTTCTGGTGAGTAGGATTCCTGGTGGGGGAGCACAGAAGTCACAGTGAAGACTGCATAGGAAGCACCAAAGTCACTTTAAAGATTTTCTAAGGACTTTTTTGAATTAGCACCATTGAACATTGATTTGGGACTTATTCCACATATATATATTTTGTCTTGTATACTTCACGTATATATATTTTTTGCATATTTTTTTGCATTTTATTTTTATATTTTTATTTATTTTTTATTATTATTTTTTATTTTATTATTTTTTATTTTATTTTTTCACTTTTTTACGTGCATATGCACCTTTCACATACATATATCTTATGGTTTAGAGCATTTTTTAGCTTTTATCACTAAAAGGTTTTGGTATATTTTTTCACCTTTTGTGTGCACTAATACACACACACTTCTTATTTACAATTGTCTGATTTCTGGTATATGAAGTGTTTATATATTCCCTATATTTAATTATTAGGCCTATATATATATATATATATTTTTGTCACGCTACACAGGCTTTACATAGACACTGGTTTAGGTTATATATATATATATATATATATATATATATATATATATATATATATATATATATATATATATATATATTTTTTTGTCACTTAACACACTTTGAGTATACATATGTGATTTTAGGTTGATTATTAATGAATGTCATACTAAACATACACAGATACCTCTATCACTATACACAGGTTTGGTGTACTTATGGTATTGTTGTTAGTAGGTTTACCATTGAGTGACACTTTTTTCGCACTGTTGCGACTTGATTTATAAAATCGCATTAGGTTGCACATGTAGTTTGGTACACGTGACTTTCAGGTTTTTTGGCCTAAAGGTATAATTTATTTGAGATTGAGGGTTTGTTTATCCCTTGTAAGGAAATACTCTAGCCTGTTCCAACTTCGTCAGTTCCTGTATTCCCGCCGTTTTGGAGATTTAATATGCAATGGGTGTGATTACTAGTCCCCAATACTAGGATTCTAGGTTTCGCGTCCACTGTCCCTGGTGGCCTATAGATTTACTACACCCAATGTTTGATATAACCTTTTCAGGGTGAAGTTGAGGTTTCCTCTGGTTAACATAGAGCCTCAGTAGATCAAGGGACACTATTGGGCTCTTTGAAAAAAGACCTTGATTTTTATTTTTACCCATTTATACTCCATGAGTCCACTTTGGAATGGAAACCTGTGTTTAGGTGGCGCCATTTAACCCGACACTATTTCAGTAAATCCACTCTTAAAAGGAATCTTATTAAGGGATCCTCCTTTTTTCCGGGTGGCAGCAGCCTATGTAGTGTTTTACATACAGGTATACTATATCTATACAGAGGTTTTATTTTTATTTATCTGGCTTAAGCTACTCCCGGTGGTGAATAGCGCGGTTTTTCTACTTTTACTAATATTCTTTGGTAGGTTATTCACTTAAGAATATTCTCGTGAGAGATCTACCCTGTTCGGAGAACTGTTGCCAGAGTCTGTTGGCTAGCCCTATTTGAACTATGTCTCTGGGTGTATCCATAGTTAGGTCGGGCTGATGGGCTTATGTGCGTTAGTCTGGGTGTTGCCCCTCAGGTGAGTGTTGTGTTATGTCACCCATGAGGTAAGGTGAGGTCTCGCCTGGGGGTACTTCTTACTTAGAACCCCAAGTCGCGGAGGTGGGTAGGAATGTCTGTGTCAGGATAGAGAATGGCATGTTTATGTCGACATTAGGTCTTCAAGTGGGTAAAGGGAGAGAGTGGGAGGGAGAAAGGGGGGGGGGGGGGATCTCCCCTCGGGTCCCCACCGCACACTAGGGGTGGGTTGGGGTAGGCCTATCTTTGTACAGAGCAGTGAGGTGCTTCTGGTTTCATCGCATCTGTTTCGTGAGTGAGGAGATACCCAAGGTTGTGGTTTTCCGCTTGTTTGTCCAGCTTAAGATTTCACCATGTGAGGGTAAACTGGGGGTTGCGAGTCATCCGTTTGGCCCGATGATTGATCTGTATCTATCCGTTGAGTGGACGCGAGTCCAGCCCGTCCATATTTGAGCAAATCTGTGGGGAGTGTCTAGCGCTATATGGATTAATTCCTCCATTTCTGCAATTTTTCCAATTCAAGTCAACCATTCAGGCAGTGATGGGGCGTCTGGCGCTCCAATGGGCTGGAATGCAAAGTTTAGCTGCATTGAGCATCTGTATTCCTAGGGTTTTTCTGTATGTGTGGGCAGGGGTAGAGGAGTGGTGAAGCTTAAGTCGGGCTGCAGTAAATTCTATGGGGCTTGTTGTCTCTTGGGAGGTGATCTCATGGACTTGGGTCCAGAAATTCTGTAAGCTGGGGCAGGACCACCAGATGTGTAGGAAAGAGCCTATGTCAGTGTTACACCTCCAGCATTTGTCTGACGTGTCATTGATTTTATGTAGTAATTCTGGGTTTCTATACCAGCGAGATAGTGTTTTGTAATTATTTTCTTGCGTTGCTACGTTGAGGGAGCCTTTGTGTGCTATTGTGAAGATTCTTTCCCAATTTTCCTCAGAGTTCTATTTGTAGATCTCTTTCCCAAGCCCCACATGCTTTCCCTTCATTTGGCGAGGTTGATGAAAAGAGCATTGAGTAAGTGCCTGAGATTAAGTGTTGTTGCGGTGGGGTTTGAGAACAGAGACTCTCAAATGGGGTCAGATCTTGGATTAAGGATGAGTCGGAGTTCATTTTGGGACGGTTTTATTCATTCAACCAGCTCATTGAATGGCAAAAAAAATAAAATAAAAAAAATTGACCCATGTATGGCCTGCTTAAAGCGGTGTACCACCCATAAGTGGAACTTCAGCTTTAAGTACTCCTGGCCCCCTGACATGCCACAATTGGCAGGTCTTTTTTTGTCACTTCCTCCTTCCAACTTCTGGCCGCCTAGATGACTCCTAGGTGGCCCCTCCCTCCCGGCAATGTTCTGGGACACGTCACAGGTCCCAGACCATTGCCTGGCCATTGACGAAGTGCAGTGCAGCTCGCGCATGCACGGTGCGTGCCCGGTTGTGAAGCCGCAAACAGTTACAGCCGGGCACCCACATTCAATATCGGCGTCGCGAAGAGGAGGGGGAGTGAAGGAAGGCTTCGGGCGGCCGCATCGCTGGACAGGTGTTTATTAAAAGTCAGCAGCTACAAGAAGTATAGCTGCTGACTTTTAATAAACTCAAAAACCAGTGGAACTCCGCTTTAAGGCATACTGGTAGAGAAAGGAGTTATACCCAGGACTGGCCTACAGTTGTTTTTTCTTGCCAGTGTTCAATTCTCCTGTAAGCAGCAGTATAACCAGGATTAAAACTTCCTGTGTCCCTTAATTGATGAGTAAAATGTTTTTAGCTGGACTTACAAAATGAAAAAAAAAATATTAGCTGCCTGTTCCTTTAGCAGTTCGATAAGACATCCATCAATACACTGCCATAGCAAATCAGAACACAGCAGCAAAGTAAAAACCTTGGCTCAACACCGCATAGAACAACATTTAATTGAAGTCCACTGATGTTTAGCCGGTATAAGGAGTAAGTTGTGTGCGATGTTCTGAGTGCACAGCAAATGATGCATGGATTGTGCCTGCGGTGACTGCCTTTCAAAACAGTAAATGTCAGCAGTGCGTTTAGTATGAAAATTCAATTTGCCCTTATGCTACAATTATTTAGTGGCTCAGCACACACTAGCTGGGGGCACAGAAAGCAATGCCTTACTGCCATTTAGCTGGGTCAATGCCCAAATCTGCCTTCCTACTTCACCCATTCTTAAATTTCATGGCTGCAATACATCAGATAACAATTAAGGCCAGTCAAACGCATAAAGTGCAAAAGACAATATGGGAGGATTTACTAAAACTGATGAACTCAGAAGCCGATTGGCTACAATGCACAGCTGCACCAGATTCAAACTTCAGCTTGTTTAATTAAGCTTTGCCAATAAAACCTGGAAAGCTGATTGGTTTCTATGTAGGAGGTGCACCAGATTTTGTGTGCTCCAATTTTAGTAAATTAACCCCAATGTGTTCCAAACATCAGCTCTGCATAGACCAGAACAGCAGCTTAATGAAGAACCCTTGAATAAACAAGCTTTTTGTTTAAGCCTTGAAATATAAGCTAAAACATTTCTGAAACTAGAAGGGTTCCAAAACATAAGCATTTTTCTACTCCTCTGTAAAATCCTTTTCTTGGAGTACAGTACAAGACACAGGCTCATAGAATCCCTTTGCTGCCACCGATGTATGCCATACGTCAGCAACAGGGGGCCTTGAACACAATGTAGCAGCCGGTAATGTGTATGAATCTGACTCATTTTTCAGACCGATCGCTTCCACACACTCCTGGAATATCCCCCCCACCAATGTTTCCTGGGCTTTATGAATCCAACTACGGACCAGGGGTTGTTTTGACAGGTGCTGGCAGGCAGAGGCGAGGAAGACAACAGTATGTTCGTCTGCCGATTTCCTCCCCCCACCTAGTATGAACCTGGACTAGTGTACAACCTCACTTCTGGCTTCTGCTGTCACTTTGCCTGACCACTGTGGCCAAGGTGATTCTTAAAAGGGGAAGCAAGAATCACAAACTTAATTTGACCTCAAAATTGTTATAAGGGTCAAATCACTGAGGTGAGCAGTTAATATTTATCACATGATGGATTGAGCACAAGTGAGCAGTGAAGACTGGAAGCAATAAATATGCACCTTTCCTGTGGAAGTGAGGGAGGCAATTGGGATGTTGGACTGTCCGTATTTAGAATTATTAATCCTATAATTTTTCATTTTTGCTGACGTTTGAGAGTATGATACATCTTGAAGCTTACATGGCTGCACTACACTTTGTGGTGTTAGATCTAAGATTAAGGAGTGTTGTGAATCTAATCTTACAGTGTTACAGCAGCAACCTAAAAGGAACAGGGATGTTTATATATAGTTTTAGTGGTATTTTAGCTGCTCAGATTAAACTTTTTGATTAGACAGAAAATATATAATGTTTTAGGGGTATTAAGAAATCTTAGGCCTAAAATGATTTTCTAAACGTGCGTGAAATAAAAAAATAAAAAAATAAAAAAAAAGGTTGGAAGGCATAAAATCGGGGAGGGATAGGGAGCAAAACATGAGCTTGGCTTTTGGACCTTGGAGGGACAAAGGGAATTCTACCTAAATGGGCACACTTCGCTATTGGGTATTCTAGCTTTCTTACTGGGCAAAAGTTTTTTTTTTTTTTTTATAACTGTTACATTAACCACTTGACCTCCGAAAAATTTACCCTCTTCATGACCAGGCCATTTTTGATACGGCCCTGCGTTACTTTAATTGACAACTGCGTGATCATGTGACACTGTACCCAAATTACATTTATGTCCTACCCCCCACACACAAATTGGAGCTTTCTTTTGGTGGGATTTGACCACCACTGGTTTTCATTTTTTGCTGTATAATCAAAAAAGACTGACAATTTTAACCACTTTCAGACCGGACCATTTTGCTGGTAAATGACCAGAGGTCTTTTTACACTTTGGCACTGCGCTGCTTTAACTGGTAATTGCGCGGTCATGCAATGTTGTACCCAAACAAAATTTGCGTCCTTTTCTTCCCACAAATAGAGCTTTCTTTTGATGGTATTTGATTGCCTCTGCGATTTTTATTTTTTGCGATATAAACGTAAAAAGACCGCAAATTTTGAAAAAAAATGATATTTTCTACTTTTTGTTATTAGAAAAATCCAATAAACTCAATTTTAGTCATACATTTAGGCCAAAATGTATTCAGCCACATGTCTTTGGTAAAAAAAAAGTCAATAATTGTATATTTATTGGTTTGCGCAAAAGTTGTCACATCTACAAACTAAGGTACGTTTTCTGGAATTTACGCAGCTTTTAGTTTACGACTGCCTATCTCATTTCTTGAGGTGCTAAAATGGCAGGGCAGTACAAAACCCCCCCAAATGACCCCATTTTGGAAAGTAGACCCCCTAAGGAAATTGATAAGAGGCATGTTGAGCCCATTGAATATTTTATTTTTTTGCCTCAAGCGATTGAATAATGACAAAAAAAAAATGTTTTTTTTTTTTTTTACACAAAGTTGTCACTAAATGATATATTGCTCACACATGCTATGGGCGTATGTGAAATGACACCCCAAAATAAATTCTGCTGCTTCTCCTGAGTACGGGGATACCACATATGTGGGACTTTTTGGGAGCCGAGCCGCGTACGGGGCCCCGAAAACCAAGCACCGCCTTCAGGCTTTCTAAGGGCGTAAATTTTTGAGTTCACTTCTCACTACCTATTACAGTTTTGAAGGCCATAAAATGCCAAGATGGCACAAAACCCCCACAAATGACCCCATTTTAGAAAGTAGACACCCCAAGCTATTTGCTGAGAGGCATGTTGAGTTCATGGAATATTTTATATTTTGCCACAAGTTGCGGGAAAATTACAAACTTTTTTTTTTATTTTTTTATTTTTTTAACAAAGTTGTCACTAAATGATATATTGCTCATGCATGCCATGGGCATATGTGAAATGACACCCCAAAATAAATTCTGCTGCTTCTCCTGAGTACGGGGATACCACATATGTGGGACTTTTTGGGAGCCTAGCCGCGTACGGGGCCCCGAAAACCAAGCACCGCCTTCAGGCTTTCTAAGGGCGTTACAGTTTTGAAGGCCATAAAATGCCAAGATGGCACAAACCCCCCCCAAATGACCCCATTTTGGAAAGTAGACACCCCTAAATTTAGGGGTACACTAGTGAGACTAGGTAATAAATGGCGGGTGCCCTGAAACTATAAAAAAATAACTAACCAACCAGCGTCACCTGTAACAGTTATATGGTGATCACTGGTGAAAGGGTTAACTAGGGGGCAATTAGGGGGCTTTATGCGGTAGTATATGGGGGTCCCTGGCGCTATAAAAAGCTGCAGCGAACCTAAATACCTACCTGCCTAACTAGCGTCACCTGTGACACTAATACAGCGATCAGAAAAACGATCGCTTATTAGGCTGGGTTCACACTGGAGCGATGCGGGAACGCCACGAATGCGCGGCGGGTTCCCGCATCGCATGCCTCCCGGCGGCAGTTCACACTGCCCTATGCGAACTGCTGGGAGTGTCAGTGAAATGTTACTGACACCCCCAGATCAGTTCGCATATCGCAGTGCGATCTGCAAACTCGGATCGCATGGTGTGAACACCCATGCGATCCGATTCTGCTGCGGGCCAAAAAAAGGGTCCCGTGCGAATTTGCGGCGGGTGCGGCGAATGGCTGAACTCGAATCGCACAGAGATCGGATGTGATTTGCACTGCAGTGCGGTGCGAATCACATCCGTTCTCATAAACCGCTGCAATGTGAACCCAGCCTTAGTGACACTGGCGATGGGGGGTGATCACGGGGTTAAACCTTTATTGGGGGGGTTAGGGGGGTACCTTAGAACTAAAGGGGGCTAACCCTAACTGCCCTAACAGTTATTAGTCACAAATGACACCCGCCGGGTGATCAGGGGGTTAAACCTTTATTAGGTAATAAATGGCGGGTGCCCTGAAACTATAAAAAAATAACTAACCAACCAGCGTCACCTGTAACAGTTATATGGTGATCACTGGTGAAAGGGTTAACTAGGGGGCAATCAGGGGGCTTTATGCGGTAGTATATGGGGGTCCCTGGCGCTATAAAAAGCTGCGGTGAACCTAAATACCTACCTGCCTAACTAGCGTCACCTGTGACACTAATACAGCGATCAGAAAAATGATCGCTTATTAGGCTGGGTTCACACTGGAGCGATGCGGAAACGCCGCGAATCCGCGGCGGGTTCCCGCATCGCATGCCTCCCGGCGGCAGTTCACACTGCCCTATGCGAACTGCTGGGAGTGTCAGTGAAATGTTACTGACACCCCCAGATCAGTTCGCATATCGCAGTGCGATCTGCAAACTCGGATCGCATGGTGTGAACACCCATGCGATCCGATTCTGCTGCGGGCCAAAAAAAGGGTCCCGTGCGAATTTGCGGCGGGTGCGGCGAATGGCTGAACTCGAATCGCACAGAGATCGGATGTGATTTGCACTGCAGTGCGGTGCGAATCACATCCGTTCTCATAAACCGCTGCAATGTGAACCCAGCCTTAGTGACACTGGCGACGGGGGGTGATCACGGGGTTAAACCTTTATTGGGGGGGTTAGGGGGGTACCTTAGAACTAAAGGGGGCTAACCCTAACTGCCCTAACAGTTATTACAGTCACAAATGACACCAATGCAAAAAAAAAAAAAAAAAATGACATTGGTGTCACTGTGACTGGGGGGCAGGGGTAATTGGGGGGGTGATCGGGGGGTAAAGGGGGGGTGTGAGTGTGCCTGGCATGTTCTACTGTGTGTGTGTAGAGTGTTGGTGCAACTCACCGATCCGCTCTCCTCCGTGTCGGAACGAAAAATACCGACACGGAGGAGAGAATACATCACTTCCTCTCCTGTGTTTACATTACAGGAGAGGAAGTGATGTCACCGGGGATTTCTATTCGTCGGGAGCGATCGCGAGGGGGTGGCCATGAATGAATGGCCGCCCCCTCGTCCCGGATCGCTCCCGGACAAAAACCGACCACCGCAGGCACCGGGCGGGGGCCCGATCGGGCCCCCGACCCGCGGGAGGCAAGGGACGTACATGTATGTCCTTATGCCTGCCCGTGCCATTCTACCGACGTACATCGGCGTGCGGCGGTCGGCAACTGGTTAAAATGTATAAAGAAAATCGAATTTCTTCATAAATTTAGGACAATAGTCATTCTGTTACATGTTTTTCATAAAAATAAGAATTCCAATAATAATAAAATATATTGATTGGTTTATACAAACGTTATAGCGTCTACAAACTATGGGATATATTTATGGAATTTTTATACTAGTAATGGCGGCAAATCAGTGACTTATAGCGGGACTGCACTATTGCAGTGGACAATTGGACACTGACACTTTACAGGAACCAGTGACACCAATACAGTGATCAGTGCTAAAAAAATATGCAGGTCACTGTACCTAGCCAGTATTTGTGTGTACTTTGTGTGCTGCTTTGCAGGAACCCACAATCCATCTCTTCCCCTGTCAGAACAATCTACCTTGTTTACATCAACAGATCCCCGTACTATGTAGCTTACCAATGATTGGCAGGTGCCGGAGGACATAGAGTGCCTAGCGCCTGCAGATCGGCTTCTGCTGTGAATTCTCTATACAGCAGTACCTTGGATTACAAGCATAATCTGTTCCAGAAGAATGCTTGTAATCCAAAGCACTTGTATACCAAAGCGAGTTTCCCCCATAGGAATCAATGGAATGGATAATTTGTTCGACAGCCACTGCTTGTCTATGCGGTACCGCATGTGGCCAGAGGTGGGGGCGCCACCGCGGTCAAATGTGGTACTGCCCACGCCAGAGGCTTGAATCCTGCTTGTCTTGTTTTCGGGGGTTATACCGGGATGATGCCCACAGCTGCAGGCATCATCCTGGTACCGTTGTTTAGAGCAGGCGATTGGCTATCCAAGGATAACAACCGATGCGGCTAAAACCACTCGATTATCCTGGAGGAGTGGAAGGGGACGTCCCCCCCCCCCCCCCCTTTAGTCGCTCTTCTTCAATCAACAATCCGCCGCTTCCGGAAGCTAGTGACAGACTGGAACGAAGCCGGGAACGGCTTTGTTCCAGCCTCCTGATTGTAAACACGGAAGCAACGTCACAACGTCACTTCCTGTATACACGGCTACCAATGACGCCAGTTTTAAAACAATATACAGTATTCAGAATCAGCGAAAAACGGCGCTCTGAATACTAGGAAGCGCAAAGGAGGGATTTGGGGTGTTTTAGACCCCCGATCCCTCCATAAAGAGTACCTGTCACCACCTATTACTGCGACAAGGGATATTTACATTCCTTGTGACAGCAATAAAAGTGATTCAATTTTTTTTTTAACACAATTTAATATAAAATATATATATATATATATATATATATATATATATATATATATATATTTATTTTTTATTTTTTAAAGCGCCCCCATCCCCGCAAGCTCGCGCAGCAAAGAAAACGCATACGGAAGTTGCGTCCTCATATATAAACGGTGTTCAAATCACACATGTGAGGTATCGCCGCGATCGTCAGAGCGAGAGCGATAATTCTACCACTAGACATCCCTGTAACTCTAACCTGGTAACCTCAAAAAATAATTAAAAATTTAAGGCGTCGCCTATGGAGATTTTTCGGTACCGTAGTTTGTCGCCATTTCACGAGTGCGTGCAGTTATAAAGTGTGACATGTTTAGTATCCATTTACGCGGCGTAACATCTTTCACATTATACAAAAAAAATTGGGCTAACTTTACGGTTTTGTTTTTTTTAAATCCATGAATGTGCCCCTTTTCCCAAAAAGTTGCGTTTAAAAACACTGCTGCACAAATACCGTGTGAAATAAAATATTGCAACAATTGCCATTTTATTCTCTAGATTCTCTGCTAAAAAAAAAAAAAAATGTTTGGGGGCTATTTTCTAGCAAAAAATACGGATTTTACCTTGTAAACACCAAATGTCAGAAATGGGCTTAGTCATGAAAGGGTTAATCTCCTGTTGAGAATTGTCAACATAACCCAGGAAGACCATTTTGACCCCTTAGGGCCCTTTCAGTGGAATGTAGTTTGATGCATTTTGGACTAAACCCCAACTACACAGGACAAGCTAAAATCAAGGTGATCCTATGGGCACAGTTCACATTGCTGCAGTGAAAAAAAAAAAAAAAAGGAGTAGAGCATACTGCATTTTTTTGCACTACAAGTGTGCGAAAAGCACACAAACCCATGCAAATGCATTGCAAAGCATCACAGTACACATAGAAGCCCTAGGAAAGGAGGAAGGAAGTGACCTCACAGGACAAATGCAAATAGAAAAACATGAATCAACATGCCCATCAACAGCATGTAAACTGCACATCAAATGCATGCATCTGTGCAAGGAAAAAAAATGTGCAGTAGATGTGCAGTTTCTAGATGTGGTGTTACTGGAAGGAAAAATGTCCCCAAGTCACTGTTGTCCCTAAATGAAAATGTCCTTGCATCTGTGTCATTGGAAGAATAAAATGTTCTTGCTGGTGTTTGACAGGTTAGTGGGTAATAGTTCAAATTCTCACCATCTACTTTAACCCTAAAGATGCCAACCTACTATTTTACTACTGTGTTTATTGCACAGGACGGTGCTGCATGGCCCACATTAATAGCAAAATGCCCTGAGCGGCTGCATCACCTTGTTAAGGTGGGTGGTTGGGGCAGTAAAACCATGGCTCAACCACCTGCTTTTACCACGCATCACCTACCCACCCACATGAATGAGCCCTAGGGCTTTGTTTACATTTTCATTTAGGGGATTAAACAGGTGGGTGAGCCACAATTTTTACTATGGCTCACCCCCCCACCTTAGGCTACAAAGGCAGAACATGATCCACTGAGGAGTCGATGTTAATGGAACCCTGACAGAATGCACTACAAGATCTATGTTAAAACTTGATAGAGACTGTGGGTGACAATCTTAATTAGAAAAAAATAAATAAATTGCAAAATCAGTGAGGCACGCATGCCAATGCATTGGGATGCATTTCAATAGGCTGCCTCATGCCCAAAAAACGCAGAAAATTCCCTAAAAGTTTTCCAAAACGACTCTGCACCGAACTGACACCATGTGGTTTGAGGTGTATGAAAATGCACATGTAAGCAGATGCGTAAGGGTGTCATTATCAATGAATCGCTCTTTGGGGGTGGAGATTGTGCTGGACTGACTCGGTCACTGCTTGCACATAGGTGAAAGTATGGGTGGGTAGGAAGATTTTCCAGAGATTAGTGCCTGGCTTGAAAGAAGGTGGGCCCTATCGGAGCCTGGGCCCTATTGGAGCCTCAGGGTATGGCCTACTGGTCAATTCCACATGTATTCTAGAAAAGTAAATGTTATGGAGTGCCCAGTGTGCAGCCCCAAGCAGACCCAATTAGGATTCTTCTCCAATAACCCGCAACAGCAGCCTTGAAGAAGGGGGAGTCCTTGTCCCCTGAAACACATTAGGCTTGATTTTTATTGTTGCTACCCTAAATTAAATGTCTTTTTAAAAACGCACATCAAGTTGACATTGGCCGCTTCTATGCATCCACTTTCCATTATCAATTACTAGAACTGCTGCATGTCTGCTAAAGGGTAGCACGTTTCTGTACTTGTCTGGAAAGCGCATGATTGTGTGCATTCCCAACATGCAAAAGGTGACTAGGCGGGGTTGGGGGTTCAGGTTAGTAAGAGTATGAGTTAATGAAGAGCAGAGTGAAGGACTGCAGAGAATGTGCTAGGCTGAATTATGGTGACAGAACAATTGTAAGAGTTACAAAGTAAGATGGGAGGGAAAGGGTATTAAGAGTGAGTGGACTCCTGTTGTGGCATGTCAAGAGCCGAGACCGACCAGAGGTGCAGTGCACATTTATGTGAGGGGAAAGCAGACAGAAGAAGAAGGAACAGGGAAGATGGGCAGGAGGATCAGTTGTGACTCAAATATTAGAGTTTGCATGCAGGAGTTTTTCATAAACTTTCTGAAAGCACACCAAAACTGCGTGACACAGTTTATGGGAAAGCACAGCTAACCTGCATGAAAACTGTGGGTTAGCTGCACGTTTGCCAAAGCACAGTAGGAGTGCAGAGGAACAGTGTGAAGCAGCTCTGAGGAGTGTGCTCCCTCCAGACATACCTTCCCTCAACTACTTGACCCCCAGGCCAATTCTGAAATTCTCTCTCATACATGTAAAATAAATAAATAAATAAATAAATCAGCATTTTTTGCTAGAAAATTTATTTAGAATCCCCAAACATTATATATTTAAGAAGAGGCCTCTAGAGTAAACAAAAGATGGCCGTTGCAATTTTTTGGAAAAAAATACACTTTAAACATTTTTTTAGTGAACACAAACACATTATAATGCCCAAATTTTGGATAAAAGAGGATGTTATGACAAGTAAATAGATACCAAACATGTGAAGCTTTAAAATTGTGCACGCCTGGGGAATGGGAACAAAAATTATCCGTAGGCAAGGCTTTAAAAGCCTTTACAGGTTACCTGTTTAGAGTTACACAGGAGGTCCGGTGCTAGAACTATTGCTCTTGCTCGGTCATTCACAGCGATATCTCACATGTGGCACATATGCGTGCATGAAAATGGGGGAAAGAGGGCGTAAACACAAAAAAAAAAAAAAAACCCTAGTTAGACTTACCAGTAACAGTATTTCTACGAGTCTTTCAGGAAAGCACCTGGAGAGCGCGCAGCTCCACCCATTTTCCCAGGAGACACTGCAGATTTTCTAGGGAAAGGGAGAGGGGAAAAAAAAAAAAAAAAAAAAAAAAAAAAAAAAAAGGGAAAACCTACACACAAGAGACCTCAAAGAAAAGTGTTGGTTCCGTTTTCATTTTTGCCTAAAAAGTCCAAAGTAGACTGTATAAATAAATATGAGTAATGCCTTATGTTATATATGTTATGATTGATATATATTTTTTATATTTTAGAAAATTGTTAAAGCTCCTGAAGAAGCGTTCAAAAATGCGAAACATGTAGAGCGCCACAACATATCTAAGTTTTAGTTTTATACTTGATATCCTATCTCATTTACTTTCTGAATGTATAAACTGTTAAAAAAGTTTTTTGGATACTTATATGGAAATGAATATAAACTTTGTGTACAGTGTACAAATCTTGGACAGGATATTAAGTAAGACTTGATGTGTTTTTATAAATTCCCCTTTTTTCTGTCTTCATTCAAAAAAAAATTTAAATAATTTTTTCTTAAAATAAATAACAGTTTTGAATATATTGTTTTTTATTTTTGCCTAAAAAGTCCAAGCGGAACCAACACTTTTCTTTGAGGTCTCTTGTGTGTAGGTTTTCCCTTTTTCCCCTCTCCCTTTCTCTAAAAATTTTTTTTTCAAAGTTACGATTAGGACGTGGCAATTGTTTGTTTGTTTAGTGTATCCACAGACACCACCCTGTGATAGATACACACCCCTATTTAATCTCTAAATAGTGCAGCAGGCATCTTCTCACATCCAGGTTATGGAAAGATCTTTCCCTGGGGCTGGATGGTGTAGGACAGAAGGTAGGGAGAATTATTTCTTGTGCCCTATGAAAAGCTGTTGATACTTTTGGCAAAGAACCCGGGTCAGTTTTCAGCACTACCCGGTCCGGAAATATATAACAGCTATAGAAAGGGCTTGCAACTCGCTCACCGGTCTAGCTGATGTGACTGCAACTAAAAGAATCAGCTTAAGCGACCATAACTTGATCGTTGTTTCTTCTGGGGGTTTAAAAGGTTTTTTAGTTAAACTTTGTAAAACCAAAGAGAAGTCCCATCTTGCAAAAAAACTTAAGTTATTGGCCTAGCTCTGGTCAATGCCTTAAAAAATAAATAAATAAATAAATCGAATGATACGCGGCTCCTGCAATAACTGTCTCTCAAGAAAAAACAAAGCAGCCACCTGAGCCTTCAGTGTACTGGCTGCCAACCCCAACTCCATTCCATCATGAAGAAATTCTAAAACTGAAGATATTTCCTGGGGTGAAAATTCTTTTGATAAGCACTAGGAATTAAAATGTTTCCATGTTTTAAAATAAATTGTTCTAGTAGTCTTTTTCCGACTACCTAAGAGGGTTGAGACCAACTTGTCAGATAATCCCAATCTTTTTAGGATCCGCTCCTCAGTAACCACCCTGTTAGACTGAGGTGCTCGATATTTGGATGCTGAAGAGGTCCCTGGGTTAGGAGGTCTTTCCTCGGGGGGGAAGAACCCAATGGGGCTCCACAACCATTTTCTGTATGGTTGCAAACAATGCTCTTTTGGGCCAAAAGGGAGCCACTAGAATCATACTTTGCAACTTCTTCAGGACCAGGGGAATCATCTGGAAGGGAGGAAAGGCATAGCACAAATGGAAGTTCCATGGTTGTGCCAGCACGTCCAGGCCCCTTGACCGGTCCTGCCCGTTTAGAGAAAAGAAGGTTTTCACCTTTGTGTTGTTCTGGGATGCGAACAGATCTATCTGCGGACATCCCCGTCTTTCTATTAACTTTTGGAAAACTACGGGGTTCAGACTCCACTCTGATTCTAGGACCCTTTCCCTGCTCAGGAAGTCTGCTACGGAATTCAGGTTGCCCTTTAGATATACAGCTGTCAGGGACCTCAGGTTGCTTTCTGCCCAGGACAGGATCTGACCTGCCAATGATAGCAACACCCTGCTTCTTGTGTCACCCTGTCTTGTTATACAAGACACTGCTGTGGCGTTGTCTGACAGGACCTGGATATGGAGATCCTGAACCAGATTCTTGAAGGCCCAAAGTCCCAGCAGGATAGCCCTTAGTTCCTTCCAGTTGGATGATCTCCTGGCTACCTTGTTTGTCCAGTCCCCCCTGAGCCATCTGACCCCCCCATCCCCAGGAGCTTGCATCCGTTGTCAACCTCCTGTCTACCGGGAAACACCAAAACAGACCCATGTCTAGGTTTGATCGACTCATCCACCACCAGAGCTTCCTCCGAACTCGAGTAGGTATTCTGAATAGCTTCTCCAGGGACTCTCCATGGGACCAATTTCTCAATATTGCCTGCTGGAGATCCCTTGCGTGAAGGCGCGCCCATTGAACTGCTGGAATAGACGCAGTGAGAAGACCTAACACTGACATTGCTGCCCTGATGGAAATTGGCAGGTTTGTCTGGGTCTTTTTTACTGCGTCTTGGACTTTTATTATCTTCTCCTCCGGGAGAAGAATTCTCTCCTGTATGGAGTTGATGGTATACCCCAGGAATCTTATTGGCTGAGATGGAATCAGGTTTGATTTTTCCCTGTTTATTATCCATCCGAGGCCTTCCAAGTGCCCCTTTGTCCGCAGCAGGTCCTTTTCTAGTAGGTCCCCTGTTCTGGCAAATAAGAGAAGGTAGTCTAGATATGGGACGATCGATACTCCCTCTACCCTGAGGGGAGCTAGGGCTTCTGCCACAATTTTGTAAATATCCTTGGGGACGAAGACAGTCCGAAAGGAAGAGCTCTGAACTGCAGATGTAGGACTGAGCTTCCCCTTCTGACCGCAAACCTTAGGTGTTTTTGAGACGTTATGGCTATAGGCACATAAAGGTAGGAATCCCTCAGGTCTATAGATGCCATGAAACAGCCTGGGGTCAGGAGACTCTTTACTGGGAAAATAGTATCCATTCTGAATTTCTTGTACCTGAGTGATCTGTTTAATATTTTCAAATTCAGAATCAATCTGAATTTGGCCGACGGCTTCCTTACAAGAAATATGTGCGAACAACACCCCTGTCCTACTTTTTTTTGGGGGGGGGGGGGGACATATATGATCACCCTTTGTTGGAGCAATTCCTGTAGGATTTGCAGTCATGGTCACCGATTTCTCTAGGTCTTGAGGAGCCTGAGTAACCTAAAACCGAACAGGTGGGGGTTGAGAAAATTCTAGTCTGTAACCCTCTTATTGTTTTTAGGATAAACGGACTGGTTGTGGTCAACTTCCACTGTGGAAGGAAAGCCTGTAGCCTCGCTCCTACAGCTGGAAGACCATCACTGGCTCTTTGCGTTTGGGGCCGGGGAGCGGAACACCCCTGACTTACCCCTGCCTCTCTGAGGTCTCTGGGTTTGTTTGTTTTTTATATATATATATATATATATATATATATATATATATATATATATATATATATATATATATATATATATATATATATATATATACACACACATACATACATATATATATATATATATACACACACACACTCCCTCCTTTGTTTCTGGGGTTTTCCGAAAAGCACGAAAATTCTTGCTACCCTGAGGATTGGCCTTTCTTTACTGGAGAGGCCTTTTTCTGATCGGCCGTTCTGTCAAGTATGGCTTCTAGGTCCGGAACAAAAACCAGGTCCCCTTCAAACGGCAGACCACATAGTTTTGTTTTTGAGGCCGTATCCCCGGTATATGTTTTAACCCAAAGGGCCCTACGTGCTGAGGTTATCAGTGCTGAAGATCTAGCGGACATCTTTATAGATTCGGCCGAAGCTTCTGCCATATATCCTACAGCTTTCAGAAGAACCAGCAGGGTATCCAACAGACCTTTACGGGAAGTTCCTGCGCAATGTGGGTTTTTAACTGTTCCAACCAGTGTTCCAGATTTCTGGCTACCACTGTTGATGCCATCGCTGGTTTTAAAATTTGCTAAGGTTGAATCCCAAGCTATCTTTAAGAGGGAGTCACCCCTCTTGTCCATGGCATCTTTTAAGCTGCCCATGTCCTCAAACACTAGGTCTGTGTTCCTAAAAACTTGAGAGAACGCTGCGTCAAGTTTAGGTTTTTTGTTCCAGACCTGAGAGCTATCCTCTTCAAAAGGAAACCTGCGTTTGAGGGATCTGGAAAAGAAAGGAGCCCTCTCTGGGTCCTTCCATTCCCGTTTGATAGTTTCCGAAATAAACTTATGCACCAGAAACACCCCATGCCCTGAAACATCCTATCGTGTAACGATAATTGGGTTTTATCCTCTGTGATGTTTAGAGTTGTATGGATAGTTTTCAAAAGATCATCCACCTCCAAACCCTTGTACACACGGTCGGACATTCCGACAACCAAATCCGTCGGATTTTGTCCGAAACTGTTGCATACACACGGTCGGACGAAGTTGTCGGAAAATCCGATCGTTCAGAACGGGATGACGTTATTTCGTTACAACGGGACTACCATCAGGCTAGTAGCCAATAGCTTTGATGTAGGAATTTGATCTGAGCATGCGTGGCACTTTGTCCGATCGGAATTCTCTACACATTATCAGAGTATGTCCGATCGGAGCATTTTGTCTGAAAATTTTACCAACAAGTTGGAAAACTTGGTCCGTCGGATACTCCGACGGAAACAGTCCGATGGAGACCACACAGTTGGAATAACCGACAGAATCTCTGACCTTGTGTACAAGGGCTAAGGATAGTTTGTACAGAGAAGATTTTTATTTATCATGCTTCTTCCTCGGGAACCTGAGGACACACTACGCCCCTCTTTCTCTGAGTCACTACCCCCTCTGGATACCGAAGCAGAGGAATGAGAACGGGATACATTACTACCCGCTTCCGGGCGTCTGTCCAAATAGGACCTAAAAGGTCTCAAAAGTGTCCGCCAACTCCTTCCTAAAGGAAGAGAACAGTTCTCCTTGCTGCGACGCAGGAGCGATAGGAGTGGTTTCTTCCTTAACCAAATCACTAATGCAAGATTTGCACAGGACTTTGGTCCAGGAATCTGAGCACATTTTTGCATGACGGACATTTTCTTTTGCAAGGGGGAGGCATGTTTAGTTTTCTCTTTCACTTTCTGAAATACACCAAAAAAAAAAAAAATAATAATTTCTCAGTTTAATACACAAACCATTTACAGAGATATAACATGCTGACAAAAAAAAAGCAGAAAGGACTAACACTTTAGCCCTGCTTTGCTGCCAGTGAATCCCCCCACAGACTCACTTACAACATGAACATACATTCACCCTGAACAGTCAATACACAGGAAAGGAATGTAGCAGGTTCCCAATCAATTAGACCAAGTAAGGGAGACATTCACAAAGCCCATAGAGTAAAGCCAGAGACCAATGTCCCTGCTTACCTGGGCCTGGCTGACAAGTGTGGCTCCTGCCCCTGCCACCGTCACTTGATCCTCCCCCATTGTCCGCAAGGCATCAGGCGCTTTCATTTTTTTTTAATTTTCGCAGTCTTTCGCTGCTGCGAAGACCAGAAGTGATGTCAGCCGAGACCGCCCCCTCTTCCTGCGTTCTAGTGGCCGGAACCGGAATCCGCGTCGTGCCGCCGGAAGTCCTGCCCCCGCCCGGAATGACGCGCTCGCCATCCGAACCTGGAAGGCATGAGGCTGGGAAGAACGGCACAGGTCGAAAAACACCCCAGCCTCTGCCGCCGGTCTTAGTAAAGAGAGCGGGACCTCCGGCAGCCAAAGACCCCCCTGGGCTTGAAGAAGAAGGGACACAGGAGCGACCCCCACATGTAAGGGAGGAGGCTGGGCTGGTCTAAAAACAAAACCGACACCTGGTATGCTTCCAGCTCTCCCCACCTGGATAAAGCGCAGCACCCCCTGGTTCCCTGCAGCGCTTCCACCATGGCCGGAGGAAACACTACGACTGAGGCCATGGTGGAAGTGACTGGTCTTTAAAGAAAATCTGCAGCGTTTCCTGGGAAAATGGGTGGAGCTGCGCTCTCTCTCCAGGTGCTGTCCTGAAAGAAAGGGAGAAAAAAATTCCACTGTACCTTTACATTTTTTTTATTCAACTTTATTACTATCACAAGGAATGAACATCATCCCTTTTGATATCGTAGACCATGAAAGGTCCTCTATATCAAGAGATCTAGGGTATATATATTAGACCTCAGCCCTCTCCTCTGACCCCCGAAGCAGCAGATCAAACCAATATTGGTTTAAACAGATGCTGTAGAAGCCAGTAATAATTGTAAATAAACCGAAACTGGAAGTGATGAAATCCCCATCACTACCGGTTTCTGATGTCACAGAAGAGGGGTGGGAACTTCCACCCGTTCCTTCCACTCTTCCTAGGGAATGCAATCCGACAGGTGGCAAGGTGGCGTGGGTGGGGTAACCCTCTTCAACAGGCTTTTACATAAAAGAAAAAAAACACCAGACCTAAAGAATACAGTTCCCAGTGTTGATTGTATACTCTGTTGGTACAGATTTATAGACAATCTCTTCATTATCTGGACAGGTACTGTCCAGGACCTTGATAATTTTGTTAAGATCCTTAACATAAATTCATTTAACCACTTCAGATCCGCGCTATTGCCAAATGACGGCATTAGCGCGGACCTACATTTTCAGGACAACGTCTATTGACGTCGTCCTGGTTACGAGCGGCCTGCGCGCCCCCTGAGGGGCGCGCGCGGCGCGCTCTGTGATCGGCGAGTCCGTGAGACTCGCCTGATCACCGATCCGTGTAAGGGGTCGATCCCGACCCCTTATCACGTGATCAGCTGTCAGCCAATGACAGCTGATCATGTGATAGAACGGAGCCGGTAATCGGCTATTATTCCTCCTCGCGCTGACAGCGCGAGGAGAGAAAAAAAAAGCCGATCACCGGCGGCCGTGATCGGGACATCAGTCCCGATCACGGCCATCAATACAAGGGACCACCTGCCTCCCGCAGTGCCATCCTGAAGTAAAATAAAAGAAAAAGTAAGTGCCCCCCGTCAGTGCCCCCTGTCAGTGCCCATAGTGCCACCCACAGTGCCACCCACAGTGCCACCCCACAGTGCCACCCCACAGTGCCACCCAATCTGCCTCAAAGGTGCTGCACCCCAGTGCCGCCCATCAGTGCCCAGCAGTGCCGCCCATCAGTGCCCAGCAGTGCCGCCCATCAGTGCCACCTATCAGTGCCACCTATCAGTGCCATCTATCTGTGGTACCTATCAGTGCCCATCCGTGCCACCCATCCGTGCCACTTATCCGTGCCACCCATCCGTGCCATCTTATCTGTGCCCATCTTTGCCCATCAGTGCCGCCTTATCTGTGCCTATTAGTGCCGCCTTAACTATGCCTATCAGTGCCCACCAGTGCAGCCCATCAGTGCCCACCAGTGCAGCCCATCAGTGCCCACCAATGCAGCCCATCAGTGCCCACCAATGCAGCCCATCAGTGCCCACCAATGCAGCCTATCAGTGCCGCCTAATCAGCGCACTTCAATGAAGGAGAAAAATGACCCGTTTGCAAAATTTTATAACAAACTATTAAAACATGATTTTTTTTTATTTTTTTTTTGCATCTTTTTTTGTTTGTTTAGCAAAAAATAAAACTCCGAGCTGTAACTAAATACCACCAAAAGAAAGCTCTATTTGTGGGAAAAAAATGATAAAAATTTCATTTGGGTACAGTGTTGTATGCCCGCGCAATTGTCACTCAAAGTGCATCAGCGCTGAAAGCTGAAAATTGGTCTGGGACTGAGGGGGGTTTAAGTGCCCAGTAAGCAAGTGGTTAATTTAACGTTTACCTATACTTGCCATCCAAAAAACATAGCCTTCCTGGACTTGAATATCATCAAAGATGATTCCGGTGGATTGACTACCAATCTCTACCGGAAATCAACGGCAGGAAATACGTTGCTACACGCCACAAGCTCACATCCCCGCCCCTTAGTGCGCAGCATACCCTACGCCCAATACTTAAGAATGAGACGGAACTGTATCACACACCAGAATTTTTTAACCCAAGCTGGAGCCTTACGTGAACGCTTACTGAGTCGAGGTTACACACGGTCTAACCTAAGAAAAGCCTTTAACAAGGCTTGTAACCGTACACGAGAATCTCTACTATACGCCCCCCTAGACCTGATCATCCCTCCACGGTTAAAATTATCACAAAATACTCAATGCATCACAATATACTCAGAAAGATATTGTCAGATCATTGGCATCTTCTATCGGACCACCACACCTTAGAGAAAAACCGATCCCTGAACTTTTTTTTTAGAAGGGCCACAACCTTAGGGGACAAATTGACTAGAAGCCACTATAGAGCAACCGCACACCTTTACTATTCCTCCGGTGGTAAACTAACTGCGGTGGGTCACCATATTGGCATTCACCACCGCTACCAACCTGAGGTGTTTAAGTTCTTCGTTCTTGAAGTGGTCCCTGAAGATAAAAGGTGGAGGTGACTGGGATAGAGAAATCCTAAGACGTGAAACCTACTGGATAGAACGCTTAGACGCCCCTAGTACCCCCTGGATTGAATGAAACAAAAACTTATAAATACTTTCTTAAATGATGAAAACATTCCAAATCTTGCCCGTTTCCCTCCCCTTCTTTCCCATTTCCCCTTTCCTTTTCTTACCCCTCCCTCCCTTTTTTCTTGTTTTCTTTCATTTTTGTCCCTTTTCCTTTTATCCCCCTTTGGGGTTCTCTCTCTTTTTCTTCCTCCCTGTTCCCTTCACTTGATTCCTCCTGGTTTTCCATTCCATTTTTCTCGCTGCTAATGCAGGCTTTTCACTTACCTAATGGAGCCCTGTTATTTGTATATATTAATTATTAATTCTAAATGTTCTTTGTTTCTTATTATATTCTATATCTGTAGAAAAATATCTTTTTCAAGATTCCATACAGATATTTGGTGAGACCAGACGAAAATATTGTTAATATGTTTACTTAATTATCTTGTTCTTTTGTTTTTCCTTTTATCTTTACCCATCTTTATTGCGGAGCAGTGCGGCAGGCGGCCATGGATCTCCTTGTTTGGACCGTGAGCATAAGGAGGAATCTCCTGGGGGCGGGCATGCGCCTCTCCAGCAGAATCGGATCCCTCCCCCGTACAAGGAGGGGCCCGGTCTGTTGCTCCCGATCACATGGAGGTCTCCATGGTGATTGGGAGCTAGTGCGTGCGCCACGTAGTAGCGGACCCGGCGACGTCATCACTCGGCGTCTGACACCGCTTGATGAATTCACCGGGTTGGGGATTTAAAAAGGGAGCCACCGTTTTAGTGGCTCCGTGAGAGCAGGCTATTCTCGGAACCCACGAGGCAATAGATGAGGCTACAGATGGCAACAGACACTGCGGAGTATACATAGACGCTACAAATACAGGTACCTTAGCTCTTGACATGGTGCTCAATTATATCTGGCATCCCCCTTGGGTTAATTATAATTCCTATTGACTAATACAATTTGTATCTGTCCTAATAGGAATACAACGGAGGCCAGAATTGACCAAGCCGGTGTACACCCTTGATACTGAGGATCTTGCATAGGGGACTTGCACACCATTACGGTGTAAACAAACACCTCCACTAAAACTACCTGTTGCCAACGTAGATACCAGCTTGATCATGTGGGTATACCAACTGTCTATCCATAGCATCCCAACTAACCTATATAACCAGAATGATGGCATTACCATTATTATCACTACTATATTTTTTTTACTTTTTATACTTTTATTTTAGTTGGCCCTGTCTATTTAATCCCCCGTGTCCGCCCTGAGGGTGGCAAACCCCTACGGTGGGGACCACCCATGCTCTACTTTTGGTCCATTTTTTGGAGCTCCTGGAGGCAGGCTGCATGCTCAGCAATACTAAAGGTGTTTATATACATAAAATGTATTTACTTATAATATAGTAAACATTACAAAATCAAATTTAATAGTTTTTTTTATATATTAATAATGTTGACATCATGTATTCTATTATAGATCTGTACCAAGATTCTTTCCTGAAGAAGCGACTAAGTCGCGAAACTAGTTGAAATATATGATCAACTTGGATAACAGTCACTGTACCCTGCACTTACTTACCGTAGAAGGCCAGGCACTAATTAACTGTGTAACTATGTAACATGCTGTTTTTCAACAAGTGTGTCTTCTCTAAATTTTAGATCGAATTACTTGTTTTCAATAAAAATTATATTTTTTTTATATACATGTTGTACATCTCTGGGTATCAAGATAGTCCTTAATTCCATTGGGGGATGTATGGCTGTTTCATGGTTAGAGTAATCCATGTATACGCCCCTTCCCTATGCCTTGTTTTTCCTATATGATTTTGTGAGGATGAGGATACCAACTACACAATTACTACCATTATCTTTTAATACTATATTCAGGCTAGATAAATAATTATACAGTTCCCAGTATAACTGCTTCAAACCGAGGTCGTATACTTACGATCCACAGACTGGAAGTGGTTAATTTATCCACCGCTATATATGCGCCAACTTGGAGACTCTCGAAAACAAGTGAGGACTGCAGTTTACAGAAGAGCCTTGACTAGGCACTGCAGCTCCCTGCCCAAGGTGCTCTTACCTCCCATCACCTTGTGCCCAAAGCAGAGGTCCAGGGTCCAGAAACAACCCCAATGTTGGGGGCAGGGAACTGGGTGAGGTGGGTAGGACCCCACAGGGGACTAACCTTGCTAGAGTACAGGCACCTCACCAGGGGAAAGACAACTAGGTGGAAGGGCATACCCTCTCCTCAACAGAGAGGGTCTACAGGGATGGAAACTAGCAGGATTCAGATCCCCACCGCCCTGGACTCTGCCTCCTAGTTTTGTTTAGCTCCTGCGACAGGAAGGAATACTGATTATTGGGGTAAACTGCACTTAAATGAAGATTATACATATAATATGATCAGTACAGCATATTTGCAGCTGCATCCCAAAAAGCAGGCAGTATACCATTTTCTATGTGTCCACACCAGAGGAAACAAGGAAGACACATTGTAGAGGAATTCAAGACAACTTAGGTTTTTATATTGCTTTGCTTGGTTATTAAATTAAACAAATATAAAATTGCCCATCAGAGATTGTTCAATATTATAGGAAAGTATGCTCCTCTCCTCCAACAAATAGTGACAAATTCCCAATATTAAGAAAGTGAGCCTAAAGAGGACTTAAATTGAACAGATTCTACACACTACCAGGCCTATATCTACACACTCATTACCAGCCAGTGTTACCAAGAATAACTTTTTTTCTCAAAGGAGATCCTGAAACATCCCAGGAGACATATTCATATGGGTGTATTGCATTTGCTAACAAGAACAGTAAAACGTAGATGGCAGCTAGTACAGGTAAATGCACAATGTTTTCCGCTGTCTTGTATAAAAGACCCATTTTATTTAATTCTGGTCATAAGAAAGATATAAAAAAATAAAATAAAAAATAGTTTCAAGCTAGTTTTCAAGTCTTGCTACATTTTGCACCTGTAATTACATGGATTAGCTGGTTGGGCAGTGAGGTGTGAAAAACACCTAAATGCAACATTTCATGTATAACCGGAGTGCATATTTAGCCATATGATAAAAAGATGTTTGACTTTACAATTTTAAAATCAATCACATTTATTCATACCTCCAAAGCAAACATCCTATCCATCATGCTTCGTGAGGAGGAGGCATCTGCTACAATGTGAACCTCTACTCCTCGTCCAATTAAGTCCAATGCTGTTTGTTGAATACAAACGTGAGTCTAAAAAGAAAAAAAGGTACAAGTTGAACAAATTTGCAACACTATACAGCAGGGTTATTAAATTAAAATTCATTAAAGCCTGGAAACAACCGAAAGTACCCCTCTGGGGCCACTAAGGAAAATCTCCTGGATAATGTCACAGGAAAAGCTATCCAGTATATTGCTAGACACGACCAAAGTTAAGACCAACGTGCTGGGCCCATGAGCCCCAGATGAACAGTTACTCCCAGCCTAGTTTTGTTTGGTTACTCAAGCCCCGGTGTTATCTCCATCTTTGAAGGAGGGGTCTAGGTTGATGGAGGAGGACGGAGATCCCCCTTCCGGCACAGACTGCTCCCGTTTGGGGTGCCGGAGGATGTGGGATCCTCCTCCCGTCTGATTGCATATATTTCTTTACACTTTGGCGGACGGTATAGTAAGGTGATCCGGACAGGATCACTGGTATTTGTCATTGTTATATCTGCAACTGTTATGCGTCTTTCTCTTCCTTCTGTGTACATGATATTGTCATATGCATATACATTTTTCGTTCCAAAATAAAAAAAATTGAAGCAAACTAAAATTCATAGGTCCAATTAGTAAAATTGTCTTCCAGTTCGAAACGCAGCTTTGGCCGATGAATCAGATTCTTTACATCACAGCCCAGGTCTGCAGTCAGGAGAGTTCATTTGAATGGGCTGCTGTGCCTGCGGTTTCTGCTGGGAAATGGTCCTGGCACCTTTTTAAAAATGCAGCCACATGGAAACTGCCTGGTACCTTTGTACCAGGCGATTTCCATGTGCAGGAAATTGCACCTTGTATTTCAGTGCATTTAAGAGTCAATGGGACCCCTGCACGTTTTCTGTGCAACACCTCATTTTGTGTGCAGCTGCTTGTCCTCGTTTACATATCCCCAACTGCACTGCCCCCTTCCATAACCCACCCCCCCACAGCATTGCCCCTTCACATACACCCCCCACAGTACATGACCCCGCCACACAGCACAGCCACCCTACTCCCTCCTGCCTTCACTCTCCTACCTTTCACAGATCGGAGAGCAGGAGGCGGGACAATCCTAAACTGAAGGCACAGCAGCACTAGGTGGGGCGCGGGAGCTGCCGGGTTAACTTTTCATATTAGCGAACTGGTGATTGACCGCTAGGACCGCCTCCTAGCAGCCAATCACCTCTCTTCATGTAGTGCTGGTCCCACCCCAGTCCAAAATTCTCCTGCCCGCTCTAATGACAGGCTGGAGACCAAAGCGGCAACTAAATGGTGCGATTGCTGCGTTCCAGAAAGAGGAGAAGCTCGGGCCAGACACAGATCGCGGGCCGCCATTTAGTGATGCACGCTACAGTGTCCCCTCTTGCAGAGGTGTCAAATATGTATACTGTAGACTGAGGTTTGAAAACTCACATTCAAAGCTTCCAACTGACATCGATATATGTTGGCAGCACAAACTACAATGCGATAATGTACCAACAGTATGCAGTGTGAGGATCTATGTAAGCAATCCATTCAATTCACGTCATCCAGTCATTAGGCCCTCACACGTCAGAGCGATTGGTACAACCAGGCTGTACTGTGTGGCCAGCTTAAAGCCCAACTATGGGCACTTTTTAAATAAAAAAAAAGTTGCATTAGCTGCAGTACTCAACTCCTCTTCAGCACGGTCCCCTGAAGCAATTCCTTTCTGCCACTAGATGTCCTCAGTCTTCCAGGTTAAGTGATGCCCAATGTCATTCAAACTGGAAGACTGAGGACATCTTGTGACTGCAGGGCATCATAAACATACAATACTACAGATAGCAGCCGGTGCCGCTTTCTACCAAAGGACCTCTCAGACAAGATATGAATAGGTAGGAGAACCTGCAGTTCATGTGATCAGGCTGAAAAACTATAAATGGTAAATATATAAAAAATAAATACTGGCAGTAGTGGACATTAGAGTTGTGCTTTAAAGATTTAGCTTTTACTATCTGGACATAAAAGATAGAAAGTCGCAGGGACTACAACTCTCTTGCTAAAGATTGTAAAGGGTAAGCTAATATATGCATGTTTGTATAAAATGAAAAGTTCAGAAATGTTCTTTGGCTATAGTGCTTTATATTTACATTCTGGATTTAGCTGAACTCCCGCTGCCGGGATGTGAAACTCACAAGCTATGGTAGTGAAAAAGGATTATGAAGTTATTTTAGGAGCAGGAGGTAGCTACATATGGGAGGTTACCTTAATTTTTTATTTGTAAGTACCTGTGCAGGAAAAAAAAAAAAAAAAAAAAAAAAAAAAAAAAAAAAAAGATAGAGGTTCAAAGACTATGCTTTACACTGTGTTCAACTTAGTGAAGAGTTAAAATTTTCCTTCTGAAAACTTCTTGCCCTTTTGTATTAATAGCTTTGCTATTTTATACAGGCCTAGCTCAAATATGACAGGATTACGCAACGTAAAAGCAACAGGAAAAGCTATACACAAAGAAGTTTACATCTTTTCAGGTAAAGATATGATAAATAGCTGAGACTTGAACTGCAAAATGTTAAATTTAGAGATGCTATTACGCAGGCTGACAAAACAAAGAGCAGTCTACAGAACCTATAAAAGATGGATTTCTGGATTTATCTACTTTTAAATCTCCCGTTAAAAGTGAACCTGTCTTAGGGGAGGTGCCATTGCCAAATTCTTCTTTAAAGGGAGCATACTCTGGAGCAGTCATATGCTTTACTACTAAAGAAAATATAAAGAGTAATAAGTGGGATGCAACTGCTGACGTTTATATAAAAATACTAGTCGCCCGGCTGTCAGACTATGCTTCTGGCTTCAACATTTTGAATCACTGACCAGAAACAAGTATTCAAATTAGGAATTCTGACTTAAGGGCTTGTAAAGCACAAAACATTTCATACTTACCTGCTCTGTACAATAGTTTTGCACAGAGCAACACAATTATCCTCTTCCTGGGTCCCCCGCAGGCACTCTGTGCCCCTCCCAACATGCACAAGGGCCCCCACAGCAAGTGGCTTTTCTATAGCACACCGAAGGTTTATTTTTTACTTTCATTGTAAAAAAAAAAAAAACACTTCAGACTTTAGAACCATTTTAAACGTATTACCATTAGAAACTCTAACTTGTTGCATGCTGGTTTTCTGGATGAGCCACAGCCCTGTGATAAACAGGAAATCAAAATTCCTGATCTGCATACCTAAGTCCAAGTCAGCAACTTAAGTAGTAAAAGGACAACCTCTCCAAACATGTACCTTTATAATATAAAAAAATAAATAAATAAATAAATAAATAAAAGGCTAGCAATGGCAGCAGCCAAACTTTTATCCAGACAAGTCCCCTTTGAATTGCACAGCAGGAAAATCAGCCTCATCACAGGTCTCAAAAAGAAAAGAAAAGCGAAAAAAAATTAAAAAAAAATAACTTTATTTGCCATTATGATGCCTAACCCTTTATGAGAAATATGCAGACTGCCATTTGCAGAGCTCTCCTTTTCGAGAATACTTGTCTGTCTGTTTTGTTCTTCCAGAGGCTTCAGTAGGCAATCGGGTAGAATTTTTAAGAAATCAGCAAAGGCATAATTGCATATTTTTACAAAAGAAGAAGAGTAAGACACTGCTGTAAAAAAGCCTGTACGAGTTGAATACATTTATCCCCCCCATAGGCTAGTACACCCTGTAGTGACGTAGGAGTTGGCAGAAGAACTGCTGCTGGAGCAGGTTACACCTTAAATATGGGTGCAATGTGCTCCCAAAGGTGAACTTATTCTTTAACCTCCCTAGCGGTAATCCCGAGTCTGGCTCGGGTTGGGATTTTAGTTCCACGAGCGGTAACCCCGAGCCAGACTCGTCGGGATCGCATCGCTGGATACAGGGAGGACACAGGGAGAGTTACTTACCTTGTCCCCTGGATCCAGCGATGTCCTCCGCGCTGTGTGATCGAGCTGTCCTCCGATCGATTCACACAGCGCCGAGTGCCGCCGAGCTCCGTTCCCTGCGACATTTACACACCCTTTGTCCCTAGTGGTCTGTCCAGTGCCCAGCATGCACTTATATTATAAATACTGTTTTTTTCTGCCTGAAATTTGGAGATTGTCCATAGCAACCAGAAAGTGTCCCTTTTTCAGTGTTTTATGATTTGATTACATTATTGAATAATTTGTATTATTATTCATTACCGTATATACTCGAGTATAGGCCGACCCGAATATAAGCCGAGGCCCCCAATTTACCCCCAAAAAACTGGAAAACTTATTGACTCGTGTATAAGCCGAGGGTGAGACATGGCTGTCCATCCCTGTGTGTCCGTCCATCCCTGTGTGTGTGTCCGTCCATCCATCCCTGTGTGTGTGTCCATCCATCCATCCATCCCTGTGTGTGTGTCCGTCCATCCATCCCTGTGTGTGTATCCATCCATCCATCCCTGTGTGTGTGTGTGTGTGTGTGTGTGTGTGTGTATCCATCCATCCATCCATCCCTGTGTGTGTGTGTGTGTGTGTGTGTGTGTGTATCCATCCATCCGTGTGTGTGTGTGTGTGTGTGTGTGTGTGTGTGTGTGTGTGTGTGTGTGTGTGTGTGTGTGTGTGTGTGTGTGTGTGTGTGTGTGTGTGTGTGTGTGTGTGTCCGTGCAGCCTTGTGTGTGTGTCCAGCCTACCTGTGTCCCAAGCCTCCGTCCCGAGCCGCCGTCGCGAGCCTCCTCCGTCCCGTGCCTCCTCCGTCCCGTGTCGTGCCGATGGATCGCCGCTCTTCTCGGCGGCCATTCTACAATTCAAAAGCCGCGCCTCCGTCCTCCGCCTGTGATAGGCGGAACACTCAATTTCCCAGCAGCCTGTGTTCCGCCTATCACGGACATCCTCTCATACTCGTCCGTAGTATGAGAATGAACGGATGTCCGTGATAGGCGGAACACTGACTGCTGGGAAATTCAGTGTTCCGCCTATCACAGGCGGAGGCGGAGAAGGAGGCGCGGCTTTTGAATTTTAATGTCCGCCGTCTGTCTGCTCGATACGCTGATCGAGCAGTCAGACAGCGGTGACTCGAGTATAAGCCGAGGGGGCACTTTCAGCCTCAAAAAAGAGGCTGAAAATCTCGGCTTATACTCGAGTATATACGGTATATTATAAACTTTATCATACCCGGGATGTCTGCTAGACTCTGATTTAAACAGATTTAAGAGAGTTATTCCTAAGAATTACAGGACTACAATATAAAACGCCAAAATTTCCATGCAAAATAATACTTTCAGCACCTAAAACCAGAACTAATCATACCGCCAGGGAGGTTAAGTTGAAGTAGTATACTGTGTGCTGTCTGCAATTAAAGCTAGAGGCAAAAAGTAGAAAGAAAAAAGGAGCAGTGGCCTTTCAAACACATATAAAATATACTGTATGCTCATTCCCATGCATGATAGAATCCCAAATAAATACATCAAATTTAAACACTTACCTCAACTCCAAATAATACAACACTACGAACTCCAGGAATCTCAGCCAACGCTGCCTCAACTTCAGGCAAGACCATAGAGAACTTTGTTTTTGGGACTACAAGTTTCACACCAGTTAGATCAAGTTCTTGTACTGTGCTTCCAAGACCTTTAGGGTACTGTTCTGTGACAATAACAGGAATCCCTAAAATGCGTGCACCTTGAAACTGAAACAAGATAGGGCAACACCATTATAATACAAATATGAAAGAATAAAAAAAAAAAAAAAAAATTATATTATATATATATATATATATATATATATATATATATATATATATATATATATATATATATATATATATATATATATATATATTATATATATATACACACACACACACACACACACACACACACACGTCCTTTGAGTAACTTACTAATCTCTGGCCCACACTTATAATATCTCCAAAATACTTGATGGCAGGACGGAATCTCTCCTGCATGTCACAGCAGAAAAACACGGTACTAGCAGGAGTAAGGTTCCCAAGTGTTGTCAGCTGCAAGACAGACAATACACAAATTACCAAAATGAAAACTTGTCAGGGACAAAAAAAAAAAAGAAATACAAACATTATTATACAGATTGTTCCCGATATGCACAAGGCAGCTGCCTATGGAGGAATATAGAGTAGAAGCTGCCATTGCCAGTTTGTTTTAGTGCAAACTCCATGTCATTTTAAAGCAGCAATAGATGGACCAGACTAATGTTAATCCATGTGTAGCCATTCATCTACCCCTTGTGTAAATTGAGAAATCTGTTCACTTTTTTGCTCAGCCTTCTGGCTAAACAAAAAATAAAAACATATCACCAATAGTCAGTTTTAAGCAGTTTCTTCGTTCAGCAGGTTGAACAAAGAAAAAAAACCTCAAAGATCCCGGCATCAACACAAACAATGTAAATGCAGGGATCCCAGATGTGCTATAGTATTACGACAACTGAGACCTTCTCCTCACCCTGTCTGAATACACAGATCAGCACTGCAGCATTTGGCTGCATGTGCTGATGAAATGCTGGTGTTAGGTCAGGACTGTTCAACAGAAGGTGGTCGTTAGGACAACTTCTGTTGAACAGACAGGGGTATACATGTACTAAAATGTGTCTGCCTCCTGCTGAACCGGACAAATTACCCAGCTTTAGTTTGCCCTTAGTACTCCACGCATAGATTACCTGAATAATTGAGTACCAGACATCTGTCATTTAAAAAGGAACACCATCATTTTATTAGTTACCAAGTTCTAAAACCTGAATCAGGTTTTATTACTACCGATACATGTGTTTTCTTTACAAAATATATGTGCAAGGACTGCTAGAACGAACGAACGGTTGGTGTTCACCAAATTGTATAAAATCCTTGAATACAGAATTTTATATAGTGATTTTATTCATGAGAGAAATTAGCCCTGGGGGAAAACAGAACTAGGCCTCATGCACACTGGGCATTTAGAGGAGTTTGCCTTTTTTGTCTGCCTCCAATTACCCCCTGCCCCTCTATGTTAGCCTATGTATCCTTAAAAAGGCAGTGATTCAAATAAATAAATAATAAATTATTATTATAATAATAATAATAAAAAACCATCACTTGCACATTCAAGAGAGAAACATTTGGGCAGGAAGAAAAAGCCCAATGCGCACAGTGTGTGTAAACACACCTAAATGTTCAGCCATACTGACCCTGTGGCAATAGCTGGCGCTTCTGGACAGCACTCACTGCATTTTGCAGATGTTTTTAAAGCAGTTGTAAACCGTAGCTTGTTTAAAAAAAAAAACACAACATGTAAGGCAATTGCATAATGTGCTAGTATGCATCGCATACTAGCACATTATGAAATACTTACCTTAGAATGAAGCCCTCAATTGGCAGGCTGTCACCGCTGAGAGGGCTGACATCTTGCCCTGGTCTATTTTCTGGGCTCGCACGCTCCGGGTGTGTGATTGGCTGGAGCCACGATTAAGTCACTCGGTTCCAGCAAGGTATGCTGGACCTTCAGAGCGCACGCGCCAGTGATGTCTCCAGCTGCATCCAGGGTGAATAGCTCCTAAACGGTGCATGTTTAGGAGATATTCATTTTACCTACATTTTAGGTAAAAAAAAAATAAAAATCACAAGGTGGGTTTTACTACCACTTTAAGGGCATCAAAAGAGAGCAGCTCAGAATGACCAAAACTAACCTAGCAAAACAAAAAATACGATAAAAAAAAAAAAAAAAAAAAAAAAAAAATTCAGTTTTTTCCTTGTATTTTAAAATAAACCTGCACATATTGGGACCTGGAACAAACACAGGGCAGAGAACTCTGACCCATGTGACAGACCTTTGTACCCGAGTGACCAAATTGCCAAACAGTGCTGCAGTCACGTGGGGGTGATGGGAGTTTAATGCTCCCCCATACCCAGAAGTACCAAGTATCTCACTTAGTATCCACGAATGAGTGAACAAAGCCTCTGGGGAGGTAAGCAGCTGTAAATGAGCAAAGCACAACAGGTTAACTTTAAATTGAGACATATGTTTGGTCACATTGCAATATATAAATTACAACGGAAAGTTGGACATATAAATCAGATTGTCAAATATAAACTCTGGGAACTAAACCCTTAGTAAAATGTGTGTTGCACTTTGTATTCTAGTATTGTTACCTTTTTTTTTTCAGATAAAACTTGCTGACATTTTCTGGTCCAGGAAATGATAAGCATAAGAATTTCCTCTACATTATAAATAGCTTCACCTATATGCCAGCAATGATGTGGAAGTAATTAAAGATTCATTGCTGTAAATCTAAAAATCAATGTTAGTAAACCATTCCACAGCTGATGTAATGTTTAACAAGCATATGATTGGGTTTACCACTTTAGCTGCAGAGGAAATCTTTTTTTTTTTTTTATAAACTACAAAAGGAAAAAAGTAGCTCCCATGTCTACTGTTATTTCTCATCATTCATATTCGTTACTGCTGCAAAGGTGACAAGTCCCAAATAAGATTAAATGCATTATAGTCATTTCTATATAAAATTACTGATGCCTAAGGCACCTTTCAGACTCCATAATGTGCATCTGCCTGCTCAGCAGGGGATCTCTCAGCTGATCCCCGCTGAGCAGGTGGATGACAGGTTCGTGTTCTGCTCACTGTGCGGAGACAACCCCACTGTTCTCTATGGGGTGATCAGATGGAAACGTTGCCATCAGACAGTCATCCAATCCACCAGACTAAAGACAGGTACAATGATCTAACTTTTTGACAGCAAACATGCAAATTATCTGTTTTAAAGGCAACATCTGACTGTGTGTACGCTCCATCGGACAAACTTTAGTTTTCAATCGGACTTTTGTTGGTTGTGTGAACGGACAAACTTTGACAACATAAGTCCGATGGAGCAAAGTCTGATCGTGTGTACACAAAACCATCGGACTTTGTATAAAGTACAAGCACGCATGCTCAGAACCAATGCAAAAGATCAGACAACAATACAGAAGTTGCCCAAAGGGTGGCGCCAGAGTAATTGAACGTCCTCTTTTGAAGTGTCGTCAGTACGTTGAAAAACGTCACTACATTTGCGTTTGTTGCCTAAAAAGTCAGATCGTGTGTATGCAATACAAATTTACGGCCAATGCCCTTTGTACCAAGGTCCACAGGAAAGTTTATACAAAGTCTGATCGCGTGTATGAGGCTTTAGACCCCTTTCACACTGAGGAGGCAGTTTTCAGACACTATTTTTAGAGCTAAACTCCTGAAAACTGCCTCCCTCCACAGTGTGAAAGCCCGAGCGCCTGGACTAAAGGCCAATACAGGTCTATGGTCTCTACATCAGTCTTGACGATCAGGACCCTAATCTCATTTAACACATTACAATCTACTTTAAATCTACCAACCTACATGTAGTGCAAGGGTCTGCCTAATTGGATACAGTCAGAGTGTAATGCATATGGTGTGCCTTCCACTGCTGGAGAGTAGGCAAGAGTCTGCAGAAAAAGTAAGTGAAAAAGCTTTTCCAAGTCCCTTAGACATATACAAGCAATTACAGAATTTTTTTGTTTGTTTAAAAATAACAAACATGGCATACTTACCTGCTCTGTGCAGTGGTTTTGCACAGAACATTCCTCGTACCTTTGATACGTGCTGCATTTAGGCTCAGTTCATACCCAATGCGGCACCCAGCAGGGGTCATGTGCGTCCTGGTTCAAGTCAGATTTCAGCCAGAATTTTGAGCTGAATTGGGACCTGAAACGGACCAAAAGTCGCACAGGGCTCCAGTGTAAATTCGCAGATTCTGAGATATGTGAACTGGCTTCTCCTGCCATTTCAAATTGGATGCGGAAATTCCACATTCAATTCGCAATAGTGTGAACCTGGCCTCTAACTGACAGGAAGCTCAATGAACTACCTAGAGCACTCATCAGCCCCCTGGAAATTTCTTAAGAACTACAAGCTCCCAGCCTCAAAGGCTGCCGATACCTGTAGTTCAATGATTCGCAGGGATCTGCTGTGTGGGCAGAATCCCACATGGCCACAAACTCTTTGAATGGTGACAGTGAGTGCAGGGAGAAGATCTGACTCTTTGCCGAGGGGAGGGGGTCATATTTAAGGCTCCCCCCTTTGTTAATCAACAGTGTGCACTTTTACCTGGACGGTCCATCACATAACCTAATGTTTGCAGGTGGCAGGCTCCAAGTTTAGAGGGACAAGACCTGCCCCTGGCATTCTGGCTCTTTTTGAACCATCTGGGCCTCTCATCACTATATCCTCTGCAACAGTAGCACAACTTCTAATTTATACATCCTAACGCGGTAGGTAATCTAATTGCCTGCCTATGTCCCATATATGTATGCCTTGTATTATATTGTCTCTACAATGTCTTATATCTGTTATAAAAGCATATATCTCCTGCATCACACCCCCCTAAAGAATGGTACCCGGGGCCTTCCTGTGGTGTTCCTCGCCATAGACAACAGACTGGCGAGTTGGGGGGCGGAGCTATGACGTAGGAGACAGGCGTTCGTCCGGACCTCCTGAGTGCCCCGCTCTGTCTCTCCCCTCCTCCATGCTCCTCCGTACATCCACGGCCGGGCTGCGGGCCATCCTGAGCAGCTCGCCGTGTGGCTCAGCACTGCTGCACTGACCTGCTCCGACCCGGGCTGATCCTCTCGACCAACGCGGCTTCAACACAGGACAGCGGGCTTCCCGTCCCAGCCTCAGCATTCGTCGGCGGCGTGGCTGCCTTGGAGAGCAGCGGTCGATCGCTTCGGTACGCTGTGATATGCCAGGACGAGACCCAGGCTGCATCCTCCCTTCTGGAAGCAAAGATTCCTGCCGGAGCACACCGGATCACAGTGAGAAGCTTGCTGCCCTAGTGAGCCACGAAAGTGGTAAGACAAGAAGTTTTGACGGGGGTGCAGGGGGTCCTCTTGGCTGATTGGACGGGCTCACGGACAGTAGGCTTGATTAGGGGGTATATTCCCTCTAAATAAACTGGACTCCAACTCACCTCCTCTTTTCCTAAACGAGCAAATTGATTTAAAGCAAGTTTCCCTAAGAACAGTATTTCTTCTTGAAAACGCTGCTAGAACTGGTGCTGTGTCCTATGCCATCAGAAGAGAATAAAAGGGAATAAAGGAAAAGAAATAGAAAAGGAAAAAGGAATTACTATCTGAATTTTGCCCCCACCTGCTCCCCTCCCCCTAACTATAAGGGACAGTTTCATTGACATACATATATCTAAACAATAGCTGCAGGAGGAAGTCTGCTATGCTCATAACAGTAGACGCAGAAGGAACATTTATATTGTGGTAAGAGCCCAGGCTGCTGGCTCCTGACAGCTAGATTTGAGCTCCCCTTATATCTGGAGATCACTGGGGAACATCTTCAATGGCCTAAAGAGTGTCCACAATTGAAATATCTTACAGATGTTACTAATTAACAGTGGACCAATATAGAAAGGTGGCCGTAAGGCAACAAATAACATTTTCTTATTACTTTTCATAATTTGCATTATTTTTTTATTAAGATGATATATGGTTATCTGGAAGCAAATAAACGCCTGAGGAATCAAGACAGAGGACTTATTTGTTATTTCCCTCTCTCCCCTACCCACCCCCCCCCCTTTTTTTTTTTTTTTCTTGATATTTGTGTTTATGAAATTTAATCGGTTGGTATTGATTACTTCTAACTAATTGTAATAACAGTGTGGTGGATGCTTTAGGGGTAGGCGGTCTTTTTTTTTGAATAGAGAGAAGGGAGATCAGTTTGGTTAGGATGAGGGGGAAAGCAGGTAAAACAAATAAGCCCTTAACCCCTGTTGTAAGCCCAGTTGGAATTCAAAAGTATATGGCCGCGAACACCAGTATAAGGGTAGAGGAAGAGGGTTGCAGCCCTAGGATAGAGAAACCACTCCGCTTAGGCCCAAGTAGACAGAAGGGGGAAGAGAGTAGGGGGGCAAAAAACCTAGCTACTAAATCAACTGAGGCAAAAAAAAAAAAAATGGTGCAAACTTACAAAATAGTGATATAAGCCAGAATGAACTTCAAGGAAAGGGGGGGTTAGTACATCTGGAGGTAGGAGAGGGGGGTTTGGATGCACAAGGCGAAATCTCCCACCCCTCACAAATTAGGGAGATGTTATCGGAGATGTTCACAAGAATGGAGGTCTCTCTAAGGGCAGATATCGCAACTATAAGGGGGGATATTGGTGGGGGAGAGTGGAGGAGATAGAAAACAGAGTAGAGACCCACGAGCATAGAATAGGTGAAATCCTAGAGCAGGTAACAGCTCTTCGCAGGGGAAACAGAACAATTAGATATAAAATAGAAGACCAGGAGAATAGAAGCAGAAAGAAGAACCTACGAATAAAAGGCCTCCCTGAGTTACATAGCGGATCTGCTCTTGGAGAGATAGCCCAACACATTTTCAACCCCTTACTAGATAGGGAAGTTACAATCCCACTGAAGATAGACAGAATACACAGGATGACACGTTCTTTTGGAGTCAGATCAGAAGCACCACGAGATGTCATAGTGAGATTTCATCATGTAGCAGAGAGGATGCAGATAATGAGGAAAGTTAGAACACAGCCAGGGGTGAGCTACGGGGACGTGGAACTGCAGATTTACTCCGATTTATCGGGAGAAACGTTGGGTAGAAGGAGACGATTGAAACCGCTAACGGAACTATTCAGAGCAGCCGATATCCCATATCAATGGGGATTTCCGGCATGTCTCATAGGGAAGAAAGAGGGACGATCTGCGGTTCTACGTTTCCCGGAAGATCTCCAAGAATTTTGTGAGCAGTTAGGTATTCAACCTGCCCCACAGATAGAATGGGATAATGAAGAAGAGCTAGGGGATGGGAGAAGTAGGACTCAAAGGAGTATGAGGCAGAAAGGACCGAGCCTTTGGAGACGAAAGAATCCAATTATTTGAAGCTAAGATGGCTAGGAGGATGTCCAGGGAGAAGGGGGGTTTGGGGGAGGGGGGTGGAGGGAGGTTTGGACGGACATGGGGGTGAGCCCCAGGGATACTATGGGGGAGAGGAGACCACAAATAATGGTCTACCAGACCCATAGGCTTAACAGGAAAGGGGGAGTCCTTCCCAGTCTTACGAGACGTTCTGTTATAGGACAAGGGGGGGAGGGGGGAGGGGGGAGGGAGGGAGGTTTGTTTTTTCGTTGCTTTTTCTTTTTTGGGCTCTCACTCGGTCCTCCCATAGGGTTAGCAAGGGTAGTTTCTACCGGGTTCACTAGACGCCCCAAAACGGAGGAGAGAATGGTCATGGAAAAAGAGATATGGTGATAGTTAATGTTATTACCTATAATGTAAGGGGCCTAAACACAAAAAGGAAAAGATACAGGATAAATGATGAGTTAGACCATATGGAAGCAAACATTGTATGTCTCCAAGAGACGCATATAACATGCACCTCAAGGATTAGACTGAATTCGGTTAATTTTCCGGTATGGATTTATGGGGATTCCCCATCCTCATACTCTAGAGGGGTTGCTATAGGCTTTAGTAAAACAACAAGGTTTAATTTAGAGGACCGACTAGTGGACCCGGAGGGACGATACTTGTGTTTAAAAGGAATGCTGTTTAATCTCAAATGTACAATTGTCAATATTTATGCTCCAAATGAAAATGCTGGTACATTCTTGAAAAAAGTATTGAACAAAATAGAAGATTTTAAAGAGGGGAAATTAATTCTGGCTGGGGATTTCAACTGGAGTATGAACCCTAAAATGGATACTACAGCAGGGGGTTCCAGGACATCTGAATATAAGCAGAGAATGTTTTTAAGGGCCCTAGCTGTATTTCAACTACAGGATACCTGGAGAGTATTGCACCCAAAGGACAGAGATTACACATGCTTCTCGGTCCATGGTTCCTACTCTCGCATAGATTATATTTTTTTGGAACACTCATTTTTGACGGCCCTTAAGAAAGCGGAAATAAAAATAAGAACAGTGTCTGATCATGCGCCAGTTAAGATCCAGTTGGAGGTAGGGGAGGACCAGGGACCGAGGATGAACTGGAGATTGAATGAATCACTGTTACAGGACAAGGACTCTAAGTAAGATTGAGAGAGAATTGGAACAATTTTTTAGATTAAATGACACACCAGGAATCTCCAGCCCTATATTATGGGAAACGCATAAAACAGTTATAAGAGGAATATTAATAGGGATTGGAGCGGGGAAAAAGCGTGAGAGAGAGAGGAGGAAAACCCTTCTGTACAAAGAAATCCAGAGACTGGAATTGAGTAGTAGACCAAGGGGACTTCAAGATACTCAGGACTTAGTAATAAAAAAAAGAGAATTAGAAGATTGCCTAGAGCAGGACAGGGAGGCCGCTTACCACATCCTGGGAACAGAGAAATATCAATGGGGAAATAAATCAGGCAAATGGCTGGCCAGGAGGGTGAAGGAAAAAAAAAAAAAAACCTTTATCCCAAAAGTGAGAAATGATATGGGAGATATACAAAATATGCCTGAGGATATAGTGAACACGTTCTATACATACTATAGGGCCCTTTATAATATTCAACAACAAGATAACATAGGGAACAGCGGACGGGAAACCATAAAGGATTATTTGAAAGGGATAGACATTCCCAGGGCTAAACACATAGAAATGGAAGCACTAGAGGCCCCAATATCAAAGGCGGAAATTGAGTGGGCGATTAAAAATACAGCTAAGGGAGGCTGCCCTGGACCAGATGGCTTCCCGATCTCATATTATAAGCAATTTCAAAAACAGCTGATCCCAAAATTATGCGACTACTTTAATGCAGTGGGGAGAGATGGAAAATTTCGAGATGAGACATTACTGGCACATGTGGTCCTGATATTGAAAGAGGCAAAGGACCCGTTAGCGGTGGAAAGTTATAGACCAATTTCCTTGCTAAATTCAGATATTAAACTTTTTGCAAAAATTATATCTGAACGATTAGGACCTCATGTGCCAGAGTGGATACAGCAGGACCAGGTTGGATTTATTCAGGGGAGAGAAGGGCGAGACAACGTATTAAAGACCATTATGTTAAGCCAGGAAACCATAAGACAGGGCACCCCCACGATACTCATGTCTATAGATGCTGAAAAGGCATTCGACAGGGTTAGCTGGGGGTTCCTATTTGAAGTGTTGGAACGATATGGAATAGGGGAGAGGATGAGAGGCTGGATAGAAGCGTTGTATACTCAACCTAAAGCGAAAATTAGAATAAACGGGGCCCTGTCCTGCCCCCTGGAATTTTGTAATGGGACAAGACAGGGCTGTCCGCTTTCCCCACTATTATTCATATTGTCACTACAGCCCCTCTTGTCGGCAATTAGGAAGAATCAAAACATCCAGGGAATACGAGTTGAAGGGAGGGAATACAAGGTCGCTGCTTTTGCAGATGATCTCCTGCTTTATATTTCTAGCCCTGAAACCTCCATACCGGCGATTATGGAAGAACTGTTAAAATTTGGGAAAGTCTCAAACTTTAAGGTTAATGCAACTAAATCTGAAATCTTAAACCTAAATATACCAGCAGAAGAGCAGAGAACTCTCCAAGCTAAATTCCCTTTTAGGTGGTGTAGGAGGGAGTTAGTCTATTTGGGAATAAGGCTGACGGCAGTGATGGGCGATCTGTTTGAGGTCAATTATATCCCCTTATTAAATAAAATTAAACAGCATTTGGATAAGATCCAATATAAAGCGCTATCATGGATAGGGAGAATAAACGTAGTTAAAATGTTTATTCTACCAATGTTTATATACACATGTCAAATGGTCCCCATACTGCTACCGCAGGGCTATTTAAATAAATTAAGAACTATGATTAAAAGATTCATATGGAAAAAAAAAGCGGCGAGGGTGGCTCTTAATATCCTGACAAGAAGCAAAGATAGAGGAGGGTTAGCAATGTCCGATTTTAAAAGATACTATGAGGCTATAGCAATTTCTCGAATCACAGATTGGATACATAATAAAAAGGGGAAGGATTGGGTGGAACTAGAAATAAAGCTAAGTAGAAGGGAATTAGGGGGGATAATATGGATACCTGCAAAGTATAGAGAATTAGGGAATAGCACAAATTTACTGACAAAAGGTTTATTCCGAATTTGGGACACAATAAATAAGAGATATAACTGGGAACACAACTCACCACTAATCCCACTATTGGACACTAAATTTTTTTTACCAGGTCAAGAGGAACACGTATATTATAGTAGCTGGGCTAAAAAAGACAATATTAAGCTACAGGATGTTATGGAAGGGAATAGGTTGTGCACATATGAGGAAATTATAGGGAAGTGGGGACACAAGCCACTAGACAAATGGAGATATTCACAGTTACACTATTTTACTCAGTCTTTAACACAACCACTACGGGGGAAGGAGCAACTTAGGCCACTAGAGAAGTTGGTAGAGAACTGTCATTGCCTGGTAAAAAGGATCTCAAAAATATATGAAATCCTAACAGATGTAGGAGAGCAAAAGTACCCCCCATATTTGGAGAAGTGGGAAAGGGAAATTGGATCTCTAGATAACGACCTCCAGAGAAATAGGATCATTAGACGGACCTACTCGGTAGCTAAAGACTCGCAAACTAGAGAGATGTCATACAAACTCTTAACAAGGTGGTACATAACCCCACAGCAAGGAAATAAAATTAGGAGTGAGACCCCCTCAACGTGTTGGAGAGGCTGTCCAGTGGTGGGTACTTTTGCTCATTTATGGTGGGAGTGCCCCAAGATCCAGCTATTCTGGGAGAAAATCATAAAAGCGATTTTTGAAATAACAGGAGAAGGGATTAGGAGAGACCCCTGGGTGTGTCTATTTCACGACCCGGAAAAAGGAGAGAGAGAGTATGCGCATTCTCTGGTCCCTGGCTTATTGAACTCTGCTAAGGCTCTGATCCCGAGAAGGTGGAGGAATCCCGACCCTCCATTTATGAAAGAGTGGGTAGAAAGATTAGAAAGTATACGAAAGATTGAAGAGACAATGTTTAAATTGGATAATTCAGAAGAGAGATATCAGAATAAATGGCGACCCTGGATACAATTTCGAAAATCTGAAAGTTATTTGAACCTGCTTGAATGTTAGGAAAACTCTCTGGGTAAGGACCGAGTGAGGGGGGGAGGGGGGTGGGTGAGGTATAAGGATGAGTATTTGTAAAGAAATATTGTTGTTTTTATTATTATGCTGAATAGCTTATATTTGTAAAGTTTGAAAAATTTGGAAAATAAAGAATAAATAAAAAAAAAAAAAAAGAATGGTACCCACCTGAAAACGCATTGGGTTGAAGAGAGAGACACTTACTGCCTGCCTTTATAATACCAATTCCCACAGGGGGTCATTTCTGTTTTTCTTTACTAAACTGGGGATGTCGGCAGGCTGACACCAGACTCCATGAAGGCGTTTTTTTTGTTTTAGATTATATAATTTAAATCCCTTCAATATCACTTTAATGTTTTAACACCTAGTCTCTCCTGTGCTGACAGATTTTATCACCTGTAAAACTGGATTCGTCCTAACAAGGGTTAAAGATTTAGAAGCTGGGCATTTGCATTGTGTGTTAAAGTGACTAAAATTGAGAAGAAATCCTGGGGTGTCACCAGAACTAGTGTCCCCAATGGAATATTTACCTATTACTGTTCTGGTGACAACTCAAAATGTGGAATTGTCTTTTGATAATGTTAAACAGGACAACGAGATTAAATCTCAACAGGGTCACAGACAGCAATAAAAGCTGACAGGTACTCCAGGTACACTTCTAAGAAGAAAGAGAAAAAAGAGAGAAAGAGAAGAGAAAAAGAGAGAAAGAAAGAGAGAGAGAGAGAAAGAGAGAAAGAAAGCTGTCTCCAGACCCCATTCACATTACACATATTGGGATAGCGTGTTCAACTCATTTGCACTCTAAGCACAGCTTTGCTTACATTCTGGTATGCATATATGCAGCCACTCTGAATTAAGGTATACTCACCAAGAGGCTGCATATATGCGTGCAAAGGTTAATAGCTTGTTTTGTCCCAGGGAAAGGAGAAACTGTTTTACTTACCCAATCCTCTGCTCCCTGGCAGATAGGGAGCCCCCAGTGTCAAGCAGTGGACTGACCCTGCTCTGATCTTGATGACGGCAGGACTGTGGACCACCGGGTTGCAGATACCGGTGGGACCGGTCTAGCTGTGGGGGGAGGAGTGGAGGATCCAGTAAGTAAATATACTTTTGTTCCCCTAGACATAAGCAATTAAGCCTTGCAATGAGGGCACAGCCCCACTGCAACAAATACATTTTTATTTGGCCAGAATAGGGTTTGAAAGAAAAATCTATGCTCATGTACACTTTCATTTAACTGTATAACATCAGCATTGTCATCACAATACAAACAATAGTTATAACAATCCAATATAATCTTACTTGAAAAATCTTTCATGTTGTAAGGTCTGCCATCTCAAAAAAAAAAAAAAAATCCTGGATTCCCTGCATGCTCTGCTATTTACTTTCCATTTCTAAGAACAACATATTCCATGGTACCTTGCCACCTGCAAGCTAATTCCTGTACTGACTCCACATCCTTTAAGCTATCCTATTTTCTCATTGGTTCATTAACAGACACAGCGCTTCCTTATTCTGAACCATAGGGACATCCCAAAGCAGTGCCAAACGTGAGGGGTGGGACAATGAAAAATCCCAAGGCTAACAAGAGCCAACCAGGTAACAGGAGCTCAACGCAGAAACAAACTGGAGCCCAACTTGAACAATACCCCCTCAAGAGGGAATAGACCCTCTGAACAGCAGCATGCAACACCTTGTGGCCAAAAGTAGCATCCTCAGATGCCAGCACAGCCACATTGTAGAATTTTGTAAAAGTGTACACCAACAACCAAGTGGCCAGCTTGCAAATCAGCGCAGCCAACGCCTGATAATGGAAGGCCCCAGAAGCAATAAGCAGCCAAGTAGAATGCGCCGTAACAGGGAAAGGAGGAACCCAACCCCTGATAGAATAGACCAGATTCACCGTCTGTCTGAGCCATCTAGAAAGGTCACAGAAGCAGACAGCCCCCTTTCTGGCCTATCCATGATCACAAACAGCGAGTCTGATCTCCAAAAAGGCCCTGTGATCAGCCAGGGCATGCAAGGTAAATCCCTTAGGACATTTTGACCCGGGACACAGGAAAGGCAATACAATGCCCTTAACCAAAAGGAATCAGAGGAGGGAACCATGGACAAGGGCAAAGAACCACTTAATCTTTGCGGATCACCAGGTAAGACGTATGACATGGTAACGCCTACAGTTCCGACACTCTGCGAGCAGAGGTGATAGCAACCAAAAAAGCCACTTTCTGGGGACAGAGCAAGTAGAAGAACCTCACAAATATTTTCAAAGTGAGGCTCCTGTGGAACCGAGCACACCAAGAGTAGATCCGACGGCGGTAGAAGGGACAGCACCAGCGGAGGCAGATGTCAAACCCCCTGAATAAGAATATGTACCAGGGAGTGAGATACCAGTGGAAGCCGATGAAAACCGCCAAGGCCGATACCTGGCCCTTGATGGTACTCAAGGCCAAGTTCTGCTCAATCCCCCCCACCCCCACGAAGGAAGGTCGAAATCCAAGGAACCAAGAAAGAACGAGGGTGAATGGCAAGCGTCTCACACCAGGATATGTATGCTATCCATGTCCGGTGGTAAATCTTCCCAGAGGAAGGCTTCCTAGCCTTCAGCAGTGTCGTAACTTCAGCGCCTGGCTCATAACAGCCAGGCCTTCAAAAACCAGCGACTGAAGCAGAATGGAAGAAGATTGGCCCTCAGGACAGTAGACCCTCCCTGAGAGGCAGTCGCCAAGGGACGTTAGCGATCAAGCACCCCCAGATCGGCATACCTAGACCATCCGTGCCCACTAGAATGCCCGTAATCCCTTCAGCCTTGATCCTGCGCAAAAGCTGCGGCAGAATCTTGAGAGGAGGAGGATAGGCATAGAGGAGGAGGAGGAGCTCGTAACCTTGCCAGAAATCTCAGTACCGTTCCATTAAGACATATTTGTCGAAATATGTCCTCATGAAGGGACAACCCTGTGGACCAACACTAGTCAACTGAGGCAACCGCCTGCTATTTTTGCAATTTTTCCACTCCTAGAATGCATACGGCAGAGAGGGCCAAAACAAAGCGTTCTGCCCACTGGAGCATGCTAGCTACTGTCAGGGCTGCCAACACACTCTTCGTTCCACCCTGGTAAATGACAGACCACCGCCGTGGCATCGTAGAACTGGAGCTGGAGCCCCCAAAGTCAACCCCCATGATCCATCGCTTGAAGTCCCAGTATATCGTTCGGCAGTCCAGATTCCTCCAGTGTCCAACAACCCTAAGCAGAACCCAGTCCCAGGACACCTCCCCACCCTGGACAGATTGGCATTGGTGGTAACCACTGTCCAATACAAGGGGAGAAAGGAAGTGCCCTGCCAAAATCCCAGAGAGCGAAGCCACCAGACCAGGGACCCCTGGTTTTCTGGTTCAGCCAGATCTGATAGCCCAGAGACCTCTGGCACTTTATACCAGGATCTCACTTGAAAGGAGCTTGTTTGGAACTGCCTTGAAGGTAGATATCATTAGGCCCAACATCCACCTGCAGAACCACAGGGAGGCCCATCTGCGAGATTAACTGTAGTTGAAATGCAGGATGCAACTTCTGGAGTTTGTCCAGAGGAAGAAACACACTGGCCAGAGATGAAACCAGAGTCAGAACACTAGGACATAGGTGAGGGCGTGCCTTCATGCTGAAGGGGCCTTGTCCGTGGGTCTAGGAAGCCTCGCTCTCGGTTCACTAAAGCCAGGTCCATTGCGTGCCGAGAAGGACCGCATCTGCTACGAGGCTCCTCCCCCCCCCCCCCCCCCCCCATTTCAGACTGTGGAAGACATTTACACCTCCCTCCTGTGAGATTTACCCAGGGAAGCCCCAAACAGACAATTGCCTTGAAATGGTAACCCAGCCAGAGCTTTTTTTTTTTTTTTAGAAGCCCAGTCCGCAGACCAACACTTAAGCCCCAATACATGTCTATGCACCACTGCAGAAACAAAGCTTAGCAACCAAGGGAACTGCGTCCAAGGAGGCATTGCATACAAACTGCAGCCCCCAGACCAACTGATCCACCAACTCAGCGAAAGCAGAGGGAATCTGCTCCCCCACCAGGTATGTCAGCCAGATCATTAAAATCGGGAGGCTCCTCCCAGAATGATGGTTACTTTGCGCACCCTAGAGACTGGGAGATCCACTACTGGTGGAACAGTCCACTCCCTAAGGAAGGACCCCACAAAGGGGTACCTCACAGCAAAGAGTCTTTGGAACCACAAAAAGGGACGCTTTGGACACTCTCAGTCTTTACGAACAAATATCCCAAAATAGGAGGGAGAAGGGAACACGTTTGCCATGCGAGACAGTTTATGGTTGCCAAGGGGACCGGCACCTCCGCTGCAGCCACAGCTGCATCCTCCATCTTTAAAGTTTCCGCTGACAGACCACCACCCTAGGCCCCACACGGGGGACGTTAATCAAGGTCTCGTACAAGGGGATCTGACCCAGGCTGCTCACAAGGAGCAACGGCCAAGACCCAACACTTTGGCGCCTACTGATACCTGCACAGGGGGCACCACTGGACTCCTCACAGGGGGCACTGGCAGAGACTCCGCAAAGGTGGTGCCTATGGATGCCCTGCACAGGGGACACCACTGGGCCCTTCAAAGGGGGCACTGGCTGAGGGCCCGCAGAGGGGGTGTCTACGGATGCTTTGCACAGGGTACACCACCAAGGCCCTTCAAAGGGGGCACCTATGGAGGGCCCACTTAAACAACCTTCCCAAAAGGGGGTCTCCCTCAAAGCATTGTCCCTCTGGAAGAAGGAGTCCAGTGTGGCTGTGTGACTAGCAGGCCGCGGCCTCAATTTTCAGCCGCCCGCAGCGAGTGCACAGGTCCGCGGGGGGACAAGGAAGGAGGAGGGCAGATGCCCGCAACAGAAAGCAGCGACCTCTGCCTCGCACATCGCCCGGTTGGTAGATAGCAAAAGCTACCCGCTGCGAGGGCTCGGTAGGCCACAAAGTCGTGGCCTAAATTAGTGGAGGGCCGCCGCAGATCTGCGAAAGCCTGGTCACCCACCCATCAGGTGCCAAGGTGTAACCCCCCCATATTGACAACAGTACCAAAAGACGTACAATTAAGAGCCTTGCTCTTGACCACAACATCAACTGAGGGGAGATACTAGTGGAAAGATTCTATGGCAAGTTATTGGGACCTAATACCAATGGTATAAAAACTTGAAACCCGAGTGCGCATGTACGAGAGATCCAAGATGGCCAGAGAACACCCACGGATGATTAAATCGGCCCGTCAGGTGAGACATAGGGCCGCATTTTGAAGCCTCCACCTGGGCCGGGTGTACCAAGATGGCCGCCGCATCAGCTGCTGCAACACATACTACCAGCATGGAAGGAGCCAAAGAACACATGCAAGTACTAGCCCTGGCCACTTTGAACTACACCCCAGTCATTCATGGGACATGCCAGCAGGCCCTGACACCCTCACCCACTTCCACAGAATCCCTCATTGGACATATGCTCAGTGACCATGCCTTCTCCCCGGTGGGACCTACTGTACCTTACTTCACCGACTTTCCCACCCCAGGCCTTCTGGCCCAGGATCACAGCTTTAATGCAGCTGATCTATATCACAAATTGTCAGCCCTCCTGGAAAGGGGATTATCTACAACAGCGGCCAAAATCACAGGGGACATAAAATTGGCTCTACAAAACATAGGCTCCCAGATGGAAACAATTGAAAACAAACTGGAGCAGACTGTGGCGGTAGCTAACAAAAACGCTGACCTAATCCAAACACTCCATGAACAACTGAACACTGCCTTAATCGCACAAAGATGACCTACAAAACAGACTAAGAATGTACAATTTCAAGATCAGAGGCCTACCAGAGAATCACAGATGTCACAGCAGCAAAAACACTGATATTGTACACCCCAGAACAGTCTTGAGCTGGACAGAGCCCATAGAGCCCAGGATCCCCCAGGAAGGATGGCTCCCCCAGAGACATCATAGCCGAAACCCACTATTATGTAGTAAAGGCGGTCATGACGTAAACCCGCACCATGCCCCAGGTGACATGCCCAATACAGATTTTCCATGGACCACCTTCCATCATCCAACGCAGACGAGCCCCGAAACAATTACTGTCGGCTCTAGCCCAGAAGGCATCAAATGGTCTTTCCCTTTTGTGGCAAAGTTCTCCTACAAAGGCCAAAATCAGGCCTTTCCAACAGGAGAAACCCTACTAGTGAGCCTGAAAATATCCCAAGAATCAGCTATGGAAACTTCCTCCTCCACGTCAGGATTCACCAAGAGACCACCACCGGCAAGTCCATTGACCCCCCCCCCCCCCCCCCAGAACAAGACGAAGGCATGAAGATCTACAAACATTTGGGCTTGGTTGACCTCCCCCATTGGAGGTCATCGTCCCTTTGTTCCTTCTATGTTCCTAGGACAAGTTAAAATATGCTGGTCAGTTTGTCTTGTGCTTCCTGCAGCTGGAATCTTCACAGTCAACTCTTCGCTACTTGGAAGAAAGGATCACCTCGCAGAACTGGCTAATGTTGTTCACACTGTAGACACACACACACACACTCTATATTTCTCTCCATGGGGGGGGGGGGGGGGGGGGGGGATCCCAAGGTCAAAAATAGGGCTGCTTTACAGCTGACGCCTGGGGCGGCTCAGTGTGAAAGGGGTCCAAGGGTCGCCTACCACAATCTGCAGGGCATAAACTCCTTTCAAACGCAGGAAAATTTTTGCTTCCTATAAATCTTTGAACCTGGATGTAGTTATGCTTTAGGAAACTAATTTTCTGGTTCAGTACAGTCCTACATTCCCACTTCCCTCATTTTTTCCTAGCCAATGCAGAAAATAAAACCAAAGGGGTAGCCATAATTTTCTCAAAATCGTGCAAGTTCAACTGGATCTCAGACATTAAAGGTTCATTTTAGTTAAGGACATGATTGAGGGTCAAAATGTACTTCCTGGAGTCCTATGCTACTCCTAACAAGAGACAAGCGGCATTCTTTACATGTCTCTTCAACACTGGTAACCCCATGTTGGAGGGCACAGTCATCCTGGGGGGGGGGGGGGTGACTCCAATGTCGCTTTTCATCAAGGTATAGATAAATCTAAGCCACTCGGAGCCCAACTGATCCCGCCCACCCAAAGTAAGCTACAAAATAGCTAAATACAAGAGCAGAGCCTACCTGATGTTTGGAGAGAACTAAACCCCTAAAACAAGAGTGACTTCAAGCACTACTCTGGTCCACACAACACATGTGCCAGAATTGACCATATTCTGATACACACACACACTATCCCACTTGTCTTAAACTCCCACGTTAGAGACACAGTACTGTCTGACCACTCCTTAGTAATAATGACTATCCACCTTCTCGCCCCAAAGTCTGGACAGAGGCACTGGAGACTGAATAAGTCCCTCCTCTCTGATCCAAATCAGAGTCACCATGATCAGGACATCATTACAGGAATACTTTAAATTCAACAATATTGATGGAACCTCGGCAGAAACCTTGTGGGCAGCCCACAAGGCCTTCATCGGGGAGGAAAATAAATTTGACCATACAAATTAAATGGAACAGATTAGAAAAATACAATCGCTTTGAGCCCCAACAAAAACGAAACCCTCAGCCACTACACTAGTCCAACTGTAATTAACTTGGCTCTCATAGCACACGCAGAAAGACAAGATGGGTACCATGCCCAAATTGTCACCCTGAATACAGTTTTGCGTAATGCCAAAGATCAGAATTCCCAGACAAGGTCCTACAGCCAACCCATCAAAAATTTTAGAGGCTATTCAGGATTTCTATGCCAAACTGTATAGGGCCCATGCCCCATTAAGTCAGACTGACTTCCTCGAAGCACCCTTTACCGAGGAGGAGGTACTAGGACTCATCAGGGACCTTAAAAGAGGATCTGCCTCTGGGTCAGACAGCTTCTCCACCCCATATTACAAGGCATTCACTAACATCTTGGCTCCTCAGCTAGCAAAAAATTTAAATACCAAGACCCGAGGCGACCCAATGGACACACAACTCAATGCAGCATACATTGCTGCAATACCCAAGCTGGACAAAACTCCGGAGGAAGAAGTCAGCAACTATCACCCGATATCCCTCAATGATCTGAAAATACTGACCAAAATCTTAGCCACCCGATTCACAGCCTTCATTAACACTTACATTCACAAAGATAAAGTTGGATTCATCCCAGGCAGACAGGGCCCTGACCAAATTAGGAGAGCAATTGACATAGCATCCATACGCCAGACTAAATGGGAAGGGGGCCCTAAACAATAGGGAATTCTACTCTCTAGACCTACAAAAAGCCTTTGATTCGGTTACCTGCCCCTATATATTTACCCTTCTAGAGCGATAGGGTTTCAGCAAACGATAGGCTTGATAGTGATACAAGTTCTCTATTCTCAACCAAAAGGCACATGTTCGCCTCCAGGGATACTACTCTAAACCAATACATATTGCAAAAGAAACCAGACAAGGATGATGTCCACTCTCATTGCGAATTACTGCCTTGGCAATTGAAACCCTTGCCATCGCAATCTGTCAAAGCCCAAAACATAATAGGGGTATCATGTGGCCCCCAAACTCAATTCTCCAAGATATCAGGCCTCCAGGTTGGTCCTATTCCAAGTCCCAAGCGCTGAACGTATCTCTACAGCCAGACTCAGTTACCCTATTGCAGAAATCCTTCAAATTTGAATGGAGTGAGTCTTACAATAAATGCCTTGGAATCAACTTGACAGCTAAGATAGAGTCCTTCTATGTTAGTAATTATCCCCCCATGTTCCATAAACTCGAATCAGACATTAAGACTTGGTCCAAACATAACTTATCCTGACTAGGACGGATAAACTCTTTAAAAAAAAAAAAAAAAAAGAAAAGAAAAAGGGGACACTGCTCTAACTGCTCCGCTTCCTCACCATCCTAAATAAAAAGGGACCTTTTATAGCAAGTGTAATGGAAATTTGTAGGTTCTGTATAGAATTGTATTTTATTTTATATGTATTGCACGATGCCCTCACTGTGCACACGGCACTAACAATGTTTTCAGTACATGTTTTGCATTCTTTCAAGAACTGATTAGAATTAGCATGTCTATGTAACGCCCCTTGTTACCATAAACGTACAATTGTAATATTAATGTGATACCTACGTAATCATGTGTATAAAAACCTTCACATGCGTCATAAGGAGAACGGTTATTTGTAAAGATGCTGAGCGTATCTTTTGCGTCTGTTCCCTACTGTAGTAGTTATTAATTAGGAACCACTAATCAATATGAGGATAGGAGTTGCCTATCATCAAAATATCCATTTCACAAGTTACTGAAATTCACCTATGGAAATGGTAGATATAGAATTCCTCAATGTACCTTGTATTTTCATAAGAAAAGGGGGGAACTGGAGAGCTGGCAGACAGCTTGTTTTAATTCCTTCAAGGGCATTCTAACTACATCCCTCACAGAAGCCAGTACGAAAGTAATTTATAGATGGTATTTTACACCCCCCTGGCCTCTATTTATCCCTCGACAGAGCCTCTATGCTTTAGAGGCTGCCAACATTCAGGCACAATGACCCACATTTGGTGGGAACATCACAGACTACACCCTTTCTGGAGAAAATAAATAATCGAAGTTACAGTAATCTTATGCTTATGTGAATAGCCATTATTCTCAATATATAAAATGCTTTTCCATGGTGGGATGGGGGTTGGAGTCAAGGGTAAATAACCCTTTCCTGGGACAGCTTAATCCCCTTTCGGGGTGCCGGGTGAAGAGAGAGTCTCCCCATGCCTGATTTTACTAGGACAATATCTGTTTTGACGTAATCCAGAGGTCCAAAATAGCCCACAGGTTGTTAGTAGTCGGTTTATAGGGCTCCATTAATTGTTTTGTTGTTATGCTTATTTTTGGTCATCTTTCTGAAATGATCTTGGTAAGGCTCTTCAATTTCATATTTGCCCACACCGAGTTACGCAATTATGTCCCATTGTATCTCTCTTGTTCCTTTTATATTCATCTTGTATATGACTAATGCCACGTACACACGACCGGACTTTGACGGACTAGTACAGATGGTCTTCCCGACTGACTTTCGGCGGAGCTCCGGTGGACTTTTCCGAATGAATGGACTTGGCCACCCACAATCACACCAAAGTCCGACGGATTCAAACGCGGTGACGTACGACCGGACTAGAATAAGGAAGTTCATAGCTAGTAGCCAATAGCTGCCCTAGCGTCAGTTTTCATCTGTCGGACTAGCATACACACGAGCGGATTTCTCGATAGGAACTGGGTCCGGTGGAGTTCCGGTGAAAAAATTTGAAACATGTTCTATTTCTAAAGTACGTCCGATTTTTGGACAGCAAAGATCCGATGGAGCCCACACGCGAACGAATTGTTCGACGGATTCGCTTTGTCAGACCTTTGCTGTCGAAAAGTCCGGTCCTGTGTACGTGGCACTATTCCTCAAAATAAAAAAATGTTTGAAGTAAAATCTTGAAACCTTGCTCCTAAAATGTATTGGGCGATGGAAGATTTGTGGGCAACCGTATGGCTGGAGTTTCAATTTAAAAATATGTTTAAACATAACTGTTTGTGTACTTTTTTGTAATAACTGCTCATAACTAAAAAAAGTCTGACTTTGCCCCGATTTCAGTCCTAAAATTTTCCAGGAGGTAGGCGTTACTTTATTTCTGCTGAATTCCCTCAAGATGTGTTTATTCAGCATAATAGTGAATTGGCTTTGTAATGGCAACTGCAATTCTACAGAACTGTCAATTCTGAGTATCTTGCTACTGCAAGTCCCCATATGAGATGATAGTATATAATACAACTGGCCAAGCAAAGATCAAATGTTAGCCTTCGAGGTCTACATAAATCATCTACCTACAGATTTGTGTAAAGTGTTACTAAACCCACAACAGTAAAATCTGTCTGTAAATGTGGCATACCATGCTTGTTATACTCACTGTGGAACTTAAGGGGTTAATCTTCTGCATTGTGTAAAAAGGCAGTTTTATCCTGTATGCATAGATCCTCCCCCTCCTGCACTGTACCTGGGGAAAGCCATCTAACATAGGCAGGGTAGCCAACCTGCACATGCTCAGTTGTGTCTTATGCTGGACAGAACATTTCCTTTTTCTCAGGGCTAGCCAGGTCACGATATTGGCATCACACACGTGGGCTTGAATACAGGCTGCATTGGAAATCTCCTCCTACCCAAACTCTCAGCACTGGAGAAACTGTGCAGTTTATCACTGACTGTGGTATGCAGATCAGCCAAAAAAGGTATATAGTGGCAATTTTTATCATCTAAAACCAAGATGTGGGGGGGAAAATGTGGAACGAACAGCAGCTGCATCCCATACTTGGGTATTCAGAACAACTGTGGATGGGGTCTGTTAGAATACAATAGCCTGCAGTGGAGATTAGATTTCTTTTGTTTTCTTGTTCAGCCTGCGGGGATGAACAAGACAAAAAAAACTTACAGTGTATGGGCAGCTTTACAGTTTTTTTTTTTTGCACTAGTAAGTACTGCAGAAAGGGTTAAAAACCCTGTGCTGGCAGCACATAGAAGCGTTGGCTCTTTTTGACAAAAAGCAGCGGTCCGACATGTTCCCCCCACCCTCCCGACACTGCTACAATCAACACCAGTGCTCGGGGAGCTAGAGTGCTGTTGACTGGAACAGTGTTTGGGAGTGGCATGTCAGCCCACCACAGAGCCGGACACCCCTTTGTGTGAGAGAGAAAAGAGCCCCATATTTATTACTGAATATGTAGCCTGGATACACAGTATTAGAAAGGTTTCCTTAGGCCTTTAAGAATCTGCTAGCTTGTATACATTTTGATTCCTGGATCCTAAATTTGTTCAGCTTTGCCCTAAACAAGGTGTCATATCAGAACCCAAACAACAGCTCTGACAACAATATGGCTGAACAGACCTTCAGATCAATGCATGCAGGTTGTATAAAATCCCCCAAAAATGAAGAGAAATATAATGATAGATATATATCTATCCATATTGTACATGTCCTGTCACCAAGGGGTAAAATGTATCATATTGCATGTTTCATCTCAAATATGAACAGAGCAAGCTTTGTTAGGAGAACACATTCCAAACTCAACTATGATCTTAAACAGCATGAAAAATATTGCAATGTTTTTTGAACAGCTATAAACAATGATGATTCATGGAACCTGGCCATGGGAATTTTTAGAAATAAACTCCAAAGGCCTGAGGAATGAAAAAAAAAAAAAAAAAAACACAATGGGAAACTGGGCTCCAACACAAAGCATTACAAATAAAGATCAGCTATGCCCTGTGGCTAATGCCCACACGCAACAAATTTACAGCTCATTAATACTGCCTATCACAGAACATAACTGGGACAGAGCACATATTCACTTATGTGTGACGAAGATTAAACTGACACTGTCACCTTGCTCATGCATAGCAAGCCATCAAAGTGCCCGTCTAACCACAAGCTCCACTAATATGCCATTTGACAAGCATGCCTCTGTTGCAGCCAGCAACAATACCCAGCTCTTCTGGGTATTGGGGAGGGGGGAGAAATATAACCTCATGTGACATCGCTTAGGTCTAGCGAACACTGCACGATCAATCATTTAAAAAAAAAAAAATATAATAATAATAATAATAATAATAATAATAAATAATAAAGGTGATTGATTCAACTCCATCACAATCTTAAAGAGGAAGTAAACCCTGATGAGTTTACGTTCCCCGATTCCCTGCAAAGGTAAAGCACAATGGACTACTATGCATCACATAGTAGTCTATTATGTGTCACTTACCTGACACAGGAGCCAGCGAAGTCACCGCTGTCCCCTGTAGTCTGGAGCATCCATGTTGTCGGTGGGTCTCGCTGCTCCGCCGCTGTCATTCGGCGAAGCTGCGATGACGTCACTCCCGCGCATGCGCCGTAGACAGCGGTGCCTGTCTTTCAGCAAATATCTTCTAAACGGTGTAGGTTTAGGAGATATTTCTTGGACCTACAGGTAAGCCTTAATCTAGGCTTACCTGTAGGTCAAAGTTGGTTGTAAGGTTTTACAACCACTTTAATACAGCATTGCCATGATTCATTCATGTAACAAGTGAAGTGCATTCTCTGCAAAAAAAAAAAAGCTGGCAAATGTTTATCAACATTGTCAGTGCTATAAACAAAGTATAATTTATTTTAACCACTTAAAGCGGTTGTATACCCGCTAATGTGTTTTTTTTGCCACCTGCAAAGGAAAAGGCATAATGAGCTAGTATGCACCGCATACTAGCTCTCATTATGAAATACTTACCTTAGAACGAGGCCCCGACATCTGGCCCGATCCACTCCGAGGGAGCTGACATGTTCCCTCAGCGTTTCTTCCGGGTATCGCGGCTCTGGCGCTGCGTTTCATCCCGGCAGGGTCCGGCATCTGCCGGGCTTTCAGCCGAGAATCCCCTTGTGCGCATGCCCCGCTGCAGTCATCGGCGCATTGCGAGGGGAATATCTCCTAAACCGTATAGGTTTAGGAGATTTTTTTTTTTTTTTTTTACCTACAGGTAAGCCTTATTATAGGCTTTCCTGTAGGTAAAAGTAAAAAAAATTTACTATACAACCGCTTTAAAGACTAAACCTTTTTCTGACACTTGTCGCTTAAAAAAGTTAAAAATAAATAACCAAATCAGTATTTTTTGCTCGAAAATTACTTGGAACCCTCAAACACACACACACACACACACACACACACACACACACACACACACACACTTTAGCAGAGACCCTAGAGAATAAAATGGTGGTTGTTGCAATATTTTAGGTCATGCTGTATTTGCGCGGTGGTGTTTCAAAACGCAATTTTTTGGGAACAAAACACACTACAATGCATTAAAAAATAAAACTAAACGGTGAACTGTCAGTGTAGCTGGAAGTGCTCTGGGATCTCAGCTCAGCTTACAGTCCAAAAAAGAAACAAACAGATTTGTTGCGCTCAATTGACAAACAAAATATAAATGGCTGCACACACTATATTGCTGGAAACAATATGCAAAAATATAAATAATAAAATGTGGCGCACACAGGAAGAATTAACACAATCCAAAAAAAAAATAATCAAAGAACATATATGTAGAAAGATTAAATAAAAAGTCCCAATATGGAGAAAAGCTTCCACCACATCGAACAGATCAGATAGCAGGGTCCCATCACCTTCACCCGATAAGACAGACCCTTATCATCAACGTATAGATAATGCGCATGTAACAACACCAGTTCAGGTCAGCAATTCCTCCCAATCAGTACCCTGGAGCAGGCTCTCTCAAAGCATGAAACAGGTATAGGAATCCTTGCGTGGCTCCTGTATAATTAGTTGTTGGTGTTAATCACAGTGAATACTTTTTTTTCATATCACTTTTTTATACATTCATTATCTGTCTTTCCTTTTGCAGTTCTTCATGGAGCCATTGAAAAAATTCTTGCCTTCAGACACTGCGTGATCTTGTTGTTCCTCTGCAAAGGGTCCTGAAATATCACTTGCTGCTCCAAGTCCTTAATTTGCAGATTCTGCAACAGAGAGCGGAAACCACTGCAAGACGTGTAAACGAACGAACAGACTCGCAAACACGAGGTGAGCTGGGAAGAGCCGGCCCAGCGACGCGTAGTATCGCGCACTGGAACAGACTGTTCCACATATGACAGATACTTAAACCACTTTTAAGATAACAGGGAGAGTAGTAACGGTTGTCCTGAAAGGCTCTCTGAAATACAGTCACCGGTAAGTCTAACCAAGCCTTTCGCAAATCGCCTTTCAGTACAACCTTGGAGAGGAAAACCAAGAAACTTACCTTAGGGATGTGACTATTGCCTGCAGCACCTATCTACCGAAGGCTTGATCTGCAGAGGGGGGCAGAAGGTCCAACCTATAGTGTCGGAGAAATGTAGAGAAGTTGGACCAGGTGGCAGCCTTGCATATTTGTTCAGGAGTAACACCGGCCCTTTCAACTCAGGAAACTGCAGTTTATCTCGTAGAGCGAGCAGCAATACCTGAGGGGGGTAATTCCCCCTTAACTTTGTAGACCTCTGATTGCCCATTTAAGCCACCTACCCAGAGTGTTCTTGGAAGTTTTCTCCCCTTTACAAGGTCCTGAGAAGATTACAAAGAGCATTTGATTACCTGACAGTCACCAAAGAGTTTGGGAAATGTAGCAGGTACCTCCTTACGTCAAGTGTATGGAAAGCTTCTTGTCCTGGATTGGCAGGAGCCGAGGAAAAAGTGGGTAAAACTATTTCTTGTTAACAGTGAAAGGTTGTGGAAACCTTGGGTAGAAAAGTCGGGTCTGTCAGAAGGATTACCACATCAGAAAAAAAAAATAAAAATCTTTAGAGCGGATTCTGTGACTGCCAAGGCCTGAAGCTCACTGACCCTTCTGGCTGACGCGATGGCTAGAAGAAAAATTGTTGTAAGAACTAATTTTTTTTTTTTTTTAAGGATGCTTCCTGCAGGGGTTAAAACTGAGGTTTCCGTGAGACCCTGCAGAACAATAGACAGATCCCAACTGGGAAAAACTTTAAGTGCTACCGGACAATTTTGTGCAAGTGTTCTAAAATAATCTCAAATTTAACACCTCTTTGGACAGAGTCCGTAAAGGGGTTGTAAAGGCTTGTGTTTTTTCACCTTAATGCATTCTTCGTTTTTTTCCCCCAATGAGGGTGAAAGGAAGACAACCTTCCCCCCACTGGGATGAGATTGTCACTTATTCTTAAGGGGCTGGTCGGATGAGGTTCTGAAGAGAACTCCCCCTCTTGCCTTGACCCTCTGGGGAGACCCCAGCAGTTCATCTGGTCCTGGTCTTTATTTTTGTGGGGCTATTGAACAGCATGAAAAATCTTTAGAGTGGTTGTTTCTTTTTAGAAGGAAACATTTTTCTTGGTCGGCTGTTCTGTCCAGGACCATTTGAAGGTCTGGACCAAAAAGGTCACCCGAGAAAGGTAGCCCGCATAACTTAATCTTGGATGCCCAAGTTTTCAACCAGATAGCACGTCTAGTGGAGTTCACCAGTGCTGAAGATCTTGCCAACATCTTTACATATTCTGCTGATGCATCAGCCATGTACTTTACCGCTTTCAGCATCAGTGGAAAGGACTCCAGTAATTCTTTCCGAGATGTGCCCGTCTCTGCGTGGCTCTTAAGCTTTTTCATCCAGCATTCCAGGTTCTTTAATACTACCGTGGAAGCCATAGCAGGTTTGAGACTGGCAGACAAGCTTTTTTCAGGAGGGAGTCTGCCCTCTTATCCATCACGTCATTTAGTATCCCCACGTCTTTGAATACTAGATTCGTGCGACGGGACACTTGTGAGAACGGGGGGCGTCCACTCAGGGCTTCTTGTTCCAAACCTTGGTCTCCTCTTCAAAGGGAAACCTTCCTTTGAGGGTTTTGGAAAATAAAGGACCTCTCTCTGGGTCTTTCCACTCTTAACTGCATCCAAGAGGATCCTTTGGATTGGAAACACTGCATTTAGTGTCATCTAAAGCATGGTACATTTTGTAATTTACCGATAGTTTTACTTTTTCCTCCTGGATTTTTAGAGACATGTGGATTGCTTTCAAGAGATCATCTACCTCCTCCAGTGATAGCTTGTACCTAGATGCCCAGCTATCATCTTCCTCCTCATCCGAATCCCTAAGGGAAGGAAGAGTACTTGTCCATCTCTTGAGTCACCAACCTCTGCTGTTTTAGAGGTGGATGCACAAGGGCTAGACCGTGGCTGTTGGAGTTCAACCTGGCTTGCAGAGCTTTTGTCCAGCATAGATTTGACCAAGCTCAAAGACTTTGTAATTTTTGGTACAGAAGAAAACAGATCCTTGTATTGTTGGGATGTTTCCTCTTCAACAAGTTCTGCTATACAGGTTCTACACATTGCTTTTTGCCATGAAGGGGATTTTTGCAAGATGGGCATTTCCTTTGAGCTGGTGGATTTGAATGTTTAGATTTTGACCTGCAAGAAAACAGACAACACTCACCTAAAAGTCCCCACAGCCCTACAACGCCCCTCGTGAGAACAGACCTCCAGACAAGGAACAGCGCCCTGAGCAGTGCCAGACCCAAGCATAGAAACCACCTGTTAAGGCTGCCGGGTCCAAGAGAAGTTACCTCTAACACTGCACCTGCAGGCTCCCTGTCAGGGAGGTACAAGATATACTCAACATAAGCCCATATGGAGAAGATTGAAAGGCATCACTGTCCCCCTCTTACCTGGGCCTGGCTGGTGCCTGAGGCGCCTGCCTACGCCGTGGCTGTTGGTCTTGTCCATAGCAGAGAGCGCAGCAGGGTACTGAGAAAAAATTACCCGGTCCCGACGTCATTGATGGCAAGAACCACTGGTGACTTCACCCGACATCGACATGCGGGGAGACCACCGAGCGGTAGCAGCAGCTGCCTGACCACCTGGGCCACTCGTGCGGACACAGACACCTCCTGCGAGCCATTGCTACCCCTGAAATAGAGAGGCTAGGGACTCTGGAACACCACACACTCGTATGGGATCAAATCTCGCTCACAAGTAATAATATATATAAAAAAAAAACACACACACACCCCCGAGCGGAAGAGTAGTGCATTTTTATTCATTACATATACTTTGACATTTCAATAAACAGACAATTCATAAATAGTATACCACTCAATGTAATAATCCCCGAATTTTCACCACCACTGCATATGAAGAAGGTGCTAGCCTTGTATGCATCAGAAGACATGTAGTAAAATAAGTCTGGATGGCCACACTTCAATGAAATCACCTTTATTCGTGTGTCTGTACGTAGGTATTATATATATACATATACACAGTGCCTTGCGAAAGTATTCGGCTCCCTTGAACTTTTCAACCTTTTGCCACATTTCAGGCTTCAAAACATAAAGATATAACATTTTTATTTTTTGTGAAGAATCGGCAACAAGTGGGACACAATTGTGAAGTGGAACAAAATCTATTGGATAATTTAAACTTTTTTAGCAAATAAAAAACTGAAAAGTGGTGCGTGCAAAATTATTCGGCCCCTTTACTTTCAGTGCAGCAAATTTACTCCAGAAGTTCAGCGAGGATCTCTGAATGATCCAATGTTGTCCTAAATGACTGATGGTGATAAATAGAACCCACCTGTGTGTAATGAAGTCTCTGTATAAATGCACCTGCTCTGTGATAGTCTCAGGGTTCTGTTGAAAGCGCGGAGAGCATCATGAAGACCAAGGAACACACCAGGCAGGTCCGTAATACTGTTGGAGAAGTTTAAAGCCAGATTTGGATACAAAAAGATTTCCCAAGCTTTAAACATCCCAAGGAGCACTGTGCAAGCCATCATTTTGAAATGGAAGGAGTATCAGACCACTGCAAATCTACCAAGACCTGACCGTCCCTCTAAACTTTCAGCTCAGACAAGTAGAAGACTGATCAGAGATGCAGCCAAGAGGCCCATGATCACTCTGGATGAACTGCAGAGAACTACAGCTGAGGTGGGAGAGTCTGTCCATAGGACAACAATCAGTCGTACACTGCACAAATCTGGCCTTTATGGAAGAGTGGCAAGAAGAAAGCCATTTCTCAAAGATATCCATAAAAAAAGTCTCGTCTAAAGTTTGCCACAAGCCACCTGGGACACACACCAAACATGTGGTAGGTGCTCTGGTCAGATGAAACCAAAATCGAACTTTTTGCCCACAATGCAAAACGATATGTTTGGCGTAAAATCAACACAGCTCATCACCCTCAACACACCATCCCCACTGTCAAACATGGTGGTGGCAGCATCATGGTTTGGGCCTGCTTTTCTTCAGCAGGGACAGGGAAGATGGTTAAAATTGAGGGGGAAGATGGATGCAGCCAAATACAGGACCATTCTGGATGAAAACCTGTTGGAGTCTGCAAAAGACCTGAAACTGGGACGGAGATTTATCTTCCAACAAGACAATGATCCCAAACATACAGCAAAATCTACAAAGGAATGGTTCACAAATAAACGTATCCAGGTGTTAGAATGGCCAAGTCAAAGTCCAGACCTGAATCCAATCAAGAATCTGTGGAAAGAGCTGAAAACTGCTGTTCACAAACGCTCTCCATCCAACCTCACTGAGCTGGAGCTGTTTTGCAAGGAAGAATGGGCAAGAATTTCAGTCTCTCGATGTGTAAAACTGATAGAGACATACCCCAAGCAAAATGCAGCTGTAATCGCAGCAAAAGGTGGCTCTACAAAGTATTAACGCAAGGGGGCCGAATAATTTTGCACGCCCCACTTTATTTTTTTATTAGTTAAAAAAAGTTTCAAAAATCCAATAGATTTCGTTCCACTTCACAATTGTGTCCCACTTGTTGGCGATTCTTCACAAAAGATAAACATTTTATATCTTTATGTTTGAAGCCTGAAATCTGGCAAAAGGTTGAAAAGTTCAAGGGGGCCGAAATACTTTCGCAAGGCACTGTAGTAAGATTGGGGTGATCAGACTGAAGTGGTAGGTGCATTTCCAGCGAGTACGCCAATCCAAAGCCATTTTAAGGGCATGGTAGCCCACTTTTATTTAAAAGAAGAAATGTTCACAAAAACATCAGTAGCCCAATGCCATCATTACTGTATCTTACAGACTCCAAATGCTTCAGCCTCCTGGCTTACGTTATTGCCACACAGCTGCTTCAGGCCTGAAGCCTAGGCCTTAAGTCTGCTCCTTAGAACAAAAGTTTCCTAGAGTTAAGCGCTCTCCTTGCTTACTCCTGATCAGCGCCTTGCTGCTCTGTCACAAAGTAAATCTGCCTCCTGCAGACATGCATGCTCTGGCTGCACCCATGCAGCCTCTGACTCCTGCAGAGGAATGGGAGTCCACCTGACTCCAATGCACAGACTTCCTGTCTGTGGGGTGAGCCATAATCAGGTCACAACTAAATAGCCCAGCACACAGCTGTGCAATCAGTTTCTGTCTCTCTAAAAACTGGCGTAAACCAGCAATCTTTCAGATAACATGGGGTCCCAATGCCACAAATTATAATATGGAGGCAACCCATACAGCAAAGTGAAGGTACAGGTACAGCTTGCTGTAGAAAAAAAACAAATAAATGCTCTGTCGTGCTGATTTTAGTTGTTACACATTATGAATTGTCTGACATTTCAATAAAGTTCAACTGCCCACCAGGTTTTATGAAAAACTTAAACCACCTTCAGATGATAGGCTGCAAAAGAGCTCAGAATAATTAGATGCTCAAGAACAGTCAAAGGCCGCTCAACAGCTTGTAATTCGGTAATCCTTGTTGATTAAAGTACAACAGTTCATGTAGGACAGTCTAAAGTTCTAAATCTAGCCACTATGTACACAAGCCCAAGCCTTAAAGCAGGGGTGTCCAACTAGTGGCCTGCGGCGCCCTCTGATGTGGCCCGGGACCTCCTGCTCTGGGATGGCGGGTTAGCAAGCCCAGAGTGCAGGTTGCCTACCCCGCCATGCCAGAGCATTAGTGTTGTGAATGAAGCCAGCAGTAGAGAAAGCAAGCAGTTGCAGAGCAGAGCCGAATAAGCCAATGCTTACAGTATAGCACCGGCTCCTGTCATAGGTGGAGTAATACCAAATGTCCTCTGCCTGGAACAGCAAGTTTATTACTAAAATCACAGTGTATATATAGGCATATCTGTTCTGCAGTGGTTACTGGGCTGCTTTTAAACTGATCCACAGGTGTAGCGCAGTGTACCTGTGGCTTACTTGCACTGAGCCATAGACTTCTGGTCATACCTGTGGGTTTAGTGCACTACACCTGCAGGATGATAGAATTCTAAGGCAAAGTACAGCTAACCTGCAGGAAAGCCACAGGTAGGGGTAGACCGCAGGCCATCAGTGTAAAAGTAGCCTTAGGCCCCTTTAACATGATCTGTCTGACCCAATCAGACCCTCCATTCCCCTCTATGGAGCGGTAGATGTAAACAGACTTGTGTCCGTTTACCCCTGCCTCCTTCCAATCCGATCTGCTGAAAAAACGAAAAGTGGATATGTCCCCTTCCATTTGATCAGATGAGAGGGCCCATAGAGTAGAGTAGGCTGTGTCTGCTTTGCATATGCAGAACTGGCATCTGCTCATTGTGGCCCACGACTGGTTATTAAGTCACTTAAGTGGCCCTCGCTCTTCAAAAAGGTTGGGCACCCCTGCCTTAAAGTAATACAAAAAAAGAATTTACCTTGTTGAATGATCCAAATTTTCCACTTTTGGCTCACATGCTCCACCTCCCAGAGACTACAGCTCATAGTGGGAGGGTGCACCAACAGGGGCAGTGCTGTCAACCCAGAAAGCAAGAAAGCAGTGGGCAGGGCTAAGTGTAGCCAGGTGCTGAACACCAGGTGCCACAACAACTGTCTAATTTTTCTTTATCCTTCGGTTGTGCATGCAGGTACAGACTACATGACCGTGGTGGATTTACTAGCAGGATCAACAGTTATTTGTGAGACTTTGCAGAGGGAATAAAAGAAAACTAGGTGCAGATACACTTATTAAATGCTGAAGCATATATTTGTAAAAGGAAGGGCATAATTCTAATTTAACCACTAGGCTCTCACGCTATAGCCGAAAGACGGCTACAGCACGCACACCAATTGCCAAGAGGCTGTCCCTGGACGTCCTCCTGTTTACTTCCAGGATGCGCGCTCCCTCGAGTGCGCATCAGGGAAATTCTGTGCTGGCCGTGTCCCTTGGACACAGCCAGTCACAGATCACTATAAATGGCCAATCACAGCGGCCATTTACATCGCGATCTGAGTGTCCAAGGAGAAATTATCTCATATGTAAACATACGAGATCAGCTCTCATCGCCGGCTTTCCCTCCTCACACATTTGTGAGGAGGGAGAGACCAACGGCTGCAGCGTGAGTTAAAAAATAGAAAATAAGGTGCCCACAGTACATGTCAGTGCCACCCATCATCCATGCCACCCGTCATCCGCGCCTCATTGTTCTGGTGCGCCAGGGCCTTCAAAAGTGTAATAGGTAGTCAACAAGTTAGATGTGTAATTTATGCTCCTATAACACATGATGGCACTCCCTGCATGTTGGGCCTCTCTAAGTGGCTAGGCTGTGAAAAAGTCCCACACATGTGGTATCGTAACACTCAGGAGTAGCAGAATGTATTTTGGGGCATCATTTGTGGTATATACATGCCATGTGAAAGAAAAAAACAATGACAATTTTGTGGGGAAAAAAAAAAAATCTTAATTTTGCAAAGAATTGTTGGAAAAAATTACATCATCAAAAAGCTCACCATGCCTCTTACTAAATACCTTGGAATGTCTACTTTAAAAAAAAAAAAAAGGGGTCATTTGGGGGGAGTATGTGTACTTTCCTGGCTTGTTTGGGTCGCAAGGAATGAGATAGACCACGAGTACATCAGGTGTGATCAATTTTCTATGATTTGCACCACAGCTTGTAGACTCTCTAACTTTCACAAATATCAAATAATATCCACTAATTTGGGTTATTTTTACCAAATATATGTAGCAGTATAAATTGTGGCCAAAATTTATGAAGAAAAAAAAATTATAAATTTGCCAAGTTTTATCACAGAAATTAAGAAAAATGTGTTTGTTTGTTTTTTCAAAATTTTTGGTCTTTTTTCATTTATAGCGCAAAAAAAATAAAACCCAGGAGGTGATCAAATACCACCAAAAGAAATAAAATGTATGAAGACAAAAAACAAAGCACACACATTTGTGTACAGCATTAGCCCTTGTACACAAGGTCGGACATTCTGACAACCAAATCCGCTGGATTTTGTCTGAAACTGTTGCGTACACACAGTCGGACAAAGTTGTCATAAAATCCGATTGTACATAACGTGATGACGTTATTACTACATTCAGGCTAGTAGCCAATAGCTTTGGTCTAGGAATTTGATCTGAGCATGCGTGGCACTTTGTCCGTCGGAGTAGGCTACACATGATCGGAGTATGTCCGATCGGAGCATTTTGTCGGAAAATTTTACCGGCAAGTTGGAAAAGTTGGTCCGTCGGATATTCCGATGGAAACAGTCCGATGGAGACCACACACAGTCAGAATATCCGACAAAACGGTCCGATAGGACACATTCCGTCGGAATCTCCGACCGTGTGTACAAGGGCTTATACGAATAACTGTCAATCAAAAGTGTGAGCACCGAAAACTGAAAATTGGTCTGGTCAAGAGGGGTGGGGGGGGGGGGGGGTTTAAGTGCCCAGTTGTCAAGTGGTTAAAGTATTATTATCGATTTATATAGCGCCAACAGTTTACGCAGCGCTTTATAATGTCGAGGGGGGACAACACAATTATAGTACAATACAAAAGGTACAGGAGGGCCCTGCTCGTAGAGCTTACATTCTAAAGGGAGGGGGTGGTGGTACAAAAAGGTAAATAGCTGCAGAGAATGATTTGATGAGGGTGGCTCAGGGACAGTTAGGTGGGTGTGGAATTATTAAACCCTCAACAGTATTATTATTATTATTATTAAGTATTAAACCCTCAGCAGTAAACAAATATAGCCACACATTGAAGGGTTACTAAACCTTTTTTTTTTTTTAAACATATACTTACCTCCACTGTGCAGTTCATTTTGCAGAGAGTGGCTCTGACCCTCGTCTTCTGGGGTCCCCAGGTGGCGCTCGCGGCTCCTCCTGGCATCTGGAAAACCTCTAGAAGTACTCTCCCAAGGGGTTACTGTGCAGGCACACTCCCGAGTCCAGCATTTGTGTCCACAGACACAGAATGCCGGACTCAGCCCCGCCTCCCCATGTGATTGGATTTGATTGACAACAGCAGGAGCCAATGGCTGCTCTGCTATCAATCTATCCAATCAAGAGCCGAGAACCTTGGCCAGAGAAGTAGAGCGCCTCTCCGCCAAGAGAGCGATCAGGCTCAGAACAGAAAAAAAAAAAAAAAAAAACACACACAATGGTTTAAAACCCCTTTAATGCTGGTTTGTAGTTCTCTTTTGCCTTCAGCCCATCTACTGGGTGGCCCTTCTTTCTTATAGAAAATCTATTCTCTTGTCTAGAGATCTCTTCAGATGTTGAATGATGAGAGAAGAGGAATCACTCCCCACCTGGAGATACACGCTGATAAACTAATGGCATAGCCCCTTAACAATAATTCAACTGTTCCACTTTGATGCCAGATAAAGAGTTCCAAATCTTATCCTTGCAGGTGGTCATTTGCTGCTTGAAAGCAGAAGTCCTTGATAAATCATAGAAAGTGCATTCAGATTAGGACCACTGGATGTTTTATCCATTTGAGCCCCACAACTCCACTTGTGTCCATGGTGACCACAATATTATCCTTAAATCAGAAAGCTTCCTTTGTTAAATTGTGATCAGACATCCATCAATCTAGGGATGCTCTCTCCCCTCTTAATCTAGGGATGCTCTGATCTGACCCCAGGGAAGTAAACATTTATCCAGGTGACCGCATTTCACAGGAACTGAAGAGTCCAAAACTTCCATACCATGGCTTTTTTTTTTGCAAGATCAGAGATCTAAATCCCCTGCTGATACCCAGAAGGCTTCTGCAGACATGCTGAATGGGCTACTGTGCATAAGGTGGAAAAGGTTTCTGAACTCTGAAGACTTGCGTAGTGTCTGCTGGGTTTTTTAAAACCTGCAGATTCCTACTGTACATCAAGCATGTCACAGAACACTCAATATTTTTGTACACTGAGATTTTATATTTCTGTACCTCCAAAAAGGAGGATCAATAACCGAGTAATTCTGACAACCCATCCACCATTTCAAAACGATCTCTCTTTCTATTCAAATTTAACCAGAGACTGCATGAATGTGTGCGTGTGTGTGTGTGTGTAGACTCTCACCCAAGCACAACACCACTTTCCTCAGTTTAGAATAGGCATCAGACAGAGCCCAGATAGCTAAAAAGATCACCAGTATCGAAACGAAAAAACAAACAGTAGCTACAGTACTGCATGCCCCAAGTACTTTCTACTAGGGACAGGAAAAAAACAAACAATATGTTGGAGGGAGGATACTTTTTTCACCTGCTGCTTCCTGACCGACAGTAAAAAGAATAGCACAAGACATAGGCAAAGCACAGGTAAAAACAACCCTGGTTGCAAAACATCCCAATGAAAATTCATAGCAAACTAATTGTTCTACTCCCCTCTCTGGTGGTCCATGTCTCCCATCATCTGTTCAAGCTCTGCAAGCTCCAAGTCTCTTTGGCATTCAACACTTCAATGAATATCAGATGCCTTTATCCCCCACTGCACACAGGGAATGGAGGACAGAACCACAATGTCATTGCCGAATCCTGTAGTAATGGAAATGTTGGCAAAAGGAACCACAGCACACAGTGGGGTGCACATAGTCTCATGGAGGCTGTAGTGCTGGAATGGATGGAAAAGGGGAGACCTAGGCTGCCAGAGAGGTAAAAGTACAAGATCTCTTCTCTGGATATGACCCCACAAGGTTTTTTTTTAAAGGAAACATGTATTGAAAACACAAGGAGACTACCAATGCCAACTTCTACTTGTGAAAACACTAGTTCTGTGGCTGTCATACTAAACTAGTGGTTTCCATATTTTCTAAATCATTGACCTCAACATTTATATACATACTGTAAATCAGCAATTCTGACTTCACTCACAGGAACGAAACATGTAAACTTTTACACTGGGACAGCACCCCAGTTTTATACCGACCCCCACCTACACCCTGGTCCCATGGGGACATAATGCATCATTTACCTTCAAAACTATCTGAAACAACTGATCTGAACGCCTCACCCGAGATTTATCCGTGTAACAGATTCCCTGGACATTGATCTTATTGTTTGTTGGACTACCATCGGCTTGCTTTGATTGTATTGAAATACTGCATAAATTGAAAATCTACAGAGAAATCACAGATAAGGAACTCCTTGCTGAGGAATTGCATGCAGTCATACATACAGTGACAGATTGCTGAGGAAATGTATGTACTTGCACTTACACTGACATATTGATCTCCACACAAGATTAGTGGGGATCTCCGAGTTGCCAGCTGGGTCTGTGAGTAACCACCATTGATTGAGAAATCGTATCATAGTATCAACTTCCTATGGGAGTTTACCTGCACGTTCCGGGAAACCTAGCATGTGGTTACAGTCAATATACCTGTGAATAAATCTTTTGCTTTGAAATAACATTACTTGGAATTGCAGTGTCTAGGGACTTATATACATCTTTGTCTTCAACATCAGGATGAGAACCATGAGGACTTATTGATTCTGGAGAATACAGCTACCTGTGAGAGAGCTTTTTTTTTTACCATTTTTTTGGCTAGGCTTTATCCTTTACTGCGATTATAAAATCTGTGTTTTTTTGGCCCATTGACTGACTAGTGATACTGCCTAATTATGAGTGTATCAGACTAGCATGGATTAGGCATCATTTCCATTATGGAACAGTGCAATTAATATCTGGATTTCTCAGAGACACACTGTCACTCTTAGGAAATATATGTGGTTCGTTAATTTACAGGAGGTTTGGGGGATTTCTATAGGTATTCTAGGGGGGGGTGCGCCTTACTTTAGGGGAGGGAGGGGTCTGTGGATTGCTGTATTTACCAATTTTCTCTCCTCAATTTTGGGAGATAGTTATTTTACTACATGGGTCATCTGTTCGTATTGATGTAGGGAAGTATAGAACATTGGAGAATTGTTGCAACTCCTCTTTGTTCTATATACAGGGGATAAGCGGGATTCTTTTGCTGTGATTACACACCCCGATATACAATCAGTGAGAACTACTAGTTAATTCAAGCGGGAGTTCCACATCTCTCTTTTTGCATATATAGTTTTCGGTTTCCTTTAATAAGTATGGCCAAAGCTTTTTTGGCCATACTTTTCTTGGGGATCACTGGAGTGCACTCAGTTCTGCAGTCCAGTGTCCTAGATTCAGCCGACAGCACATTAAAAGCAGTGCAGTGGCAACATGGTTTGCACTTCCACCTAGCAGTACTAGGAAAGTTAGTTTGAATCCCAACCACGGCACTATCTGACTGGAGTTTGCATGTTCTACCTGTGCTGGTTTCCCCAGGGTACTCCAAAGACATGCTGGCAGGTTAATTGGCACCTGTCTAAACTGCCCCTGGCAGTACGTATGAATGGGAGTTAGGGACCTTAGTTTCCAAGCAGGGATTAAAGCTCCGCATAAAATCGATCTCGCTATAGAAGTACCTGTAATAATAATTATTAATAAAATCCGCTGTTGGTTGACATCACAGACCTGGTCCAGGCTCTGCAGGGATCCTAATATAACATCGGGAGATGCCCCACCCACAGCTGGCTCAGCTTCTCCACACGCTGCTGAGATCCTAAGCCAAATCGCTCCCATCCCGAAGCTCCAGTGACCCCTGGAGGGGCAGAGCAGACAGCTAGTGATTGACAGTCACCAGCTCATGAGCTGAAGACTAAAAACTGAGAAATCAAAAATGGTGTAGATCTGGTAAGAGAGATACCATTTCATTTCTAAATCCACACTTCGCTCTTAAAGGAATAAAAGCCAAAGAAAGCTAGGCGGTCATCAATTGGAATAAGTACACAAGGGCCACCTCCCATATTTCTCACTATAGGCATCAGGACTGGATGCAGTCTCATTAACTTTGCTGTGTTTTCATGCAAGGGCATCAGAAAATACATTGTTTCCAACATTACCTGATTTAACCAATTTGCTACATTGCAAGGTTTGTGGAAAATTGCTGCATGCTGTATTTTGCTGACCTCACGTTTGGTATTCCAAAGGATACCTATATTTAGACAAACACATACAGTGCCTTGCAAAAGTATTCACCCCCCCCCCCCCTTTTGGCTTTTTACATTACAGCTTTTAGTTCAATGTTTATCTGAATTATATGTGATGGATCAGAACACAATAGTCTAAGTTGGTGAAATAAAATTCGAAAAATATATACATAAAACAATTTTACAGAAATTATATATATATATATATATATATATATATATATATATATATATATATATATCCTACACAGTGCCTTGCGAAAGTATTCGGCCCCCTTGAACTTTTCAACCTTTTGCCACATTTCACACTTCAAACAAAGATATAAAATTTTAATTTTTTGTGAAGAATCACAAGTGGGACACAATTGTGAAGTGGAACGAAATCTATTGGAAAAATTTTAACTTTTTTAGCAAATAAAAAACTGAAAAGTGGTGCGTGCAAAATTATTCGGCCCCTTTACTTTCAGTGCAGCAAACTCACTCCAGAAGTTCAGCGAGGATCTCTGAATGATCCAATGTTGTCCTAAATGACTGATGGTGATAAATAGAATCCACCTGTGTGTAATCAAGTCTCTGTATAAATGCACCTGCTCTGTGATAGTCTCAGGGTTCTGTTGAAAGCGCAGAGAGCATCATGAAGACCAAGGAACACAACAGGCAGGTCCGTAATACTGTTGTGGAGAAGTTTAAAGCCGGATTTGGATACAAAAAGATTTCCCAAGCTTTAAACATCCCAAGGAGCACTGTGCAAGCCATCATTTTGAAATGGGAGTATCAGACCACTGCAAATCTACCAAGACCTGGCCGTCCCTCTAAACTTTCAGCTCAGACAAGGAGAAGACTGATCAGAGATGCAGCTAAGAGGCCCATGATCACTCTGGATGAACTGCAGAGAACTACAGCTGAGGTGGGAGAGTCTGTCCATAGGACAACAATCAGTCGTACACTGCACAAATCTGGCCTTTATGGAAGAGTGGCAAGAAGAAAGCCATTTCTCAAAGATATCCATAAAAAGTCTCGTCTAAAGTTTGCCACAAGCCACCTGGGAGACACACCAAACATGTGGAAGAAGGTGCTCTGGTCAGATGAAACCAAAATCGAACTTTTTGCCCACAATGCAAAACGATATGTTTGGCGTAAAATCAACACAGCTCATCACCCTCAACACACCATCCCCACTGTCAAACATGGTGGTGGCAGCATCATGGTTTGGGCCTGCTTTTCTTCAGCAGGGACAGGGAAGATGGTTAAAATTGAGGGGAAGATGGATGCAGCCAAATACAGGACCATTCTGGATGAAAACCTGTTGGAGTCTGCAAAAAACCTGAAACTGGGGACGGAGATTTATCTTCCAACAAGGCAATGATCCCAAACATGCAGCAATCTACAAAGGAATGGTACACAAATAAACGTATCCAGGTGTTAGAATGGCCAAGTCAAAGTCCAGACCTGAATCCAATCGAGAATCTGTGGAAAGAGCTGAAAACTGCTGTTCACAAACGCTCTCAATCCAACCTCACTGAGCTCGAGCTGTTTTGCAAGGAAGAATGGGCAAGAATTTCAGTCTCTCGATGTGCAAAACTGATAGAGACATACCCCAAGCGACTTGCAGCTGTAATCGCAGCAAAAGGTGGCTCTACAAAGTATTAACGCAAGGGGGCCGAATAATTTTGCACGCCCCACTTTTAATTTTTTTATTAGTTAAAAAAGTTTCAAAAATCCAATAGATTTCGTTCCACTTCACAATTGTGTCCCACTTGTTGATTCTTCACAAAAAATAAAAATTTGATATCTACGTTTGAAGCCTGAAATGTGGCAAAAGGTTGAAAAGTTCAAGGGGGCCGAATACTTTCGCAAGGCACTGTGTAGGTGATAAACAAAAAAATAAATATATATATATATATATATATATATATATATATATATATATATATATATATATATATATATATATATATATATATATATATATATATATATATATATATATATATATATATATAAAAAACACACAAATCTTTGATGATCCCTAGGAGCACCATCAAATCTATCATAACCAAATGAAAAGAACAGGGCACAACAGCAAACCTGCCAAGAGACGGCCGCACACGAAAACTCGCGGACCGGGCAAGGAGGGCATTAATCAGAGAGGCAGCACAGAGACCTAAGGTAACCCTGGAGGAGCTGCAGAGCCTAGAGTATCTGTATATAGGATGACAATAAGCCGTACGCTCCATAGTATCGGACTTTATGGCAGAATGGCCTGAAGAAAGCCACTACTTTCAGCAAAACACAAAATGGCACGTTTTGAGTTTGTCAAAAAAGCATGTGGGAGACTCCCAAAATGTAGGGAGGAAGATGCTCTGGTCTTATGAGACTAAAATTTAACTTTTTGGCCAACAAAGAAAACGCAAACCCAACACATCACCCAATGAACACCATCCCCACAGTTAAGCATGGTGGTGGCAACATGCTGAGGGGATTTTTCAGCAGTCCGGACTGAGAAACTGGTCAGAGTTGAGGGGAGGATGGTGCTAAATACAGGGATATTCTTGAGCAAAACTTGTACCACTCTGTGTGTGCGATTTGAGGCTAGGATGGAGGGTCACACTTGAGTGGTTTAAGGGGAAACATATTAAAAATAAAAAAATTGTTGGAATGGCTTAGTCAAAATCCAGACATCAATCCAATAGAAAAATCTGTGGTCAGAATAAAGATTAGTGTTCACAACCCAAACCATCCAACTTGAAGGAGATGGAGCAGTTTTGAAAGGAGGTAAGATGTGGCAAGCTCATAGAGACTTATCCAAAGCAACTTGGAGCTGCGATAGCCACAAAAGGTGACTCTACAAAGTATTGACTTTAGGGGGGTGAATAGTTATGCTTCACAATAAAAAATAAAAAATAAAAAACCTTCATCATCTTCAAAGTTGTGGATATGTTTTGTAAATTAAATAATGAAAATCCTCAAACAATCCATGTTAATTCCAGGTTGTGAGGCAATACAGGAAAAATGGCAAGGGGGGGGGGGGGGGGGGGGGGGTAAAGACTTTTGTAAGGCAGTGTAGGTTACCATTTGATGGTTTTCTTCTAACAATGCTATGTGCCTGTCTGTGGTGGAAATAGAAGGCAGATTACCATGTGGTGCAAGTTAATCGAATGAAGGCTTTCAAAAACTATCACATGGATTCTGAGAACAAACAGCAAAGCACATTGAGTGAAGGAGCCCTTACTTGTCTTTTACAGGTACCCTGTCCCCACTTCTGAGAGTCCAGGCCCCAGCGAATTACACCAGCAGCTCGGCTCCCTCCTCCTCCTTCCCTCACCACCGAGCCAGTAGGAGAGCGCAGCGATGCTTCTTGCATGCACAGTAGGGACCCGGTGTGAAGCCGTAATGCTACACTGCCAGGTTCCCTTACCCGTAATGGCGGCGGGAGCACCCAACAGCTGATAGAAACATCAACTGCGGTGCAGACATAGCTGGACTCCAGGACAGGTAAGTGTCCTATGAAAATTCAGCAGCTGCAGAATGTGTAGCTGCTGGCCTTTACATGTTTACAGGGGTGGGCAGAAATCCTCTTTAACTGTCAGGCTTAATCTTCTATGCAGCTTGGAGAGAAGGCCTTTCTTCAGCACTGGACAGAGGCAGGATCTATAGAGGATGTACAGCTACACACTAAGCCTATAATGCACTGCCTTGAGAAGGAAACCTATGGCATGTAACCTAATTGAAAGTTATTTAATAGAAACTTCAAGGCTGCCATGGTTTACCTTTCCAAGTGAATATGTTACTGACCTGGCTGGAACATTGTTGCCAACCTACCGTATTTATATCGGCATATAACACGCACTCTTTTCCCCTTAAAATCAGGAGAAAAATCAAGGGTGCATGTTATACGCTGATCCTCCGCGATTTCTGGGCTCTGGGCGGCTTTCAGCCACCTTCGGCCCCTCTCGGCGGCTTACGGTCGCTAAGAAGGGCCGAGAGCGGCCGAAAGCCGCCGAGTTCGGCCGAAGGCGGCCAAAAGCCGACGAGAACTACCGGGCGCTGCCGAGATACACAGGACATCTCGGCGGCGCTATTTTTAAAAATAAAAACTGACATCACTGAGGAGACAATGATGCACAAGGCTGCAATGACGGACAGGCTGCAAATGACACTGACAAGGCTGCAGATGGACACTAAGAAGGCTACATTGATGGGCATTTAAATGTAAGTTTTTTTTCCTTAAATTTCCCTCCTAAAAGTTTTTTTCCTTAAAATTCCCTCCTAAACTTGGGGTGCGTGTTATACGTCATTTAAAATTAGACAGTGTTCCTTTTGAACTAAAAACCCTGCATTTATTTCCCCACACTTTTATCTATCACAGGCAGATCTATGGCAGACCCCCCTCCCAGCTTTCCAATCCTCAAGCAGAACAAGGTTAGCCTCTATTTTTTCACCAGGCACTTGTGCTGCAGACACTACAAGTGCTAAAGAAATCAATGGGAGAGCTGTGACAGATTTCTCATTCATCTCTACAGAACTAGCTGTCATGCCTGCAGCACAGGTGACCAATGGGAAAATAGATATAATATTGACCAGTGTAATGGAAGTACAGGGAGTGAGAAACAAGATTTATGTTGCATCTGAGATCTGTATATGGGTATAATAAGAGTGCTGTTGGGAAACCCTCACTCAAATGTTTAGTTAAAAAGTGAACTTGTACTTGAAATACTTTTGTCCACACATGCTAGGTCAATGACTTCGAGTAGTGAGGAAGAATAAGGCAGACAACTGTGAAGCATGTACCTTTAAGCAGCAGCTGTCCTGATATTGGTAAAATGAAACTAAGAGCAAGCTTTGCAGGCAAGACTGCCCCATTATAACAATTGGTGATTCAAATTACCAAATTGTTTCTTTTTAAAGTAAATAGAAATTTGCATTGTGAAATACCATACATTTCAGTAAGGATATCTGATGCCCACAACATCTATTTTCGCCTTTACTTGCCTTTTCTGCTCTGCCCTAACAAATGACCATAAGGGCATATCAGGCGCTGCCCGATGGCCCGGGGACAGTAGGATGTCAGCCCCTGACTGTTGCCAAACATCCAGAGCAGACACAAGGTGAGAGCTTGGCTGTTTGTCAGCATATAACACCCAATCTGAAGGTTTCCCAGGCAGCTGCACACTGCTCTCCCTCCAGCACTAATTTGGCAGAACAAGTAGTAAAACCATGAGTACACCTGCTCTCACAGTGATCCAGTCTGTCATCGTCTCTTTTAGCCCTGTAGCCGCAGCACAGATGCCTGTCATCCCTCCCATGCTCCCACTCCTCTCCCTGTGCTTGGTGATGGAGGTGAAGTCCGCGCCGTCCAGGTACTGTCTCTTCTGGTCTCCCAGCCACTGCACAGTGCCTCTCTGATCCTGCCCGTGCTCTCCTCCTCCTCCTCCTCTTCTCAGGCTTGATAACAGAGGTCACTACACTGGCTCCTTCTCAGTATTCCAGCCAGTAAACCTCGCGCCCTGCATTCTATGCTTGCCTTGTGCTGTGAATTTTCCTAAGCTCCCTCAAAACACTACAATAGGAGGAGGCACATTAACCACTTCAGGCCCTGAAGGTTTCACCCCCTTAATGACCAGACCATTTTTTGCGATACAGCAGTGTTGCTTTAACTGACAATTGTGCGGTCATGCAACGCCATACCTGAATACATTTTTTTTACCCACAAATCGCTTTCTTTTGCTTTTTTTATTATTTGCTCTATCAACAAAAAACGACCAACAAGTTAAGGCCAATATGTATTCAGCTACATTTTGTTTTTTTACCAAAAATAATAAGCTTATATTGATTCGTTTGCACAAAAGTTATCCTGTCTACAAACTGTGGGATAGCTTTATGGCATTATTTCTTCTTTACTAGTAATGGCGGCGATCTGATTTTTAGCGGGATTTTAGTGGGACAGACATTGCGGCAGACAAATTGGACACCGACATCAATACAGTGACCAGTACTAAAAGAATGCAATGTCACTGTATAAATGTCACTGGCAGGGAAGGGGTTAAAACCAGGGGTGTTCAAAGAGTTTAGTGTGCTCCTAGGGAGTGACTTCTAACTGTGGGGGGGCGGGGGGAGATGGACCGACTGGAGGAAGAGAGAAATCTGTGTTCATGATTAGCAGGCACACAAGATCCCCCTCTTACTCTGACAGAACAACGGTCTGCCTTGTTTACATAGACCACCGCTCTACCTCTCCGAACGATCGGAAGGTCCCGGCGGCCATCATGGCCACAGCAAGAGCCAATCACATTGGGAGTGGGTCAACAATTTATGGCCCTGCTACCTGCACCTGCGATTTCTGCGGGCAAAACAAAGGGGAAGCAATCGGCAGGTACATCCGACTCCCTTGGCGGCCCAAAACTCACAGGTTGCTGGAAGTAAAAGACTAGAAAAAAAAATCGGTGACTCTGAACTGTACATGTGCAGTCTGGAGCCAGTCCTTTAGAGCAGTGGTCACCAACCTTTTTGGCACCGGGGACCGGCTACGTGGAAGAAAATTGAATTGTGCCAAGGACCGGGATTGAAGCACGTTCTTTGTATTATTACATTGTGGTAATAAATTAAATAGCTCACTCACCATAATGTAGAATCATTGGAAGCCCTGAGTGTTTTACCTGCCATGTCGCCTGCTACCAGATGTGTAGAGTCACTTGCCACGCTGCCTGTCACCAGATGCGGAATGTCACTAGCCACATCGATTGTTTTGTTTTTCTAAAGTGTTTCATCAGCAGCCACTAATAAGTAAGGATGAGCTCAGTTGTGTTCGCAACACTCACGTGCAGAGCCCGCCAGGAAGTCGGCACTGCACAGCGCTAATTGCAGGCAGTGAGACATTTTCCTGATCAGCAGTTGTAGAGATCGAGAAATGTCTCACCGCTTCCAATTAGTGCTGTGCAGTTATGACTTTCTGGCAGGCTCTGCTTGTGCGGATTGCAAACACGCCTGAGCTCATCCTTACTCATGAGTTGTGACCAGGCCAGGAGGTAATAAACCACTTGCCAACCGCACTATAGCAAAATGACAACTACAGTGCGAATGGCCAGTTCTGGGAGGCCATCATATGACGTCCTACCATGATCGCACCCACCAGGCTCTGTGATCACAGTAGCCTCCGGATACTACTAATCACAGATTGAGGTTAAGAGTCAATGGGCAGTCCAATCACAGCTGATCATGATGTAAACAGAACCCAGTTTTCAGCTTTTTCCTCATGTTGACAGCGTGAGGAGAGAAGAGGACCGATAACCAGGTTCTGTAAAAAAGGACATCTACACTGATAATCAGTACCACTAGTGCTGGCAATCTGCAGCAACCAGTGCTGTCTATCTGTGCCACCTACCATTGCTGCCTCAGTGAAGTAGAAAAATTAACTGTTTGCATAACCGCGCAATTGTCAAAGTGTGACAGCACTGAAAGCTGACAGTTGAGCTGGGCAAGAAGAGGGTAAAAGTGCCCAGTAGGCAAGTAGTTAAATAGGGCACCCCAGAGGAGCAGAACATAAGGGGGCATTCTACAAGAGGATGTAAGGGGGCACTCTGAAGGTATTAACTCCTAACTCTGTCCAGAGCACCAGTTGCCATTTTTCTGCATCCCAGTTATTACATTATCATGCACAGGATGTAGCAACAAGGTTAAGCTGCACAAAAACATAGGAACTGGGGTGCAGAAAAATGGTAGCAGGTGCTCTGGACTGACGACTCAAAATCTGAAATATTTGGCTGTAGCAGGAGGCAGTTTGAGTGGTACAATAATAAGTGCCCTCAGGCAACAGTGAAGTATGTTGGAGGTTCCTTGCAAGTTTGGGGCTGCATTTCTGCAAATGGCATACGAGATTTGGTCAGGGTGAATTGTGTCCTCAATGCTAATAAAGGTGGATACTTATCCATCATGCCATACCATCAAGGAGGCATGTCATTTTCCCTAAATTTATCCTGCAGAACAATGACTCCCAAACATACAGCCAATGTCAATAAGAACTATCTTCAGTGTAAAGAACAAGGAGTCCTGGAATTGATGTCTTGGTCCCCTTATCGAGTCTGTCTGTGATTACATGGAGACAGAAGGATTTGAGGCAGCCTACATCCACAGAAGATCTTTGCTTAGTTCTCCACGATGTTTGAAACAACCTACTTGTAGAGTTCCTTCAAAAGCTGTGTGCAAAATGTACCTAGAAAAAGTGATGCAGTTTCAAAAGAGCCACACCAAATACCGATTTGATTTGGATTTCTCTTCTGTTCATTTACTTTCCATTTTGTCAATTGATTAAAATAAACTATTAACACTTCTATTTCTGAAAGCATTATTGCATTATTAACTTACAGCTTTTCATACCTGCTTAAAAAAAAAAAACTTTTGCACAGTAGTGTTAAAAAAAAAAAAAAAAAAAAGGGGATTAATATATCTATCTATCTCCATCTCATGTTTTTTGGAGTCTAGATCTATGTTTGAATCCACTTACCTTTGACTGACTCCCTACCTCTGCTTGAAGTTTATTCCAAGCATCAGTAAAATACTTTAAGATAATTTTTGAACTTTCTTCCTGCTAGTTCGAAGTCTTGTCCCAGCGTTCTAGATTTCATATTGAAAATACTGCCCTCCTGAACCTTATTCACCACCTTGATGTATATAAAAAGTTTGCATTGTGTCTCCCCCTTCCCTACTTTCCTCCAGACTGTACATATTAAGTTCCTGAAGTCTCTCCTGTTTTTTCAGGGTTTTATCCCTCAGACCTTTTACCATGTTTGCTGCACATCTCTGGACTCGTTCTATCCTATTATCTTTTTATTCTTTATTTTTTTTATGCAATATGTCAAAGCAAAAATGTTCCACTTTCATCCAAGGAGTTTGTTCTTTCAAAGTGATCAGCAGAAGAAATTTGACAGATTGGGGGAAATGTGCTGTTTTGTGTAGAAAAGTAGAAGTGAAGAAAAGCTAAAAAGTTCCAAAACCCATAACCAGATTTCTTTGAATGATTGCTGCTCATTTTTCACTATTTGAAAAGCTCTCATCCTAATAAACTCATCCAAAAGGAAAACAACAGCTTAATGCATGCAATGTTAAAGAGGGTTTAATAGCTCTTTTGTGGTTTTAAATACACCACAGGTTGCAGAACTCCTCTGCACAATCCATTTATTAAATTACAGTAAATCATGTACAGATCCACAGTATCATTTGAGACAGTCATTTCCTGATGATCCCTTCTACCTATTCCATCATTGAAGCAGCTCTGTCTTATTACCTTCTGGAGACAGCCACTGAGAATTATTCAGGGCAGCAGCATCCAGATTTTTTTTTTAAGCAGGCAGTTCTGAAAGAGCATTAATCATTGGTGCCTTAGCTACCAAGGAAACAAGCTGGGCTACTTTTACACTATATTGATGCATCCTGTATTTTAGTCCCAAACATGAAAGACCTCAATGACAACACTGCTAAAGAAAGCGAATATTGGCACATTAACTGCCTAAACATTGAATGACTTAGGCTGCTCGTTGTAGTCATTCTACCAAAAAAAATAAAAAGTGTTAGTAATGGATGGACTCTGGGGGAATAAATAACCTTGTAGTCATTCGTTCCACCCAAAACCGATGAGTTAGTTATGGATGGACCAGGGGGAATAAATAGCCCTGTAGTCATTCATTCCACCCAAAACTGATGAGCTTGTTATGGATGGACCAGGGGGAATAAATAGCCCTGTAGTCATTCATTCGACCCAAAACTGAGCAGTTAGTTATGGACGGACCTGGGGGAATAAATAACCTTGTAGTCATTCATTCCACCCAAAACTGATGAGCTAGTAATGAATGGACTCTGGGGATCTGAGCTACCTTGTAGTCATTCCTTCCACCAAACACTGATGAGTTAGCTATGGATGGACCCCAGGGGAGTGAATAACCTTGTTGCTTCAGTTCCATCCCTTGAGATCTTCAGAGGAAAAAAGAAGACGTCCATATGGGAGTTGATGATTGTGCTCTTGCCGACATCAGATTCCCATGTATCCTGCTGCTGTGGATGGCCTCTCACCATCCCTACTATAGTCACCATATTATATAGTCACCATATTATATAAAGAGCAAGCATAACCAAAAAAACAGGGGAGCATGAAACCCCCCTCCTTATGGCAGGCAGGTAGAAACAGGGACGGTGAGGGGGATCTTCTTGTTGAAGTCTCCCGACAATTGAACCTACCAGCACCCACCCATAACTGAAATATCAGTTTCAGATGGACGGTGAGTCCATCCTAAAGCAATATCTATGATGGATGAGACATGGGAGTGCAACGCTCCAAAGTAATCACCTCTCCTAAGAACAGCTGTCTCCGCAATCAGGCAGGGTTCTGGCGATGTTTGCAACAGAGATAATGGAAGAAATAGAACGCTGGATAGCCGTGCTCCAAAAAAAGTGTGGCTATTCGGCATTCTATTTCTTCCACTATGGTGAATGAGAACTATTTGCACATGCTTCCAATGTTGAACGGATGATGTTGGCACTGACCTGAATTTGTAGGGGCACCAGGCGGACTTTACACCGGTCACTGACCACAAAGCCCTTAGGTAGGTCAATGTACTGTCCCCATTCTTCAGCGAAGAGCTGCACCACAAACTTCCGATGCATGTCGATCTGATCCCCGTACAGACTGAGGAACTTCTGGATTAGGACTTCATAACCCACGCCGTGGGGCACAGAAGAAGGCCGGGCGAACACTGAGAAGCAGAAGAGGACGGGCACGCTGCTGCTGTTGCCACCACAACCTCCCAGGGCAGCGCTGCAGCTGTTGTTCTGGATACCGGGGCAGCTATTCACCTGTGCTGCACACACTGGCTGCTCTGCCATGGTCACCTGCTGCTGTGGACAAAGACACAAAAAAAGGGGATTATACCAAGTGCTCTGGCCAGCCCCTCACACCAAGTGACAGTGCCAACCCAGAGGAGGGAGGAGGAGGAGAGGGGAGGGTGCAGGCAGTGGGTGGAGGGGACAGCCTAGGTGATGGACACTCGCACTCCTTCCTCCTTCTGTGATTGCCTTCCCGCCTCCCTCACCCACCCCCTCCTCCTCCTGTGCCTGCACTACATTGGACGAGGCGGCGTGTCTGTGATTAGGAAGTGAGCAACGCTCTGTGATTGGAGGCTGCCTCACACTGACACCCAGCTCTGTGCATTGCACTGTGTGCGCCCACATCCCACCAACCTGTGGCTGCCCAGCTGGAGCGCACCTCTACGTCCCAGCAATGACACCCCCCCGCGCAGACTATGCAATACCACACAGCAACTTACTTCACCTTATTCACTGACCTCCCGCCAATCCCCACCGCACACTTCTGGGAGAAAAACACACACCGAACACGTGCTGACGTCAGCTGGCCCGGCGTCTCCTGAGGGGGCGTGGCCGCAACAGCTAGTTCGTTGTTGAGAGAGAAGGATACGTTGGGGACGCAAATATATGTAGAGGAAGCTTTGGGGACATAGCTGGAGGAAGTGCTGATATACAGTGGCTAGAAAAAGTATCTCCTTGGCATTAACCGCTTCAACTCCGGAATGTTTTGTCCCCTTAACCATTTCAGTACCGGGCACTTTACCCCCTTCCTGCCTAGGCCCATTTTCAGCGATGTCGCTGTTTAAATGACAATTGCGTAACACTGTACCCAAACAGAATTTTTATCATTTTGTTCCCACAAATAGCGCGTTATTTTGGTGGTATTTGATCACCTTTGTAGGGCTGCAACTAACGATTATTTTCATAATCGATTAGTTTTCCGATTATTGTTTCGATTAATCGGTTAATGACCTTAAAAGAAAAGAAAAAAAGTGGTGTATAATTTAGTTAATATTTAACGTTAAAAAAAAAAAAAAGCTATTTATTCTTAAATATCTCTGTGCAGTGGTAAATATAAATAACCAACTATATGGTTAGAGAGCAAAATCTCTAATCCACTCTGAGAACAACAGACAGAAGAGATATACTGTATATACTATTAGAGGTGATCTTCCCTCAAAAAAAAAAAAAATGTAAGAACGTTTGTTCGATTTTCTAATCGTTAGTGGGGTCAAATCGATGTTCATTTTTAACCAGAGTGATGGGAAAATTTGGAAATAGAAAACGTCTTGGTGAAAGAAATTTTCAGACTGTGTATGTGGTTTTCATTCAGAAGTTACATTCATTTTAAAAACAATGTTAAAAACAAGTGAAAATTTCAAAACAACATTCTTTGATTCAGCGAATGTACAAAGATTTTTCGTCTGAAAATTGATCCGTGTGGTCAGCATAAGGCTCGGTATGCAGTTTGCTTTTGATCTGTTTCTGCAGTGCTTTTTGCTGTGCGTTTTGATTTTTGCGCACGTGATTTTGCTGTGATTTGAGTTTTTGCATTTTTTTGGCCAATTAGTTGTTGGGCAGATTAAAAAACACAATTTGCTGCAAAACCCATTACATGCTTTTCTGCAACTTGTCCATTGAAGTACATTGAACCAAAAAAGCATTGTTTTGCTTTAACCACTTCAATACAGGGCACTTTCACCCCCTTCCTTCCCAGCCCAATTTTCAGCTTTCATCGCTCTAGCGCTTTCAGTGACAATTGCGCGGTCATGCTACACTGTACCCAAATGAAATTTTTATAATTTTGTTCGCACAAATAGAGCTTTATTTTGGTGTTATTTATTCACGACTCCGTTTTTTATTTTTTCCGATATAAGCGCAAAAAAAGCGGAAATTTGGAAAAAAAAACAATATTTTCTTTTTTCTATTTTAAAAGAAATCCAATAAAATCAAATTTTGTCATAAATTTAAGCCAAAATGTATTCTGCTACATGTTTTTGGTAAAAAAAAAATCCGTTAAGTGTATAATAATTGGTTTGTGTGATCACGGACATATGTACGCAAATGATCATGCACATATGTGTGCAGATAATCATTGGGACATGTGATTTTAGTAGGACATATGTGGGGGACATGTTTTTATTATTAGGGACATGTGTTTTTATTATTTGGGGACATGTATGTTTTGGGGACATATGTGGGGACTGTGTTTATACTGTGTGGTGTGTTGTGTGTTTACACTAGACTGGTGATCAGTGAGTAAAAAGCTGTAAAAAGCAGCTCATACTCACTGATCATCAGCCGGCTGCAGCGATCTGCTCACCTCTCCTCAGCAATGACTTCTGTGTGAGGAGAGCCGATTGCCTAGCAACCGGCTGTTTGTTTACATCACATGATGGCCGTGATTGGACACGGCCATCATGTGATCAGGAGGGCCAATCACAGAGCCCTCCTGCCGATCTGAGATGCGCCGTGTCCGGGTGACACGAGCACATCGGGATCGCGCAGCTGCGCGGGCACGCGCACGTGCGATCCCGCTCCTTCTGAAGGATGTTCCTGAACGTCCTATCAGAAGTAGACGGCTCCCACCCAGCTGTATATATGCATTGGCCGGGTGGGAAGTGGTTAAAAAAAAAAAGTCCCTGACCGTTTCCAAATACACAGCGGCTGAAAAAAAGCATAGATGTGAATGAATGTGTCCCATAGGAAACCATGGAAATTAACTGTAGTGCGTTTCTGCAAAAAGCACCAAAAAACACATAGATGTGAACCAGGTCTAAGACGTTTAGTAACATAATGGGGTTAAAAAAAAACTAAAAGTAGCCCTTTATGCTACAACAAAAAGCAGATAATCAATACTGTAAGGGGTTCATTTTTTTAAACTGTAGAACTGTGAAAGTGGTATTTAGAGTAGCGATTATTTGCTATTTTTGTACTATAAAGGGCTCATTTTAGTTTTTTTTTTAACCCCATTATGTTACTGGCCGATTAATTGATTATGAAAATAGTAATCGATTAATTTCATAATCGATTAGTTGTCGATTAATCGATTAGTTGTTTCAGCCCTACACCTTTGTGTTTTTTATTTTTTGCTAAACAAATAAAAAAAGCGAAAATTTTGAAAAATAAAAAGTTTTTCTTAGTTTCTGTTATAAAATTTTGTAAATAAGTACAAACTTATGATGCACTGATGGGCACTGATAAGGTGGCACAGATATGAAGCACTGGTGGGCACTCATAGGCGGCAAAGATGGGCACTGAAAGGCTGCACCGATGGGTACTTATGGGTAGCACTGAGTGACGCTGATTGATGGCACTGATGGGCATCACTGATTAGGAGGCACTGACAGGTATTGCACTTGGGCACTGATTGACATTATGTGTGGACACACATTGCCATCTTGTGTGGGCACACATGGCCACCAGGAATGCCGTGCTTGGTGCTCCTGGTGGTATCCCTGGGTGGGCAGCTCAGTTTTTTTTCTGCCTAGTGTAGGAGAAGGACATGGCTCCTGGTGGGACCATTTTCTTATTTTTTCTGCATTTTCGATTCCTGTAATCTACAATCACAGCCGGGCTGGGTGACAGGCTGGATAATATAGATCCTTGTAGTCTCCCCAGCCTGGCCATCAAGCCTGAGCAGGCCCTAGCTACACGCTGGGTCGACCACGACATGCCCCGTCTAATCCAGGGGCGGCCGGTGAGCTATATGCTCCGGGGCACACATATGACCAGGCTACTGCTGTCCGTGTCACAGTGTGCCGTGGCCGGCAGCCATCCCGTACTGCTCGGGTGATGGTTCTGTCTGTGGAATGCGTCCAGCAGTCCCTGCAGGAAGGGTAAGTATGGTTCCACCTGTCTCGGCAGGATGGAGAAGCTGGGCAATCCCTGGGAGGTGGACTAGGGGGTCTATCACTCTCCCTTTCTTCTCTCCCTGTCCCTTCCCTCCTTCCTATGCTATGGGCCACTGTTTGACTGGGCACATAGGGGTGCAGTGCACGTACCTGGCCGTGGGGGGCTCTGGGTCCTGGCAGGGGGCTGCATTGGGGGTTCGCTCGTCTTCTTCCCTGTTTCTGGGCCATGGTGGGGTGTTTGTGCTGTGTGAGGAGGCCGCCACACACTCCGCGGCCATTTTCCTGGGGCCGCGGCCATTTTTTTGTAGCCATAGCCAGTTTTTTGCCTTTCAGCCATTTTCTAGTAGTTTGGCAGCCATTTTCTTGGCGCCCTTGGGTAGTTTTGCCTCTAGCGCTGGGTGCTTGTTTCCTTCTAGAACAGTGCACTTTCCACACAGACACCTCGTGGATGACACACGGGAGAGCAGACAGCAGCAGTACAGAGCAGTACCTGGGTCAGGGTGGTGAGTCCTGTGGAGGGGTCCCTCAGTCTGTGGTAGTTAGGAGGGTGGACTTTTTGTGTGACTTGCCTTAGGTCCCTAAGTGGTGACAAGCGAGTGTGGATCAGCATGGCATCAGAAACTGGCGCTTCTTCCCCAGACATCCCTGTTATTGCAACTGGTTTCCCTGCACCTGCAGTGCCTATGGACGCTTTGTCGGCAGTCCTGGAAGCCTTTGTTGCCAGGGTGGAAGAGGTGTGTGGGTGCAAGGGGGGTAAAAAATGCCCCCTCCCCCCACCATCTTCAGGGGAAAGCTCTGATTCAGACAGTCGGCCCCTGTTCTGATGTATCAGAGGATGCGGACCAGGACTGTTCGGACAGTGAGGATGATTCCATGTCTGGGTCAGCGCAGGAAAAGGCGCTTGTAGACACTTATTACAGCGGTGTGGGATACCCTAAAAATTGAGGCTATGGCGGGGGCATCTAGAGAGGTGTCAGTCCCCTTCAGGTCCCACAAGCCGGCCCGCACGGCTAAGGTGTTTCCTTACCCAACTTATTTTGAAAAGTTTATTTACAAGGAGTGGGGAAAACCGCAGCGGGCCTTTTCAGTCCCAAAACGCATGGCGGTGCGTTACCCCTTTGAGGAGAGTCTCCTGAAAAAATGTACATCACCTCTGATTGTTGACCCCCCGGTATCCAGGTTAAATAAGGTAACTACGATTCCGATGGAAGGGACTTCTGCTTTCAAGGACCCTGTCGACAGAAGGGCCAAGGCGGTTGCCCGGTCCATGTTTACCATTTTGGGGTCAGCATTGCAGCCAGTGTTAGCCAGGGCCGTAGTGTCGCAGATGCTTACTGAATGGGCTAAATTGTTGCACCGTGAGTTGGAGAAGCAACAGACTTCCCCGGTCTGCGTGGATCTGGCAGACCAGTTGGTGCAGGGCCTTAAAGTGGTTGTAAACCCTTACAAACCACTTTGACCTACAGGTAAGCCTAGATTAAGGCTTACCTGTAGGTCCAAGAAATATCTCCTAAACCTATACGGTTTAGGAGATATTTCTCCGAATATATTTGCCCGAAGACAGGCACCGCTGTCTACGGCGCACTGCCGCGGCATTTCCAACAACGGAGCATTAGACAGCCGCGCGCAGGCGCACTGAGCGCGGCATTTCCAACAACGGAGCTGCCGCGCGTGTCGGCTCCCGTGCGCATGCGCGGGAGTGACGTCATCGCGGCTCCGCCGAATGACAGCGGCGGAGCTGCGAGACCCCACCGAAAAGATGGATGCGCCGGACTACAGGGGACAGCGGTGACATCGCTGGCTCCTGTGTCAGGTAAGTGACACATAATGGGCTACTATGCGATGCATAGTAGTCCATTATGCTTTGCCTTTGCAGGGAATGAAAGAGGAAGTAAACCCATCAGGGTTTACTTCCTCTTTAAGTATGTCTGTGATGCAGCCTTAGATATGGCCCCCTTTCTCTCTAAAGCCTCAGTATTAGCAGTAGTGCTACGTCACCTGATTTGGCTGAAATGCTGGTCTGCGGACCAGGCATCTAAGAAAGCACTGGCGGACTTGCCCTTCCAGGGAGAGAGGCTGTCAGGGAACCTCCACAGCAAACGCCCGTTCCCGTGTACTAATCACCAACCTTCGTCCCTCCGTCGCAAGCGAGTCCTGGATCCAATCCGCACACTAGTGCATCCACCTGTACAGATATGCACATCGGCGCATCCATTGGAATAGATATGCACATCAGCGCATCCGTTGGAACTGATATGCGCACTAGGCACATCCTTTGCACTGGTGTGCACGCCAACGAATCAAGGTGCACGGCGCCCTATTTAAACGAGGAGCCACTTAGCGTCAGTGCTGGATTGTCTCAGCTTGTTTCTGTATATCTGTATACCTGCTGTTACCTTGTTTGATTTCTCCTGATCCTGAACACCCGGCTCTCCCTGACAACTCTCTTGGATTACCCCTGCAACCTTGTCTGCCTCTGTTTACCTGCACCGACCCCGGCTTGACCTACTGGCTACGGCTCTGTCTTCTGATTTTGTACTTCGCTGCCTAGCCTGTTGCTGACCTCTGCCTGTCCCCGACCACGAGTCTGCCTGCCATTTGTATACTTCTCTGCCAGCCCGTTGCCATCTCCTGCTTGTTCTTGACCTGCTATTTACCTGCCTACAGGCACCTGCACCCTTCCGCTGCCCCAGCAGTTCCTGTCTCCACCTCCAGGGGTGCTAGGACCTGGACCGTGCAAGAGGCCGCCCTTGTCATTTCGGACTCCGCTGTAAGGTATGTGACAGAGGCTATTTGGAGCCTCGCTGGATGACATTATTAAGAATGTTACTGGGGGTAAGAATATATTACTCCCACAGTCCAGAAAAGGGAAGCAACCTCGCCATAGGCAAGGGCCCTCCTTTTCCGCTCAGAAGCTGATTTCTCGCCCGCCCGGTCTGCAGATAATCGTTCCCAGTACGACAAGGTGCCTACTAAAGGACAAAAGCGTCCCTGGTTTCGCAAGCCAAATAAGCCTGCAAACAAATCTGTTACCGCATGAAGGTTTGCCCCCGCCCGACTCTCGGGTGGGGGGGTCATCTTCGGGAGTTTGCAGCCCCATTGGACCTCCCTATTTTCTGACCAGTGGGCCTGCAAACTGGTTTCCTCAGGGTACAAGATGGAGTTTGTTTCTTGTCCGCCAAAAAGATTTTTCCCTTCAACCTTCATCTTCTGGCTCGTCGGTAGGGATGAGTTTCGAGTTCAAACTCATGTTCGACTTGAACATTGCCTGTTCACCGAACAGCGAACAATTTGGGGTGTTTGCGGCAAATTCGAAAATCCGCGGAACACCCTGTACAAGTCTATGGGAGAAATCTAAAGTGCTAATTTTAAAGGCTTATATGCAAGTTATTGTCATAAAAAGTGTTGGGGGACCTGGGTCCTGCCCCAGGGGACATGTATCAATGCAAAAAAAAAGTTTTAAAAACGTCAGTTTTTTCGGGAGCAGTGATTTTACAATGCTTAAAGTGAAACAATAAAAGTGTAATATTCCTTTAAATTTTGTACCTGGGGGGTGTGTATAGTATGCCTGTAAAGGGGCACATGTTTCCTATGCTTAGAACTGTCCCTGCACAAAGTGTAATTTCTGCAGGAAAAAAAGTAATTTAAAAGCACTCGCGGCTATAATGAATTGTCGACTCAACGTAATACAGATAACAGTCATTGAAAGTCATTGATAAAAAAAAAGAGTGGGGTTCCCCCCCCCCCCCAAATATTCATACCAGACCCTTCAGGTCTAGTATGGATTTTAAGGGAAACTCCACGCCAAATTTTAAAAAAAAATGGCGTGAAGTTCTCCCCAAAAATCCATACCAGACCCTTTATCCGAGCACGCAACCTGGCAGGCTGCAGGAAAAGAGGGGGGGACATGTCCCCTGGGGCAGGACCCAGGTCCCCCAACACTTTTTCTGGCAATAACTTGCATATAAGCCTTTAAAATTAGCATTTTTGATGTTGAACGTTCGAGTCCCATAGACTTTAATAAGGTTTTAAAGTTCCCACGAAGTTTAGGTCTGTTCGCAGGTTCTGGTGTGAACCGAACCGGGAAGGAGTTTGACTCATCCTTACTCGTCGGGAGGCCCTATTTTGGGCAGTACAGGACCTGCTGCTGCATGGGGTGATAGTACCTGTACCGACGCCGGAAAGGTTTCAGGGATTCTACTCCAATATGTTTGTAGTCCCAAAGAAGGAAGGGGTCCGTCCAGTCCTGGACCTCAAGGCCCTCAACAGTTTTGTGAAAGTACAGTGAAAGAATCAGTTTGCTCAGTGGTCACTGCACTCCATCAGGGGGATTTTCTGGCATGCCTGTACATCAAGGACGCATACTTGCATCTCCCCATATGCATCAAGCATCAGAAGTTTCTGCGATTTGCGGTCGGGGACGAGCAACACCAATTTGTAGCTCCTCTTTTGGCCTGGCGTCGGCACCAAGGGTCTTCACCAAGGTGCTATTCCCAATTTTGGCTTTGCTAAGGCAGCGAGGGATCACAACCGTGGGTTACCTGGACAACCTCCTTCTGAAGGCAACTTCCGCCTCAGAAAGGGAGGATGTGGCAATCACCGTGCAAACTCTTAGCCCTTGTACACGCGGTCTTAGAATCTGTTGGAATGAGTCTTATTGGACCATGTCGTCAGATAATCCGACTGTGTGTGGTATGCATCGGACTGATTCCGTCCGAATTTCCAGACGACCCAATTTTCCAACATGTTGGAAATATTTCCCGACCAACTGGGCCGGACGGACCTAATCCGATCATGTGTAGAGCAATTTCATCGGACCAAGTGCCACGCATGCTCGGATCAAATTCCTACATCAAAGCTATTGGCTACTAGCCTGAATGTAGTCCCATCGTAACGAAATTACGTCATCACGTTCTGAAAGATCGGATTTTTCGTCAACTTGGCCCGACCATGTGTATGCAACAGTTTCGGACACAATCCGTCGGACTAAATCCAACGGGCAAAATCCGACGGATTTGGTTGGCAAAATCTCCGACCGTGTGTACGTGGGCTTAGGGAGTTTGGTTGGATACTGAACCTACAGAAGGCGGTGTTGGTGCCGACTCAACGCCTGGAGTACATGGGCCTGCTTCTGGACTCCTCAGAGGCAAGAGTCAGGAAGAATCCCACCTGCCGATCAACGTGCTGGAACTTCGGGCAATTAGGCGGTGCCGCTCTACATGGTCACAGAGGCTGCAGGGGCATCCGGTCAGGATCTAGTTGGACAATGCCATGGCGGTGGCATATGTCAACCATCAAGGAGGAACAAGGAGCTTGGCTGCAGCACTGGAGGTCGCTCACATCCTGCAGTGGGCAGATCGGCTCGTGCCGACCCTGTCGGCCGTGTACATTCCGGCATAGAAAACTGGCAAGCAGATTACCTAAGTCCTCAGATGCTGGACCAAGGGGTATGGTTTCTACATCCAGATGTATTTCGGCTCCTTTGCCTAAGGTGGGGCACACCAATTGTGGATCTCCTGGCTTCTTGACTCAATCAGAAGGTACAGAGATTTGTGGCCAGGTCAAAGGATCCCTGGGCGGATGCGGCAGACGTGTTGGTGGCTCCAAGGGGGCATTATCGTCTTATTTATGCTTTCCTTCCACTCAGACTTCTTCGCAGAGTGGAGGCCGAGGGGATTCCGGTAAATATGATTGCCCCAGATTGGCCTCGACGTCCTTGGTACGCCGACATAGTGTGAATGGTGGCGTATGTTCCTTGGCGACTGCCGATGTGCAAGGACCTTCTGTCGCAAGGTCCAATACTTCATCCTGCTTTACCGTCACTGGCTTTAACGGCATGGCTGTTGAAAGCCAGGTGCTAAGGGACTGTCGGATTTTGTAATATCCACTATGTTGAGGGCACGGAAGTCATCTTCTCGGAAGATTTATCATCGTACGTGGAAGGCCTACATCTGCATGTGTTCAGTTTCCAGGATCCTGCTGTTTTTGCAGCGAGGAGTGGATCAGAAACTTGCATTAAGCACCATTAAAGTGCAGATATTAGCTTTGGCTGTCTTTTTTCAGCGTCCCTTGGCGACTCATTCATTGGTGAGTACGTTTGTTCAGGGGGTTCGACATGTGACCCCTCTGGTTCGACCACTGCTACCTCTGTGGGATTTGAATCTGGTGCTCTCGGTGCTTTAGAAACCACTGTTTGAAAACATTAGGGAGATTCCCTTATTGATACTCTGTCAGAAAGTAGTCTTTCTAGTGGCCATTACATCTGACAGGAGGGTTTCTGAGTTGACAGCCTTGTCTTGCACGTCTACCTACTTGATCCTCCACAAGTATAAGGCGGTGCTACGTCCGCAGCTTTCGTTTGTTCCAAAGGTTGTTTCGGCCTTTCATCTAAATGAGGACCTTGTGCTTCCGTCCTTATGTCCTCGGCCGTCACACCCCAAAGAGGTGGCTTTGCATTCCCTGGATGTGGTCCGGGCTCTGCGGGTGTATCTGTCTGCTACCGCTCCTTTTCGGAGGTCGGACTCGCTGTTTGTATCAGTGGCTGGTCCGAAGAAGGGACTGACGGTCTCATCGGCCCCCATCTCTCGGTGGATCAGACAGATTGTAGTTCAGGCTTAGGCTTAGGCCATAAGGGGACAGGCGCCTCCCTTTCCTGTCACAGTGCATTCTACCAGGACAATTGGTGCCTCTTGAGATTTCCGACATCAAGCGTCCGTTTCACAGGTGGGTAAGATGGCGAGCTGGTCGTCCATTCGCACTTTTGCTAAATTTTACAAGGTTGATGTGACCGCATCTTCGGATGCTTGCTCCGGCCGCAAGGTTTTGCAGGTGGCTGTTTAAGGTTGCAACTCCTCCGTTGAGGAGCTCTGGTTGTTATAGGTGGAGTTATTGTTGTTTGCTGTTCCCACCCCTTGTTTCTTTGACACTGCTTGGGGACGTCCCTAAGGTCAAGAAGTGCTGCTGTGTCCCTCAATGAACGATAGAGAAAATAGGATTTTTGAACTCACCGTAAAATCCTTTTCTCTGAAGTTCATTGACGGACACAGCATCCACCCCTCCCATTTATGTTTGTACTGCTTTTGACGAACTGAGCTGCTGGATATAGTGTGAGGGGTTATAGCCAGTAGGACTGTCCCCTGGGCGGTACTTTGCAAGTGTTGCTGTTTTTAACAATTTCTGCCTAGTCCTCTTCTAAAGGGGCGATATAACACTAAGGTCAAGAAGAGCTGCTGTGTCCGTCAATGAACTTCAGAGAAAAGGATTTTACGGTGAGTACAAAAATCCTATTTTTTCTGCCCAGTATAGCTTTCTTTTGATGGTATTTGATTGCCTCTGCAGTCTTTATTTTTTGCGCTATCAACAAAAAAAAGCGTCAATTTTGAAAAAAAACAATATATTTTACTTTTTTCTATAATAAATTTGCACATAAATAAATAAAAAAAAACGAATGTCTTCATCAGTTTAGGCCAATATGTATTCTACATATTTTTGGTAAAAAAAATTGCAGTAAGTGTATATTGATTGGTTTGCACAAAAGTTATAGCGTCTACAAAATTAGGTGATATATTTATGGCATTTTTATTATACATTTTTTTTTTTTTACTAGTAATGGCGTTGATCAGCTATTTTTAGCAGGACTACGACATTGCAGAGGACAGATCGGACACTTTTGACACTTTTTTGGGCCCATTGACATACAGCGATCAGTGCTAAAAATAGTCACTGATTACTGTATAAATGACACTGACAAGAAAGGAGTTAACACTAGGGGGCGATTAAAGGGTTAAATTTGTTCCCTGGGAGGAGGTGTTTCTAACTGTGGGGGCAGTGTACTGACTGGGAGTACAGAGAGATTGCTGTTCCTGATCACTAGGAACAGCAGATCTCTTTCTACTTCCCCGGCAGAATGGGAATCTGTTTGGTTACATTACACACAGATTCCGTTCTGACTCTCTCTGGAGCAATCGCAGACAGCCACCAGCCACGCACATCAGCTTCAGCAACATGTCGCATGTGCGTGCCTGCTATAGTCTTTAAAGGGACCCCGGTATCGGTATGGCGATTTACGCAGCCGACCCGTTCTGCTGCAGTATAACTGCGGCGGCTGGTCAGCAAGCAGCTATTGTGATAATAAAGTCTTGTTTAACCACTTCAGCCCAGAGCCTCTTTTTTTACACTTGCTTACAAGTTAACCATTTTTTTTTGCTAGAAAATTATTTAGAACCCCCAAACATATCTATATATATATATTTATATATATATATATATATATTTATTTATTTTTTATTTTTATTTTTTTCTAACACCTTAGAGACTAAAATGGCGGTCATTGCAATACTTTCTGTCACACAGTATTTACTCAACAGTCTTACGAGAAAATTACATTAAATTGAAAAATAAGACAACAGTAAAGTTAGCCCAATTTTTTTTATATTGTGAAAGATAATGTTACGCCGAGTAAATTGATACCCGACATGTCACGCTTCAAAATTGTGCCCACTCGTGGAATGGCGACAAACTTTTCCCCTTAAAAATCTCCAAAGGTGATGTTAAAATAGAGGGGTCCAGAGCTAGAATTATTGTTCTCGCTCTACCGATCACGGTGATACCTCACGTGTGTGGCTTGAACACCATTTTCATAGGCAGGTGCTACTCACATATGCGTTCGCTTCTGCACGTGAGCTCGTCAGGACAGGGGCACTTTAAAAAAAAATGATATATTTTTTTCCTATTTTACTTTTAGTTTTTTATTTTGACACAGTTTAAAAAAAAAAACATTTTGGGTCACTTTTATTCCTATTACAAGGAATGTGAACATCCCTCGTAATAGAAAAAAAAGCATGACAGGACCTCTTAAATATGAGATCTGGGTTCAAAAAGACCTCAGATCTCATATTTACCCTGAAATGCAATAAAAAAAAAAATTCTCCTTTAACCACTTCCCACCCGGCCAATGTATATATACGGCCGGGTGGGAGCCGCCTGCTCCTGATAGGACGTTCAGGAACGTCATTCAGGAGCAGCGGGATCGCGCGCGCGCGCGCCCGCGCAGCGGCGCGATCCCGATGTGCTCGTGTCACCCGGACACGGCACATCTCAGATCGGCAGGAGGGCTCTGTGATTGGCCCTCCTGATCACATGACGGCCGTGTCCAATCACGGCCGTCATGTGATGTAAACAAACAGCCGGTTGCTAGGCAATCGGCTCTCCTCTCCTCACACGGAAGTCACCGCTGAGAAGAGGAGAGCAGAACGCTGCAGCCGGCTGATGATCAGTGAGTATGGGCTGCTTTTCACAGCTTTTTACTCACTGATCATCAGTGTAGTGTAAACACACAACACACCACACAGTGAAAACACAGTCCCCACATATGTCCCCAAAACACACATGTCCCCAAAACATACATGTCCCCAAATAATAAAAACACATGTCCCTAATAATAAAAACATGTCCCCCACATATGTCCCACTAAAATCACATGTCCCAATGATTATCTGCACACATATGTACGTGATCACCTGCACACATATGTACATGATCATTTGCGTACATATGTCCGTGATCACACAAACCAATTATTATACACTTAACGGAATTTTTTTTACCAAAAACATGTAGCAGAATACATTTTGGCTTAAATTTATGACAAAATTTGATTTTATTGGATTTCTTTTCAAATAGAAAAAAGAAAATATTGTTTTTTTCCCAAATTTCCGCTTTTTTTGCGCTTATATCGCAAAAAAAAAAAACGGAGTCGTGAATAAATAACACCAAAATAAAGCTCTATTTGTGCGAACAAAATGATAACAATTTCATTTGGGTACAGTGTAGCATGACCGCGCAATTGTCACTGAAAGCGCTAGAGCGCTGAAAGCTGAAAATTGGGCTGGGAAGGAAGGGGGTGAAAGTGCCCTGTATTGAAGTGGTTAAGAGCTATGGGCGGAAGGGACGTTTGGCGTTGCTTCTGCCCTCCCATGCTATGGAGCTGAGCGGCGACCATCTTCCCCTCAGACAGCAGTCAGCTACCGGCAGGTCCAGTAAGTGGCGGAGACTACCGGAGCGCGATGGGGGGGGGGCACCTATCCTGCCCCCGATAAAAGTGATCTTGCGCTTCCGCCGTGGCGACCACTTTTCTCTTATATTCACCGACCGACACAGCTCCTCTCTTAGCCATTGGGTTGTTATGCCCATTACCAGGAGAATACTTGGCATTAGTTGTAATACAACACTCAGACCTTTTTAGTTCTGCCCAGGGGGCGGTCCCTTGGGCAACAACCCTCCAGCCTGCCATGCAGTCATCAGTTTTATTTTGCCTAGTGAAGGCAGTCCGTGCTTTTTTTTCTACAGAAGCGTGACAAGATGATTGATCCTGTGATCTACTATCAACAACGGCTGGGTGACAGGCTGGATACTCTTATCCTTGTAGTCTCCCCAGTCCGGCCATCGAGCATGTGCAGGCCATGACGAAACCTCAGCTCCAGAGGTGGTCGGTGAGCTTTTATGCTCCGGAGCATACATATGACCGAGCTACTGATGTCTGCGTCTCAGTATGCCGGGCCAACAGCCACCCTGTACTGATCAGTGAGTGGGTCAGCTCTTCAGGACTGGTAAGTTCAGCTCTCCCTGCCTCGGCGGGGCTGAGCAGCTGGGCATTCCCTGAGAGGTTGATTCAGGGGTCCCTCACCTCCCTCTCTTCTCTCCCTGTCCCTATCTTCCCTCCCTCTCCCTGTGGGGGATGCTGCATGTGGCTGCTGAGCGGTATGTGTGTGTCTATGCAGGGGCTCTCTAGGGGGGCTCTCACCTGGGGGGGGGGGGGGGGTTGGCTGGCTAGCTGTGTCCTGGGTCCTGTTCTTCATGCCCCTGGAAGGTGTCTGTAAGGCCATGCTGATGTCCTACGCAGCGCTGTGCCCACCGCCATTGATTTCTCCCTGTACCTCATGAAGCTGCTTTTGGCGGTGTGGGCAAGGGCAGCATGCTCTCCTGGGCTTCAGCAGCCATTTTCCTGGTGTTTCCTATACAGGACACCGGTGGCCATTTTCTTGAAGCCTGAACACGTTTTTTAGTGTTCTCTAGCAGCAGCATGTGCTCCTGTGCTCTCACAGCCATTTCCCTGTGTTTTATGTCCTTGTGCTGGATGCTGGTCGGCCATTTTCTTGAAGCCTGAGCATACTTCAGAGCGGTTTTAGCACCATTTATAGCTGCTTCCACCGACACAGCACTGTTTTCTCTGCACCTGGGAGCCAACAGGGACTACAGGCACTACCTGCTGAATAGTACAGAACTCCTCAAGGTGTTGAGTCCAGCAGGAAAGAGCCCCTCAGCCAGCGGCAGTAAGGAGGGTGGGACTGTCACTGTCCTAAGTCTCCTTTGGGGGGCAGACAGGGTAGGGTCAGCATGGCTTCAGAAACTAGTGTTTCTTCCCCCGAAATCCAGGCAATTGCAACCGGGTCGTCTGCGGACTGCGCAGTGCCCATGGACACCCTGACGGCGGTCCTCAATTCGTTTGTTGCCAAGACAGAGGGTGAAAAAAATCGGCCCCTGCCCCCCCTCCCCCGTCCTCTTGAGGAGAGCTCTGCTGCAGACTCGGGTCCTGCTGAGGCTGGGGACCCCTGCTCTGTCTTGTCAGATGACGCTGATCAGGACCATTCGGACAGTGATGATGAGTCCCCGTCCGGGTCCGTGTGCGACAAAGCGCTTGTTGGAGCACTTATCACAGCTGTGCATGATACCCTGAAGATTCAGGAGCCAGCAGATCCCTCTGCTAATGTAGCGGTCCCCATTGGGTCACCTAAGGTGTTCTCGTATCTGTCTTATTTTGACAAGTTCATTTACAAGGAATGGGGTCGCCCGCAACGGACGTTTCGGCCCCCAAATCCATGGTGGTGCATTACCCTTTTGAGGAAAGCCTTCTCAAGAAATGGTCGGCTCCTCCGGTCATGGACCCCCTAGTATCCAGTTTAAATAAAGAAACCACGATCCCGGTAGAGGGGACTCCTGCATTTAAGGATCCCACAGACAGGAAGGCCGAGGCAGTGGCTCGTTCCTTGTTTATGGTTGTGGGGTCAGCCGTGCGACCAGTACTGGCATCCGCACTTGTGTCGCAGACACTAACTGAGGGGGCAAAGCTGTTGCACCACGAATTGAGAGAGAAACAGGCTTCTCCTGTCTGCGTGGAACTAGCAGACCAACTAGTGCAAGGCCTTAAGTACATTTGTGATGCGGCCCTAGATACTCTTCCTCTGTTATCCAGGGCTTCAGTGTCAGCAGTGGTGTTGAGGCGCCTGATTTGGTTAAAATGCTGGTCAGCAGACCAGCAATCCAAAAAAAGCCCTGATGGATCTTCCCTTCCTTGGCGATCGGCTCTTTGGAGCCTCTTTGGATTACATTATTAAAAATGCCACTGGTGGTAAGAGTACCCTACTCCCACAGGCCAGGAAGGCTAAGGAGCTACACTGTAGGCAAGGGCCCTCTTTTTCCGCTCACAAACGGCTTTTTCGTCTGCCCGGAGCTTCGGCTAAATGTCCCCAGCCCGACAGGACGACCACGGAAGGACAAAAACGTCCCTGGGAGAATTTCTAAATCCACATGCTGCTGTTTATTATTCCTGACGTTCATGCTAGCAGGGAATTAATGTTGTATTACCTGTACTGCCTCTTTATCTGTAAGGCATGTGGAAAGTATGTAAACTGTTGGTCTTTGTGGACCCATTTCCTGCTATAAATAAAAAATAAAAAAAATAAAACGTCCCTGGAACCGCAAGCCTGCGAACAAAAGTGCTACTGCATGAAGGTTTGCCCCCATCCATGTCTCGGTTGAGGAGTCGCCTTCGGGAGTTTGCAGCCTGGTGGTCCTCTCGGCTATCTGACCAATGGTCTGAGATCTGATTTCCTCCGGCTACAAGATAGAGTTTCTCTCTTGGCTGCCAAACAGATTCTTCCCCTCCAGCATACCCATATCCCCAGCTCGCCAGGAGGCCCTCTTGGGGGCAGTAAGGGACCTGCTGAGTCGCGGGGTGGTTGTACCCGTTCCAGAATCGGAACGTTTCCAGGTATTCTACTCAAATCTGTTTGTAGTTCCCAAGAAGGAAGGGGTGCGTCCAATCTTGGACCTAAAAGCCCTCAATCACTTTGTGAAAGTGCAGAGGTTCAGAATGGAATCAGTTCGCTCAGTAGTAGTAGATGGCATCCGCGCTCCTTTTCCATATACAGGATCCTGCTGCTTCTTCAGCAAGGAGTAGACCAGAAATTGGAGTTAAGCACCATTAAGGGGCAAATTTCAGCCTTGTCTGTCTTTTTTCAGCGATCCCTGGCATCTCACTCATTAGCGAGTACCTTTGTTCAGGGGGTGCGACATGTAGTCCCTCGGGTGCGTCCACCATTACCCCCATGGGATTTGAACCTGGTGTTATCGGCGCTTCAAAAACCGCCCTTGGAAAATATCAGGGAGGTTCCCCTGTTGACTCGGAACTGGCAGCTTTGTCCTGCAAGTCGCCTTATCTGGTTATCCACAAGGATAAGGTGGTGTTGCGTCCGCAACCGTCTTTTCTGACGAAAGTGGTCTTGGCTTTTCATATCAATGAGGGCATTGTGTTACCATCTCTGTGTCCTAAGCAGAAACACCCTAAGGAGGTAGCCCTTCACGCTCTGGACGTGGTTCGGGCCCTTAAGGTGTATTTGTCTGCCGCTACTCCCTTACGGAAGTCAGACTCATTGTTTATTTCAGTGGCTGGTCCAAAGAAAGGCATGGCGGTCTCGTCGGGCACCATTTCCAGGTGGATCAGACAGATTGTAGTTCAAGCCTACGCCTTGAAGGGGCAGGTGCCCCCTTTCCGGTCACGTCCCATTCCACAAGGGCAATTGGAATGTCTTGGACTTTCCGACACCAATCGTCTGTCGCGCAGGTGTGTAAAGCGTCGACCTGGTCGTCTGTCCACACGTTTACCAAGTTCTACAGGGTAGACGTCAGTGCATTGGCTGATGCCTGTTTTGGCTGCAAAGTTTTGCAGGCGGCCATATAGTTGCAATTGAATATGCAATATATTTTCTATTTTCCTGGTTTTTCGATAAAAACGCAGTACCATTAAGTTAATACGCTGTTGCATTACATTCCGCAGTTTTTGGTGCGGTTGTGGGTAGTCACTCCTGTTGAGGTTACCTTGGTTTTGTGGTGGATTTCTCCACGCACTCTTGTTTTTTGTGGGTAAAGTTTCACTAGTTCCCACTTGCCATGATGGATGAAGTTTCTATGTTGTTTTCCCACCCCTCGTTTGGCACTGCTTGGGGACATCCCGATGGCTAAGAGAGGAACTGTGTCGGTCGGTGAATATAAGAGAAAATAGGAATTTTTGTACTCACCGTAAAATCCTTTTCTCTGCAATTCACCGACCGACACAGCACCCGCCCCTCCTTTTACTCTTTACGTTATACTGCTTGTTGACTTAATAAAAAAACGCTTAAAATAAAACTGATGACTGCATGGCAGGCGGGAGGGTTGTTGCCCAAAGGACCGCCCCCTGGGCAGAACTAAAACAGGTGAGTTCTGACTGTTGTATTACAACTAGGGATGAGCTTCGTGTTCGAGTCGAACGTACGTTCGACTCGAACATTGGCTGTTCGTGCGTTCGGCGAATTCCGAACGTTTTGGCCGTTCGCGTCAAAATTCGAGTGACGCGCGCGCGGACCACAATGCACTGCGTTGGCGCAGTGCATTGCTGCCCGATGATTGGCCAAGCATGCACTGTGACCCCGCATGCTTGGCCAATCGCAGCGCCGGCAGCGAGGAGAGCCATGATTGGCCACAGGCATCCTGCCTGTGGCCAATCATAGCTCAGGCTGTGTAGTGCACGCCCCACACTATATAAGGCCGCCTTTAAGGCGGCCTCCTGTAGTGTGTTACTTTGCATCTGAAGCAGTGGGTGTTCTGTGTACCTTCAACACAGTACACACCAATCGTTTTTGGCTGATTTCCTATCTTGCTGCTGTGTAGTGGTTGTTGTCTGTGCCCTGACTGCAGTATACACCACTATATTCACCTCACCTATATAGCTAGTGATCTAGCTTTAACCACTTAACAACTGCCCATTGCCGATTAACGGCTTCAGGGCGGTTGTTTAACTCAGAGAGGCCGTTAATTAACGGCCTCCCAGAATTCTGCTCTCGCGTGCCCCGAGGTGTGCGCACTCTAGAGCATCCGTGACCGCCGGGTCCATAGGATAGGTCCATAGCTCATAGCGGCCGTTTACCACGTGATTGCTCCGTCAAATGACGGAGTGATCACTTGGAAACAAACCGGCGTCATGTTATGACGCCTGTTCCTCCCTCCCCTTTCTGTACCGATCGGTACAGCGGAGGGGAAAGAGATCGGTGTCAGCAGCGATGTGGGCTGCATCTGCAGTGCCCACATCGCTGCTCACCGAATTTAACCCCTCAATTCCCTGCCAATACTCTGCAATACCAGTGCATACTCTGCAGTACCCTGCCATTACTCTGCAGTACCCCGCCATTACTCTGCAGTGCAGTACCCCGCCATTACTCTGCAGTGCAGTACCCTGCCATTACTCTGCAGTACCCCCCATTACTCTGCAGTAACCCCCATTACTCTGCAGTACCCCCCAATACTCTGCAGTACCCGCCATTACTCTGCAGTACCCCCAATACTCTGCAGTACCCTGCTATTACTCTGTAGTACCCCGCCAATACCCCGCCAATACTCTGTAATACCCTGCCATAAATTGCCATACCCAGCTATACTCAGAGATACCCAGCCATACTCGGTGATACCCTGAAATACCCAGCCATAGACGCCCCCCACCCCTCACCGCCCTCCGGTGCTTCTACCAACTCGCCAGTACGATCAAAGCCAGAATCTTTTTTTTATTTTTTATTTCAGGCTTCCCAGCCTAGAGGTGAGATGTGGGGTCATATTGACCCCCCAGATTTCACTGTAAAGAGGACCTGTCACCCCATATTCCTATTACAAGGGATGTTTACATTTCTTGTAATAGGAATAAAAGTGATCAAAAATATATTTTTGGGAAAAAAAATGTCAAACTAAAATAAATAAAGTAAAATGAACAATAAAAAAATAAAATAAAAATTAAAGCGCCCATGTCCCCATGTGCTCGCATGTGCCACACATGTGAGGCATCGCCGAGAATGTTAGAGCGAGAGCAATAATTCTAGTCCTAGACCTCCTCTGCAACTCAAAACATGTAACCAGTAAAAAAATATTTAAAGCGTCGCCTATGGGGATTTTTTAAGTAGCGACGTTTGGCGCCATTCCACGGGCATGTGCAATTTTGAAGAGTGACATGTTTGATATCTATTTACTCAGCATAACTTCATCTTTCACTTTATGCAAACATTGGGCTAACAAGTGGTTAATAATAGAGCTTGCAGTCAGTAGTGTTAGGAGATAGTGCGTGCTGTCTGCGTGCTCTGTACCCAGTACATACCGCTATAATATAGGGCAGGCCCCTACTTTCAAACATCCAACTTACAAACATCTCCTACTTGCAAACGCAAGGAGACAGCAGCAAGTGAGATGAAAAAAGATGGACGACAAAACAAATTATACAGGGGTGATAACCCTTCCCTATGTTTTCCAAAAAGCTTAAAGATAGTTTTTTTGACTGGAGCTACACTTTAAAAATGTACCGGTTGAAAATGACAAACAGATTCAACTTAACACAACAAACCTACACAGTCCCTGTCTTGTTTGCACCGCCTGTATACTGCTGTTCTGAGTATATAGGGCCTGGGGGCCACACGCATTTCCTTTTTTTAATATGGGTACGGGGTTCCCCTTAATATGCGTACAAGACCCAAATAGGCTGGTAATGGGCAGGGAGGGCTACCCATGCCATGTTTCTCAATGATTTTCAACCATATTGCAGGAACCAGATATAACATTAAAACCGCAAGCAGTTTTAAATGGTGTTATTTCCGCTTAATGTCATTTTGTGCAGGGACTGTTCTAAACACGGGAAACACGTGGCACTTCACAGGCATACTACAGACACCCCGCAGGCACCATATTTAAAGGAATATTTCACTTTTTTTTTCACTTTAATGGTCATTAAAATCAGTGCTCCCGCCAAAACGGTAGTTTTTAAAACTTTTTTTTGCAGTGACCCATGTCCCCTGAGGCAGGAGGCAGGTCGCCAAACCCTTTTTAGGACACTATCTTGCATATTAGCCATTAAAATTAGCACTTTCCAATTCGAACGTTCGAGTCCCATAGACTTCAATGGGGTTCTAACGTTCGTACCGAACGCGGGGGTCGTTCGCAAGTTCTGGTGCGAACCGAACCGGGGGGTGTTCGGCTCATCCCTAATTACAACTAATGCCTAGTATTCTCCTCGTAATGGGCATAACAACCCAATGGCTAAGAGAGGAGCTGTGTCGGTCGGTGAATTACAGAGAAAAGGATTTTTTTGGCTCACTTCTTTGTACAAAAAAAGCACACCGTACTATATGCCCTCCTGTTTGAAGAGGTTGAACAGTGTCATATTTTTGGGTCCCGTAGCGAGTTGCTGGTATCAGTGCTGCTGTCAGTGCTCTCTATCTCGGTGCTGGTGTCAGTGCTCTCTCTATCACGGTGCTGGTGTCAGTGCTCTCTATCTCGGTGCTGGTGTGGTCTCAGTGCCCTCTATCTCGGTGCTGGTGTGGTGTCAGTGCTCTCTATCTCGGTGCTGGTGTGGTGTCAGTGCTCTCTATCTTGGTGCTGGTGTGGTGTCAGTGCTCTCTATCTTGAACAAAGCATCCCTCTATACTGTGTATTTGTCTCTATCCAGAGCTCTAATGCCGTGTACACACGATCGGAATTCCGGCCAGAAAAAGACCGATGAGAGCTTTTCATCGGAAAATGCGACCATGTGTATGCTCCATCGGAATTTAGCTGTCCGAATTTCTGCCAGCCAAAAATTGATAGCATGTTCTCAATTTTCCCAACGGAAAAACTTTCTATCGGAAATTCCGATCGTGTGTATGCAATTCCGACACGCCAAAAATCACGCATGCTCAGATTCAACTATGAGACAGAAGCTATTGGCTACTGGCTATTGAACTTCCTTTTTCTAGTCCCGTTGTATGTGTTGTACATCACTGCATTATAAACGATCGGAATTTGGTGTGACCGTGTGTAGGCAAGATAGCTTGAGCCGCATTTCATCGGGAAAACCATCAGAGCTTTTTCCGACGAGAATTCCGATCGTGTGTGTACGCGGGATTAGAGTAATTTCTATCTGCTGCTTTGTTTCTCTGCTATCAGCATGAATTACATTTTTTTTTTTCAGACAAATTTTCCTGAGACCAGGAGGAAAATGGTGACAGAGGAGGCATCTCCAGCAGAATGATAGCCTCAGCTCTGCTCCTGTGTGCTGTGTGAATGGGGGTGCATAGCTCCCAACTGTCCCTGATTTTGAGGGACTGTCTCTGATTTGGAGCAATGTCCCTCGGTCCCTCATTCCTCCTCATTTGCCCCTCATTTTATTCTGATCTATATAGAAGTATATAAAATGCACTTGTTATCTATAAAAAATGGTTTTCCAGTGTTAAACCTTTCATCTCATTTCTAAATTGCTGCATTTGTAAATTCCAAAAGCCAATATAAAGGAATAGTAGTGGTAAAAAAAAGCACTTGTGGGTTTAACCAATCTTGTTTATTGTACAATTCCCCTTTAAGGGGGTGTGGCAAGGGGTGTGTCATATGCCTGCATACTTTTGCTGATAGGTGTCCCTCATTCCCATCTCAGGACTTTCAATGGATGTAGTAAAGTGAAAACTGCAGATAAACAAGTGCAAGTTATGAAGGAAGATTTGTTTAATCTCTGTTTATCACATGGGGCCAGTCACTTCACTGTTTACATGTAAGAGTTTACAATCACTGTAACCACCTCCCGCCCACACTATAGCTGGCTACAGTGTGGGCTCACATTGCCGGGAGGGCATATATGGACATCCACCCATGATTGGGCTTCCTGTAAGCATCTCTTAAAAGGGACAGTGTCTTTTTAGAATACAGCTTGGGTAACATGCCTGGTATTGTGGGATCTACTCAAGTCTGAGTGCTCTAATGCCGCAACTGTGGGCTCCAACAATTAGTAGTACACTAGCCAGTAGGAGTTTAGAGAGACCAACAGATCTTTTAGTTCCCAGTGCCTCTTGGTATTTATTTCCCTACCACATAGTTCAAGGGGTTAAGGGTTTCAACTGCATAAACTCTATGGGGATTATTTACTAAAGGAAACTCCACTTTGCACTGCAAGTGCACTTGGAAGTGCAGTCGCTGTAGATCCGAGGGGGACATGCAAGGAAAATAAAAAACAGCATTTTAGCTTGCACATGATTGATCAAAATCAGCAGAGCTTCCCCTCATTTCAGATCTACCCCGGCACTTCCAAGTGCACTTTCAGTGCAAAGTGGATCTGCCTTTTCGTAAATAACCCCCATGTCTCTTTAATATAATCTTCTTTACATTCAGGTTACGTAATCCTTTCTATTTGCTATAATTCTTCTTTATATTTTGTTTCTATAATCCTTCATAGCATATGAATCAGCAATGTCCTAGAATATTGAAGAATAGCTGTGCAAACCATTCAGAATTATTTAATCAGAAAATCAAATATTCTGCCTTATGGAGAACAACCAATTGTAGTCCTTTTATTATTTCTGATGAAAACTCTGCACGTGTAGATTCAATTTAAAATGACGCAAGTGATAAAGCCCAGTGCACAAATATCTTCCTAGTATTTTGAACACTTAGTAAAGTTTGACTAGCTAAGCCTATGCTATGGGCTAGTTCACACCATAGAAACGCAGTCCGAATGCACATTTTCAATGTGTTTTTTTTTTCTAAAGTGGCCTGTTTTTTTTTTTTGTTTTTTTTTATGTAAGACTTTTATTTTTATTTTTTTGCTGTTGTGCGGCTTTGATGTGTTCTGGGGCGTTTTTTAATGCGTTTTGTTCCAGTACAGTTCTGTGCAGAAAAAATGCAGCATGTTCTACTTTTTTTCTGCACTTTAACGCACTGGAACTGACTGCACTGGTGTGAACTAGGCCATTGGAACCCTTAGGCCGCGTACACACGCGGGGACTGTTCGCTCAACTTTGTCCGCTGAACAGTGTTTCGGCGGACAGTCCGCTCGTGTGTGGGCTTTCAGCGGACAGTTTCAGCGGACAGTCTGCTGAACAAAGTTTTTCGGAAATTCCGAAAAACTGTCCGCTGAAACTCTGTTTCAGCGAACAGTCCCCTCGTGTGTAGGCTTGTTCGTCAAACTAAGTTCCGCGCCTGCTCAGAAAGGATTTACACGCCGAAGTTTGCATTGCAGTGTATAGGACGTCGTATTTTTCGTCCTGTCGTACGTGCCGTTCACGTCATCGCGCACGGTTTCAGCGGACTGTTCGTTCGTCGTGTGTGGGCAAGTCCGTCCATGCTAATTTTGAGCGGACTGTCCGCTGAAACTGTTTGACGGACAAAGTTGAGCGAACAGTCCCCGCGTGTGTACGCGGCCTTAGAATCTACAGTCTATGTGTTTTTGATGCAGAAAAAAATCCCACTGAAATGCATTTGGTTGGAACCGCCCCTGAATTGAGCAATACTTAATATTGCAACATTGCAAATGGCTTATCTCGTGCATTCAATTCATTTTTAAACAACATTTTAAAGTGGTTCTAAAGCCTAAACATTTTTTGCCTTAATGCATTCCTTGTAGTAAAGTAAAAAATGTTAAGGCATCAGCATCTCCCCTCCCACCTTTTTACTTACCTAAGCCCTCATTTTATCCAACGCTGTACACGTCTGCAGCTCTTTTTTCTCCCCACATCCAGGTCTCGCTGTCTTTGCAGGACTACTGGGAGGCATTGGCTGCCAGTGCTGTCAATCAAAGCCAGAGACACAGACAGCAGGACTTGGGAGCGAGCATGCATGAGTGCCCCCATGGAAAGCGGCTTCCCATGGAGGCACTGCACAGAAAGGAGGGGTCAGGAGTGCCAGCACGGGGACCTGAGAAGAAGGTTTTTGGCAGCTCTGTGTAATTTAAATTGCACAACCATCCCCACTATGAGACTGACAGCAATCCCCATGAGTTTGGTAGGGTGGGATCTGCTCGCTTTCACCCACCAGAAAAACACAGAGAGGCCCCAGCCATTGTGATCTTCCCCCTGATTAGGGATGAGCCTAACACCCCCTGGTTCAGTTCGCACCAGAACTTTCGAACGGACCGAAAATTTGCGCGAACTTTAGAACCCCATTGAAGTCTATGGGACTCGAACATTCAAAATAAAAACTGCTAATTTTAATGGCTAATATGCAAGATATTGTCCTAAAAAGGTTTTGGGGACCTGGCTCCTGCCCCAGGGGACATGGGTCAGTGCCTAAAATGTTTTTAAAAATGGCAGATTTTTCGGGAGCACTGATTTTAATAATGATTAAAGTGGGAAAAAAAGTGAAATATTCCTTAACCACTTTCAGACTGGACCATTTTGCTGGTAAATGACCAGAGGTCTTTTTACAATTTGACACTGTGCTGCTTTAACTGGTAATTGCGCGGTCATGCAATGTTGTACCCAAACAAAATTTGCGTCCTTTTCTTCCCACAAATAGAGCTTTCTTTTGATGGTATTTGATTGCCTCTGCGATTTTTATTTTTTGCGATATAAATGGAAAAAGACCGCAAATTTTGAAAAAAAATGATATTTTCTACTTTTTGTTATTAGAAAAATCCAATAAACTCAATTTTAGTCATACATTTAGGCCAAAATGTATTCAGCCACATGTCTTTGGTAAAAAAAAAGTCAATAACTGTATATTTATTGGTTTGCGCAAAAGTTGTCACATCTACAAACTAAGGTACGTTTTCTGGAATTTACGCAGCTTTTAGTTTACGACTGCCTATCTCATTTCTTGAGGTGCTAAAATGGCAGGGCAGTACAAAACCCCCCCAAATGACCCCATTTTGGAAAGTAGACCCCCTAAGGAAATTGATAAGTGGCATGTTGAGCCCATTGAATATTTTATTTTTTTGCCTCAAGCGATTGAATAATGACAAAAAAAAATTTTTTTTTTTTTTTTACACAAAGTTGTCACTAAATGATATATTGCTCACACATGCTATGGGCATATGTGAAATGACACCCCAAAATAAATTCTGCTGCTTCTCCTGAGTACGGAGATACCACACGTGTGGGATTTTTTGGGAGCCTAGCCGCGTACGGGGCCCCGAAAGCCAAGAACCGCCTTCAGGTTTTCTAAGGGCGTAAATATTTGACTTCACTCCTCACTACCTATAACAGTTTTGAAGGCCATAAAATGCCAAGATGGCACAAAACCCCCACAAATGACCCCATTTTAGAAAGTAGACACCCCAAGCTATTTGCTGAGAGGCATGTTGAGTCCATGGAATATTTTATATTTTGCCACAAGTTGCGGGAAAATTACAAACTTTAATTTTTTTTTATTTTTTTTTCACAAAGTTGTCACTAAATGATATATTGCTCACACATGCCATGGGCATATGTGAAATGACACCCCAAAATAAATTCTGCTGCTTCTCCTGAGTACGGGGATACCACATGTGTGGGATTTTTTGGGAGCCTAGCCGCGTACGGGGCCCCGAAAGCCAAGAACCGCCTTCAGGTTTTCTAAGGGCGTAAATATTTGACTTCACTCCTCACTACCTATTACAGTTTTGAAGGCCATAAAATGCCAAGATGGCACAAAACCCCCACAAATGACCCCATTTTAGAAAGTAGACACCCCAAGCTATTTGCTGAGAGGCATGTTGAGTCCATGGAATATTTTATATTTTGCCACAAGTTGCGGGAAAATTACAAACTTTTTTTTTTATTTATTTTTTTCACAAAGTTGTCACTAAATGATATATTTCTCACGCATGCCATGGGCATATGTGAAATGACACCCCAAAATAAATTCTGATGCTTCTCCTGAGTATGGGGATACCACATATGTGGGACTTTTTGGGAGCCTAGCCGCATACGGGGCCCCGAAAACCAAGCACCGCCTTCAGGCTTTCTAAGGGCGTTACAGTTTTGAAGGCCATAAAATGCCAAGATGGCACAAACCCCCCCCCAAATGACCCCATTTTGGAAAGTAGACACCCCTAAATTTAGGGGTACACTAGTGAGACTAGGTAATAAATGGCGGGTGCCCTGAAACTATAAAAAAATAACTAACCAACCAGCGTCACCTGTAACCGTTATATGGTGATCACTGGTGAAAGGTTTAACTAGGGGGCAATCAGGGGGCTTTATGCGGTAGTATATGGGGGTCCCTGGCGCTATAAAAAGCTGCGGCGAACCTAAATACCTACCTGCCTAACTAGCGTCACCTGTGACACTAATACAGCGATCAGAAAAATGATCGCTTATTAGGCTGGGTTCACACTGGAGCGATGCAGGAACGCCACGAATCCGCGGCGGGTTCCCGCATCGCATGCCTCCCGGCGGCAGTTCACACTGCCCTATGCGAACTGCTGGGAGTGTCAGTGAAATGTTAATGACACCCCCAGATCAGTTCGCATATCGCAGTGCGATCTGCAAACTCGGATCGCATGTTGTGAACACCCATGCGATCCGATTCTGCTGCGGACCAAAAAAAGGGTCCCGTGCGAGTTTGAGGCGGGTGCGGCGGGTGCGACACGAATTCAGCCATACTATCTGTATGGCTGAACTCGAATCGCACAGAGATCGGATGTGATTTGCACTGCAGTGCGGTGCGAATCACATCCGTTCTCAAACCGCTGCAATGTGAACCCAGCCTTAGTGACACTGGCGACGGGGGGTGATCACGGGGTTAAACCTTTATTGGGGGGGTTAGGGGGGTACCTTAGAACTAAAGGGGGCTAACCCTAACTGCCCTAACAGTTATTACAGTCACAAATGACACCCGCCGGGTGATCAGGGGGTTAAACCTTTATTAGGTAATAAATGGCGGGTGCCCTGAAACTATAAAAAAATAACTAACCAACCAGCGTCACCTGTAACAGTTATATGGTGATCACTGGTGAAAGGGTTAACTAGGGGGCAATCAGGGGTAGTAGTATATGGGGGTCCCTGGCGCTATAAAAAGTTGCGGCGAACCTAAATACCTACCTGCCTAACTAGCGTCACCTGTGACACTAATACAGCGATCAGAAAAATGACCGCTTATTAGGCTGGGTTCACACTGGAGCGATGCGGGAACGCCACGAATCCGCGGCGGGTTCCCGCATCGCATGCCTCCCGGCGGCAGTTCACACTGCCCTATGCGAACTGCTGGGAGTGTCAGTGAAATGTTAATGACACCCCCAGATCAGTTCGCATATCGCAGTGCAATCTGCAAACTCGGATCGCATGGTGTGAACACCCATGCGATCCGATTCTGCTGCGGACCAAAAAAAGGGTCCCGTGCGAATTTGCGGCGGGTGTGATGCGAATTCAGCCATACTATCTGTATGGCTGAACTCGAATCGCACAGAGATCGGATGTGATTTGCACTGCAGTGCGGTGCGAATCACATCCGTTCTCATAAACCGCTGCAATGTGAACCCAGCCTTAGTGACACTGGCGACGGGGGGTGATCACGGGGTTAAACCTTTATTGGGGGGGTTAGGGGGGTACATTAGAACTAAAGGGGGCTAACCCTAACTGCCCTAACAGTTATTACAGTCACAAATGACACCAATGCAAAAAAAAAAAAATGCAATTGGTGTCACTGTGACTGGGGGGGCAGGGGTAATTGGGGGGGTGATCGGGGGGTAAAGGGGGGGTGTGAGTGTGCCTGGCATGTTCTACTGTATGTGTGGTGTGTTGGTGCAACTCACCAATGCTCTCTCCTCGGTGCCGAAACGAAAAATACCGACACGGAGGAGAGAATACATCACTTCCTCTCCTGTGTTTACATTACAGGAGAGGAAGTGATGTCACGAAGGATTTCCATTCGTCGGGAGCGATCGCGAGGGGGTGGCCATGAATGAATGGCCGTCCCCTCGTCCGGGATCGCTCCCGAACGAATGCCGACCGCCGCAGGCACCGGGGGGGGGGGGGGCCCGATCGGGCCCCCCTCCCGCGGGAAGGCAGGGACTTATATATACGCCCTTATGCCTGCCCGTGCCATTCTGCCGACGTATATCGTCGTGCGGCGGTCGGCAAGTGGTTAAATATCGTGCCTGGGGGGTGTCTATAGTATGCCTGTGAAGTGGCATGTGTTTCCTGTGTTTAGAACAGTCCCTGCACAAAATTAAAATTACATTTAACGGAAAAAAAGTCATTTAAAACTTCTTGCAAAATGGCATAGGTAGCCCCCCCTGCCCATTACCATCCCCTTTGGGTCTTGTAGGGATATTAAGGGGAACCCCATACTTATATTTAAAAAAAGGAAAAGCGCGGGGCCCTGTATACTCTGAACAGGAGTATACAGGCGGTGCAAACAAGACAGGGGCTGTGTTGGTTTGTTGTGTTAAGTAGAATCTGTTTGTAATTTTGAACTGGTACATTTTTAAAGTGTAGCTCCAGTCAAAAAATCTATTTTTAAGCTTTTAGGAAAACATAGGGAAGGGTTTTTTTTTTGCCGTCCGTCTTTTTTCATCTCACTTTCTCTTGTCTCCTTCCGTTTGCAAGTATGAGACGTTTGAGAGTTGGATGTTTGAAAGTAGGGGCCTGCCCTGTATGCTCTGCAAAAATTTGGGCCTAAGGTGTTGGTGTTGCCACAATACTGTAAGCCCTCAAAGTGACTCTTGGTGGGCACTGGCGCGCCCTGCTGTGAACGATTATATCAAGAATTGTAATTACATGCCATTGTTGAACAGTGGTAGAAACAATTGCCTTTGGTGGTTGTGGTGGTGGTGCTGCTGGTGCCACAACACTATAAGTCCTCACAGTTACTCTTGGTGGGCACAGGAACGGGCCCCGCTGTGAAATATTATATCAAGAATTTTAATTACATGCCCCTGTTAAAAGGGGCTGAAAAATTGGGCCTTAGGCACTGGTGCTGGTGCCACGACACTGCAACCTCTCCCATATACTCTATTTGTAGTGCAGGAATGAGCCCTGCTGCAAAGCATTGCATCAACAATTGTAATTACATTCCTCTGTTAAACAGGGGCTGAAAAATTGGGCCTTGGGCACTGGTGCTGGTGCCACGACACTGGGTGCCACGACACTGCAACCTTTCCCATATACTCTATTTGTAGTGCAGGAATGAGCCTGCTGCAAAGCATTGCATCAAAAATTGTAATTACATGCCCCTGTTAAACAGGGGCTGAAAAATTGGGCCTTAGGCACTGGTGCTGGTGCCACGACACTGCAACCTCTCCCATATACTCTATTTGTAGTGCAGGAATGAGCCCTGCTGCAAAGCATTGCATCAAAAATTATGATTACACGCCCCTGTTAACCACTTTCAGACCGGACCATTTTGCTGGCTTAAGACCAGACCACCTATTGAGATTCGGCACTGTGTCGCTTTAACTGACAATTGCGTGGTCATGCGACGTGGCTCCGAAACAAAATTGACGACTTTTTTTCCCACAAATAGAGCTTTCTTTTGGTGGTATTTGATCACCCTTGCGTTTTTTCTTTTTTGCGCTATAAACAAAAATAGAGCGTCAATTTTGAAAAAAATTCATAATTTTTTACTTTTTGTTATAATATATATCCCCCAAAAATATAAAAAAATAAATTTTCCCTCAGTTTAGGCCGATACATATTTTTGGTAAAAAAATCGCAATAAGCGATTATTTATTGGTTTGCGCAAAAGTTATAGCGTTTACAAAATAGGGGATAGTTTTATGGCATTTTTATTAATCATTTTTTTTTACTAGTAATGGCGGCGATCAGTGATTTTTATTGTGACTGCGACATTGTGGCGGACACATTGGACATTTTTGACACATTTTTGGGACCATTGTCATTTATACAGCAATCAATGCTATACAAATGCATTGATTCCTGTGTAAATGACAATGGCAGTGAAGGGGTTAACCAGGGGGTGGCAGTGTAGGGTTTAAGTGTTCCTAGGGGCGTGTTACTAACTGTGGGGGGCTGGGTTTTGTGTTAGTGAACACTGATCTCTGCTCCAATCACATGGAGCAGAGATCAGCGTCACTTGTTGCTAGGCAGAACCCCGTGAGACGATCGCGGGCATCCCTGCGGCGATCTAGTCCGCAGGACCCGCGACCGAACTCACGGGGGTCCCAACCGGCACACAAGCATGCCGCCGCCAGCGCGTACACGATGGTAGGGCGGCATTTAAAAATGGACGTACCTGTACGCCAATGTGCATGCCCGTGCCATTCTGCCAACGTACATCGGCGTGCGCCGGTCGGTAACTGGTTTAACAGGGGCTGAAAAATTCGGCTGGTGGCATCACCCAGAACCAAAAATGTTCTTCCCAGATATCATCAGAGGAGGAAGAAGATAGACAGTCAACATAACAGGACAGTCACTCAGCATCAGCATAGGCAGTCTTGAAGGGATGTGATATTTCAAAAAAAAATTATTCGGTTAAATCAGCTTCAGGTGCTTGGTAGCTGGTGGTGATCCAAGACTGATTCATCTTGATGAAGGTCAGTCGATCAACCGAGTCGGTGGACAGGCGCACCCTGTGATCGGTTACAAAGCCACCAGCAGCAATGAAGGTGTGTTCCGAAAAGTACGCTGGAGGCAGGACAGGCCAGTTGCTCAATTGCATACTGTGCAAACTCTGGCCAGTGATCCATCCTCAAGACACAGTGAGCCAGAGGATTTTCGGTGGGAAAGGTGTCCAAGTCTGACCTTGCCCCTAGATATTCCTGCACCATATAAATCAGACGCTGGCGATGGTTGCTGACTGGCGATGGTTGCTGATGGTTGGAACCGATCATACCCTGGGGCTGCGGACTAAAAAATTGCAGGATCAGGAAGGCCATGCAGCGTAGGTTAGCTGAGACATTCGGTCCGGAGTCCTCTGGGTCACTAAGGACAACATGATCCGCAGCCACCTCCTCCCAGCCACATAGAAGTCCACGGGTTTCTTGGGACTGTAAATCATCCCTACAAGACTGCTGCTGCTGATGCTGAGTGCCAGGCTCCACCTCCATGCTGACACAATCCTCCTCCTCCTCATCCTCTTCCTGTGTGATGGGTGGGACAGCAGGAACACTGTCTGGATAAAGGGGACCTTGAGAGGCAAGGAAGTCCTCCTCTTCCTGCCTCTGTTCTGCCTCAAGTGCCCTGTCTATTATTCCACGCAGCGTATGCTCCAACAGGTGGACAAGAGGTACAGTATCACTGATGCATGCACTGTCACTGCTCACCATCCTTGTGTCCTCCTCAAACGGTAACAGTGCATGCATCCCTGATCATGCCCCACTGGCGTGGTGAGAAAAAACTGAGCTCCCCTGACCTTGTCCTAGTGCCGTAGTCGCACAGGTACTCATTGATAGTCCACTGCTGCGTGTGCAGCCGCTGCAGCATGGCCAATGTTGAGTTCCACCTGGTGGGCATGTCACATATAAGGCAGTTCTTGGGCAAGTTCAACTCCTTTTGGAGCTCAGCCAGCCCAGCACTAGCATTAAATGATCGGTGGAAATGCACACAGAGTTTGCTGGCCTGCTTCAGGACATCCTGTAAGCCCAGGTACCTGCCCAAGAACCAGTGCACCACCAGGTTAAGGACGTGAGCCACACAGGGCACATGGGTCAGTTGTCCCTGTTGGAGGGTGGAGAGGAGGTTGGTGCCATTGTCGCAAACCACCATTCCTGACTTAAGCTGGCGTGGCGTCAACCACCTTTCGGCCTGCCCCTGCAGAGCTGACAAAATATCTGACCCAGTGTGGCTCCTATCCCCCAAACAAACCAGCACAAGCACGGCATGGCTTCTTTTTGCCTGTGTACTTGCGTAGCCCCTTGAACGCCTACGGAGCACCGCTGGTTCCGAGGATAGAGCACTGGAAGAGGCCATGGAGGAAGAAGAAGAGGAGGGTGTGGAGGAGAGAGGTGTGTCACAATCAGTAGTAGCGTTTTGGAGGCGTGGTGGCGGAACAACCTCCAACACTACTGCACCTTGTCCTGCATCCTTCCCAGCTGGCAGAAGAGTGACCCAATGGGCCGTGAAAGACAGGTAACGTCCCTGTCCATGCCTGCTGGACCATGAGTCAGCGGTAATATGCACCTTACCGCTGACCGCCCTGTCCAGCGAGGCAAGGACATTGCCTTCCACATGCCAGTAGAGATCCGGAATCGCCTTCCATGAGAAAAAGTGGCATTTGGGGACATGCCACTGAGGAATTGCACAAACTCACGGAAGGGGGCCAAGTCTACCAACTGAAAAGGCAGCAGTTGAAGTGCTAGCAGTTTAGCCAAGCTAGCATTCAACCGCTGGGCATGTGGATGGCTGAGAGTGAACTTCTTTCTATGGTCCAGCAGCTAGGGCAGGGAAATTTGCCTGCTACAATCGGACATGGGTGTACTGCTAGCAGAGTACCCACAAGCACTTGGCTGTGACACACCTAATTCTACACCTTCATTCCTCTCAGTGCAGGTTTCAGAGAGGAGTGAAGGTCTAGTGGGGTTGGAGATCCCAGCTGATGAGGAGCAAGGAGAGGTCCGCTTTGTTCTTTGGTGTGGGTCTTTAAGGTACGCTTGCCAACGAGATGCATGGCAGATCAACATATGTCTGGTCAAGCATGTGGTGCCCAAGCGGCTGATGTTTTAGGCACGCGAGATACGCTTGAGACATATGTTGCAAATAGCAGCAGTGCAATCTGATGCACTCGTCTCAAAAAAGGCCCACACCAAAGAACTTTTGGAATAATGCGCAGAGGCAGTGCCCTGCACAGGCGGAGCTCTGCGGTGTGATTCAGTCCCTGTGCTTCCCCTAAGCTGACCCCCGGAGGGCATCCTGCCTCGTTGGAGATTTGCCTCCTTCTACTCCTCCTCTCTCCTACCAGGCACCCACATGGAGTCAGTGACCTCATCATCCCCTCCCTCTTCATCACTGGAGCAAACCTGGCAGTATGCTGCAGCTTGTGGAACATGACTGACAGATTACTGTCCTTCTTGAGCATCCCCTCTCTCTGCGCTCACGCTACTGCCTTCCTCTAGCTGAGTATCATCATCAGAGCCTTCAAAACACTGGGCATCCTTCTGGAGCATGTACCCAACACTTTGGGGGACTCCTCAGGAGGACATGGTGGGTCTAGGGAAGGAGTGACTGATGATGACATTGAGACGAGGGAAGAGGATGAGTTGACAGCTGCTTTGCTAGTACCCTGAGCCCTGGTGAGAGAGGATGAGGAGGATATAGAGGGCTTGGTCATCCACTCTACCAAGTCTTCGGCATGATTCAGCTCAACGCCTCCAGCTGCTGAAAAGAAGGACAAGCGTGTCCCATGGCCATGTGCTGATGACGATGCACCGCGTCCACGACCAGCACTGTTGTGTCTAGACACAGAGCCTGCTTGCCCTCTTTTATTGGCTAGTGCCTGTCTGCCTCTCCTTGTTGGCCTTCCAGACATGGTAATGGCCTGCTGGGAAATGGGGAAACCAGCAATTGAGTAGTGTATATTGTGCTGGAGGCACACAACACCCACTAATTCCTGCAGATGCCTGTATGATAGAACACCATCAATAAAGGGTAGAAACAGGTGTCAGGAAGATCCTTCTCACAGGCGTCCGAGCGGCGTAAGTTGCAGGAGATCTTTTGCGCAGTTTCAGGAGCGTTACCGCGATCAGCGGTGCGCGCGTGCGTGTGCACGCGGGTGCGCGCGCGACCGTTTGATGCAAATTGGCGCCACTAGCGCTATTTAAACTGGATCCATGCTTCACTGCCTTGCTGCCTGATCAACAGCGTTCCCGTGCTTCCTGGTAACCTGTATCTGAACCTGAACCTGCATCCGTATCCTGATCCGTATTGAACCCGGCTTGTTCCCGACTCTGCTGTTTGCTGCCTGCCCCCCGACTTTGGCTTTGTACCCGACTACTCTTCTGGATTCCGTTTCTGTACCTGATCTGCCCGCCTGTGCCTGAACTGGACTGTTACACCATCCGTCAACTGTAAGTTGCTTGTTCACCGCTGTTGTACTACAGGACACCTCCCAGTCTTCCACCATACCCGGCTGTTACTCCCTCTGCGTTTGTAGCCTTCTACCTCTTGCTGCAGACTACTGGACTCTTCCACTTCCACAGTATTCCGTTTGCACCTGCATCCGCTGTCGGACTACAGTACCCCTCCGTTGTTCGCTGTTCCCTGTGATCACTTGCATCCCGTTGCTGGACTACAGGAATCCTTCTGCTGTCTGCTGAACCCTACCTCACCTTTGCCTGCATTCCGATACTGGACTACAATACACCTCCACCATCAACGATCTGCTGCTTCTTACACCTACTATCCAGTCAGGCACTTGTGCCCCTCTGTGCTCCTGAGCCCCTGTCATCACTACCAGGGTCTCTCGAGTCAGAGGTCTACGAGAAGCCACTCCCTGCACTCCGGGCTCTGCCTTAAGGTACGTGACAGTATCAGGCAGCCATGTCTGAGCCCACGCAGGGAGATTCGGCCATGGATGATTTATGCCGTCATCTTGCTGGACTTACCCAGGCTGTTAAATCTCTACAAGAAGGCTATTCTCGTTTGGAAGAGCGTGTCCAGGTCTTATCTACCACAGGCCCTACCGTGCCGGGAACTTCTTCTGCGCCCTCAGTGGTTATGATGCCCCCTGAACCCAAGGTCCCAACTCCGGAGAGGTTTTCGGGAAATCGCAGCAAGTATAGAGCTTTTCGCAATGCCTGTGAACTATTTTTTGCACTTCAACCCAGAACTTTCTCTCTTGAATCCACTAAGGTGGGTTTTGTCATCTCCCTCCTACTGGGTGAGCCCCAGGCATGGGCCCACCGTCTTTTGGAGCAAAAGGATACATGCCTTAACAACCTGAATACCTTTTTCCAAGCAATGGGTTTGCTCTATGAGGATCCTCAACAAGCGGCCACTGCGGAAGCAGCCTTATATTCTCTTGAGCAAGGCCGTAGAGCGGCAGAGGACTATGCGTCCGAATTCCGGTGCTGGAGTTCCGATACTACCTGGAACGATGCCGCTCTGCGATACCAGTTTCGCATGGGACTCTCTGAACCTTTAAAGGATGAACTGGCCCGGGTTGGTGTCCCAGCAACTCTTGAAGCCCTTATCAATCTCTCCATCCAGATAGACAGACGCCTGAGAGAACGGAGAGCAGAACGCACTGCCGGGCCGTCCCGACCAGTCTGGATGTTACCCCGTGTCCCAAACCCCCCTGCACAGCCTGCTGCTGACACTCCTGAACCCATGCAACTGGGCTTACTTAGACCAACTCTCACCACCGAGGAACGACAACGCCGGCAGCTCAACAATCTGTGTCTTTATTGTGGGGAACCCGGACACTACGTGAGATCCTGTCCTGCCAAATTCCGTAAGCATTCTTCTGTATCTTCTCCTGTTCTACCTGTTGTGCCTAGTAACGCTACTCACCTGGCTGTTTCCGTTTCTCTTCAGCTCCCCGGAGGGAACATTCAAGTCGCCGCGATAGTTGATTCTAGAGCGTGCAGTGGATTTATGGACTTATCGTTTGCCCGAAAGTTCCAAGTGCCCTTACGGCCCAGGGCGAAGGGATTGTCTGTATACCTTGCCGATGGGTCAGCTATCAAATCAGGGCCGGTGACACAAGAGACACTTCCTTTGACTGCCACTATTTCCGGTAACCATCAGGAACAACTTTGCCTGGACATTATTGAATCTCCCCTTTTTCCTATCATACTGGGTATGCCCTGGCTCCGGGCACACAACCCGCAAATTGACTGGTCCACCGGAAACATTTGCTTTTTCTCTCCCTATTGTCGTCAGCACTGCCTCCAAGAATCAATTAAGGTCTCACCCCATTTAATGTGTATGGAGACCGATGTTGAGACTCGCCAGTACGTTCCTGAGGTCTACCATGGCTTCTTGGACGTGTTCAGCAAGAAGGGGGCAGAAACACTTCCCCCTCATAGACCCTATGATTGCCCAATTGAGGTCCTCCCCGGAGCCGAAATCCCTTTCGGGAGGATATTCCCCTTAACGGAAGTGGAACTGGAGACTCTCAGGACTTACATTGATGACAATCTGAAAAAGGGGTTCATACGTCCTTCTACTTCCCCAGCAGGGGCAGGAATCTTTTTTGTAGAAAAGAAGGACCATTCTCTCCGCCCTTGTGTTGACTATCGGGACTTAAATTAGGTTACAATCAAAAACCGGTACCCATTGCCTTAGGTACCCGAATTATTCCAGCGCCTTGGATCAGCCGTTATCTTCACAAAACTGGATCTTCGCGGAGCCTATAATTTGGTCCGTATCCGAAGCGGGGACGAATGGAAGACTGCCTTCCGCACCCGCTTCGGACACTTTGAATATCTCGTAATGCCCTTTGGGCTATGCAACGCTCCTGTGACTTTCCAGCATTTTGTGAATGATATCTTTAGAGATTATCTCGACCTGTTTGTCATAGTGTACCTGGACGACATTTTGATTTTCTCCCCCTCTCTGCCCGCTCACAGGGAACACGTTAAAAAAGTTCTCACTCGGCTTCGTCAACGCGGCTTGTACGCGAAACCTGAGAAGTGCGAGTTTGAACGTCGCAGCATTCAGTTTTTGGGGCTGATTATTTCGGTGGATGGAATCAAGATGGACCCGCAAAAGGTTTCGGCCAACCTGGACTGGCCAGCCCCTACTGATAAGAGAGGAATTCAACGTTTTGTGGGGTTTGCGAATTTTTATCGAAAATTCATCAAGGGGTTTTCTACGATCATCGCCCCGATCACCAGATTAACTAGACAAGGTATCAAGTTCCAGTGGACTCCGGAGGCACAGGCTGCATTTTCTTCCCTTAAAGAACAGTTTGTGTCAGCATCTGTCCTGAAGCACCCTAATTCTGCGCTACCCTACATCCTCGAGGTGGATTCATCCGAAATTGCAGTGGGGGCAGTCCTTTCTCAGAGACAGGGCCCCAAGGCCTTACTGCATCCGGTGGCGTTCTTCTCACGTAAGTTGTCTGAAGCGGAGAGGAATTATGATGTCGGGGACAGGGAGCTACTCGCTATCAAAGCTGCACTTGAGGAATGGCGCTATCTCCTGGAGGGAGCAGCTCATCCCATTCTGGTATACACTGACCACAAGAACTTAGAGTATTTGAAGACTGCTAAGAGGCTGAAGCCGCGTCAAGCCAGATGGGCACTTTTCTTTACAAGATTTTCCTTCCACATTACCTACAGGCCCGGATCGAAAAACACCAAACCCGACGCGCTATCTCGGATGTTCAACGAACCCGAAGTTTTTCAATCCACAGATACCATCCTTGCACCCGGAAATTTCCTTATGCTCCAGGAAGATCTTTTATCCCAACTCAAGCAAGCTTCATCTTCAGCTTCGCATCCATCAAACATCACCTTACTCTCTAGCAATGATTTGTTATGGCATGAAAATAAAATCTACGTGCCCCAACAACTACGGGTTGCTGTTCTTGCCACGACCACAAACTGGCCGGTCATTTTGGGGTACACAAGACCGCCGAACTTCTCCAACGCACCTTCTGGTGGCCTCAGCTGCTAAGAGACTGTAAACTTTATGTAGAATCTTGCATCACCTGTACCCAGAACAAGGGTAGCAAGGCCAAAGCCTGGGGGTGCTGAAGCCACTCCCCATTCCGGAAAGACCTTGGAGAATGATTTCCATAGACTTTATTGTAGAATTACTACCGTCAGAAGGCTTTACCACTATCCTTGTGGTGGTTGACAGATTTTCCAAAATGGCTCACTTTCTGCCCATGAAGGGTGCACCTTCTGCCCCTGAGACCGCAAGGATCTTCATTAAGGAGATTGTAGGGCTCCACGGTATACCTGCGAACATTGTTTCCGATCGTGGGGTACAATTTACATCAAAATTTTGGAGAGCTTTGTGTAAGTCCCTGAAAATTGATCTTTCGTTCTCTTCTGCCTACCATCCCCAGACCAATGGCCAGACCGAACGAACAAACCAGACCCTTGAGCAATATTTGCGTTGTTATTCTTCTTTTTCGCAAGACGATTGGGTATCCCTTTTACCACTTGCCGAGTTCGCCTACAATAACTCTGTTCATTCTGCAACTAATCAGTCTCCCTTCTTCGCGAACTATGGTTTTCACCCTCAGTTCTTATCAGCCAACATCCCAGAATGTACAGTTCCAACAGCTCAAGAAACTTTGAACTTTTTCTGCACTAATAACAAGTTGCTTCAAGAGACGATGGCAAGGACCCAAGAACGCAACAAAGCGTTTTTTGACAAAAAGAGGAGAGGGGAGCTCGATCTAAAACCCGGAGATTTAGTTTGGTTATCTACTCTGAATTTGAAATTAACATGTCCATCTAGAAAACTGGGCCCAAAATTTGTGGGTCCCTTCCCAATCACCAGGAAAATTAATAATGTGGCTTATGAACTAAAATTACCAGAATCGCTGCATATTCACCCAGTGTTTCATGTGTCCCTTTTAAAACCTTCAATCCAGGATCCCTTCACTGATCGGAACGTGGGTCCTCCTGAACCTGTGCTTATTAATGGTGAGGAGGAATTTGAAGTAGAAGCAATTTTGGATTGCAGAAAGAGACGCAACCAGGTCCAGTATCTGGTGAAGTGGAAGGGGTATGGTCCAGAAGAGAACTCCTGGGAACCAGAGACTGGTATCCACGCCAAGAGGTTGGTTCTGGCATTCAAAAGATCTCACCCAGGTAAGATGTCCCAGTTGGGCATCCGGAGGCTGCCCATTGGAGGGGGGCAATGTCAGGAAGATCCTTCTCACAGGCGTCCGAGCGGCGTAAGTCGCAGGAGATCTTTTGCGCAGTTTCAGGAGCATTACCGCGTTCAGCGGCGCGCGTGCGGCTGTTTGACGCAAATTGGCACCAATAGCGCTATTTAAACTGGATCCATGCTTCACTGCCTTGCTGCCTGATCAACAGCGTTCCCGTGCTTCCTGGTAACCTGTATCTGAACCTGAACCTGCATCCGTATTCTGATCCGTATTGAACCCGGCTTGCTCCCGACTCTGCTGTTTGCTGCCTGCCCCCCGACTTTGGCTTTGTACCCGACTACTCTTCTGGATTCCGTTTCTGTACCTGATCTGCCCGCCTGTGCCTGACCTGGACTGTTACACCATCCGTCAACTGTAAGTTGCTTGTTCACCGCTGTTGTACTACAGGACACCTCCCAGTCTTCCACCATACCCGGCTGTTACTCCCTCTGCGTTTGTAGCCTTCTACCTCTTGCTGCAGACTACTGGACTCTTCCACTTCCACAGTATTCCGTTTGCACCTGCATCCGCTGTCGGACTACAGTACCCCTCCGTTGTTCGCTGTTCCCTGCGATCACTTGCATCCCGTTGCTGGACTACAGGAATCCTTCTGCTGTCTGCTGAACCCTACCTCACCTTTGCCTGCATTCCGATACTGGACTACAATACACCTTCACCATCAACGGTCTGCTGCTTCCTACACCTACTATCCAGTCAGGCACTTGTGCCCCTCTGTGCTCCTGAGCCCCTGTCATCACTACCAGGGTCTCTCGAGTCAGAGGTCTACGAGAAGCCACTCCCTGCACTCCGGGCTCTGCCTTAAGGTACGTGACAACAGGTGTATACTGTGCTGGAGGCACACAACACCCACTAACTACTGCAGATGCCTGTATGAGAGAACACCAGTAATAAAGGGTAGATACAGGTGTATACTGTGCTGTGCCGGAGGCACACAACACCCACTAACTCCTGCAAATGGCTATATTTGAGAACAGCAATAAAGGGTAGATACAGGTGTATATTGTGCTGTGCTGGAGGCACACAACACCCACTAACTCCTGCAGATGCCTTTATTATAGAACACCAGCAATAAAGGGTATATACAGGTGTATACTGCGCTGGAGGCCCACAACACCCACTAACTCCTGCAGATGGCTCTGATTGAGAACAGCAATAAAGGGTAGATACAGGTGTATATTGTGCTGTGCTGCAGACACACAACACCCACTAACTCCTGCAAATGCCTTTATTATAGGACACCAGCAATAAAGGGTAGATAGAGGTGTATACTGTGCTGTGCTGGAGGCACACAACACCCACTAAATCCTGCAGATGGCTCTATTAGAGAACAGCAATAAAGGGTAAATACAGGTGTATACTGCGCTGGAAGCACACAACACCCACTAACTCCTGCAAATGGCTCTATTAGAGAACAGCAATAAAGGGTAGATACAGGTGTATACTGCGCTGGAGGCACACAACACCCACTAACTCCTGCAGATGGCTGTATTAGAGAACACCAGCAATAAAGGGTAGATACAGGTGTATATTGTGCTGTGCTGGAGGCACACAACACCCACTAACTCCTGCAGATGGCTGTATTAGAGAACACCAGCAATAAAGGGTAGATACAGGTGTATATTGTGCTGTGCTGGAGGCACAAAACACCCACTAACTCCTGCAGATGCCTTTATTATAGAACACCAGCAATAAAGGGTAGATACAGGTGTATACTGCACTGGAGGCACACAACACCCACTAACTCCTGCAGATGGCTCAATTAGAGAACAGCAATAAAGGGTAGATACAGGTGTATACTGTGCTGGAGGCACACAACACCCACTAACTTCTGCAGACGTCGGAACACTACACAAGGCTGTCGCGCTGGCGGTCTTATATAGTGTGGGGCGTGTACTAAACAGCCTGAGCTATAATTGGCCACAGGCATCCTGCCTGTGGCCAATTATGGCTCTCCTCGCTGCCGGCGCTGTGATTGGCCAAGAATGGGGGGGTCACAGTGCATACTTGGCCAATCATGAGCCAGCAATGCACTGCGATGGCGCAGTGCATTGTGGGCCGTGAGCACCACATGAATTTGGCGTGAATGGCCCACAGAGTTCTGGCTTCGCCGAACGGGCGAACAGCCTGTGTTTGAGTCGAACATGCGTTCGACTCGAACACCAAGCTCATCCCTTCCCCTGAGATGGAGATGCAGAGAGAGTCCAAATTACAGCACTAAACATACCTCTGGTCAGGGGCACTCCAGCCTCACACATGTGTCGCACTTCAGGGCTCAAGGCGGGCTTGCATATTCATCATCACCTCTCTGGGGCTGGCCACACTCCCTCTCTGAGTCCCACCCAATCACTGAGAAGCAAGCTCCACCTGAGCTCACTTTGGTGAGTGAGAGTCCTGAATAACCATGCCGCTTGAACCACTCTGGTGCTGGGGGAGGAAGTAGGGCTGGGGGAGGCATCCGATCTGTGTCCCCATTAGTGTGTGCCGCATCATCTCAGCCTTGTTCTCGGTACAGCCAGCCCTGCGTTTTGCCTCATGATTTTAATGCACAGTTCACAGCTGTCCATAACAGATGGTAATATTTGGGACTCAGCCTGGGATAAGGAAATATCATGATGGCTGTTAAGAATTTGTGAGTGTCCCGGGTGATTCAGGACTGTTGCCAGCTATGCATTCAATTTGCTTCTCAGAGTGACTTCAGTGTGCACGAGGGGCCCTTAACGGTTTATTTCCACAGAGAGGTTGTATACCTCAGATACAATTATTTGACCATGGACGGGATGCCATGCCTAAGGCTACTTCCACACTGGGGCCGCATTACCACTGCTTTAGCAGCACTTTTCGGCCGCAAGCAGGGCACTTATAACCGCCACTAGAGTCCAAAGAAAGGGTTAAAACCGCCTGTGTTGTGGCTCTATCGAAATGCACTCGGAAGCGCTGCCCATGCATTCCAATGGAAAGGGACGGTGTAGGAGTGCTGTATACAGCACTCCTACACCGCCCGAAAGATGCTGCTTGCAGGACTTTTTTTCCCATCCAGCAAGCACACCGCCCCAATGTGAAAGCACTCAAGCTTTCACATTGGGGTGGCATGAGAGGCAGTTTACAGGCGCTTTATAGGCGCTATTTTCAGCGCTTAAATGCCTGAAAAACACCTTCAGTGTGAAAGTAGCCTAAGGAATATGATGTGTCCTCCTTTTGCTTTTAGGTGGGTCTAAACTGGGCATTTAACATTTTGTAGAAAAGGTTGGGAAACTGTTAAATGAGTGGGTTTAGTTCAGTTTAAGCTTTAAAAATTAAAGATAGAAGCTGATTGACAATATCGTGCTGCTAAAAACTTCACAGATTGTCACTATTCCCAATCTGCAAGCTCTTTTAACACAATTCTCTGTGGTGTAAGGACTGAGGGTGAATCATGCGAAATCCCAGACTATGTAGAAAAACTGACAATCTGACTCTCTGCCCTATTTAGGCATCCACCTGACCCCTTCCCTGTCAACTATTTACTAAAAGAATTATCCTTCCTTCCATAAGCAGCTAATATGGATCGATGGCTTACGTCTCTGCCTCCTTGGTTTGGTAAATTGTATAGGAAGAAAAGAACAGCTGCACACCACAGGAACGTTCCAACGATTTTATTCCAAAAATAGCAAACGACAGCCAACAAAGACAGAGTGTCCAAACCCAGGAGGTGACGCATGTGTTTCACACTGACCTCAGTGCTTCTTCAAACCATTTACATTGGTAAATTGTATGCGATTAAAATTAATATTGTTTCCCTTTTAGCCGGAATCATATCTCCCGATTTTATTACTTACAACTGATGGGAAAATTTTAACTAAAGTATTAGTTAATCGGTTGTCTATTCTTATTGGGAAGCTGATCCATCTGTATCAATGTGGTTTCATACCAAATAGATCCTTAGCTTCCAATATTCGCTGCTTGTTTCTTAACTTGCAAACTCCAATCTTTATTTTGGGCAACAGGGCAATCCTCTCCTTAGATACCGCCAAGGCTTTTGATATTATAGAATGGAACTCTCTTTGGCAGGTATTACGAAGATTTGGTTTTGGTAACCATCTTATAAAATGAGTTAAATTTTTATATGAAAACAAAAGTAAACTGCGCTTGTGTAAACGTATTAAACTTGTGTATAGCAGTACCATTGACGTGAGATATGATCACATAAATAATGAATGTATAGCAAAAGTTTTGAGCTAAACATAACTATAAATATACATATAAATGTAAAGCAATGGCGGTTATTTACTAAAGGAAAATCCACTTTGCACTGCAAGTGCACGTGAAAGTGCACTTGGAAGTAAAGTCACTTTAGATCCGAGGGGTACATGCAAGGAAAATAAAAAACAGCATTTTAGCTTGCACATGATTGGATGATAAAATCAGCAGAGCTTCCACTCATTTCAGATCTACCCCTTAGATTTAGAGTGATTGCACTTTCAAGTGCACTTACAGTGCAAAGTGGATTTGCCTTTCGTAAATAACCCCCAATGAGTCCATGTGTCTTCCAACTGACATCAGTGTAATGCCTTCACTTTGATAAAAAGTGCACAAATGATTGTTCATGTAATTCCTCCACCTTGTGAAACCATCGCCATAATAAAGGATGTACTCTTACCAAAGCGTATTAACCACCTATTACGGTGGGTCAAATAAGGCTTATTTATCTCATATGTTCCATCCACGCTTGCTGTTCCACATCAAAGAACAAGAGGAATCATCTGGCAGTCACCTCTGAGCGGTACTCCTCTGGTCCCAAAGCAAGATGTCAGTGGGATGTGTCAAAATCAGGATAAACACCAATAGTGTAAAATCCTTAAAAATCTGCTTTATTAAGTAACACATAGACAATTTAGACGAGGACCAGTGGATAGCGGCATTAAAGCTCCTTCCAGAAGTTTCACTTTCCTTCTCACAAAAGCTGACACAGTTATAGTTATATATCCCTATAGAATCTACTATACCCCTCAAAAATTGTTCTCTTGGGGCCATTGACCTTCACCTAATTGCTCTAGCTCTAATATGCATACGGGCACGTTAATTCATATGTTATGACACTGTCCTAAACTATTTCGGTATTGGAAAGGTATATTTTGAATTTTAAAAATAAAAAAGGCCTTTGCGCTACTACTTATAGGTATAAAACTACGAATAGGAAAAAAATGGAGATGAACCTCATACAAGAAAAAATATATGTGGGTAAATAAGTGATACAATGAATAAAATGTAAATACACCAAACAAGTGTTATCAACACTAAATAAATGTGCACGTGCAAATTGCAATTAAAGTGCTAATAGCTGCAGCTGGACCTAGTAGTATTCACATAATACCAAACAATAAAAAATAAAATCCATAATGATCCTGCGCAAATACAATGTGTAATAATAAATATTTTAAGTGCTGCGTGCTAAAAATAAATAAATAAATAATAAATATTTAGAGCAGTGTCCAGACAGTGTCCAGTCAGGTGCATGCAGATAGATACCAGCATGTATGGAGGTTAATACAGGGATGAATGGCCCCCTGGTGGCCCAGTGTGGATGTCCATGATTTTCGAGTTATATACAGTTGAAGACCCCCTGGTGGTAAAAGAGAGAACAGAGGCTATTTACTTTACTTGATGTGCTATTTTATCAAGGAGTGGAGGTGAGAGTTCTGAGAGCCCACATCTTTCCATGCTATATGAATACTTTTCAGTTGCTGTTTCTCTGAGTTGAATCTATCTAAATACCTCTGGTGCCGCTGAACAACATTTAAAGACTTATTATATGGACTAAATTTTGTGCCTGCTCGCTAAATATTTATTATTTATTTATTTATTTTTAGCACGCAGCACTTTAAATATTTATTATTACACATTGTATCTGCGCAGGATCATTATGGATTTTATATTTTGAATTTTATCCAAACTTCGTTCAATTCAACTGACTCCTAATCCTAAACTTGCCCTGTTGGGTATATTTCCTGAGGATTGGCTATTATTTCTCTCTTTTTGCCCATAAGTTGATTTCTCAACATTGGCTGTCTTCAAAACCTTCAACTTGTGCTCATTGGTTCATGGCAGTAAATGCTGTGCTGGATAGAGAGCGACTTATTTATAAGCACAGAGGTTGTATGCATACATTTAATAAGATCTGTTTTTTTTGGTTATCCTCCCCATGTATACTGTAGTATCCACTAATGTGGATGATCTTGTTTCTTGCGATATATACCGGAAATTTAAAAAAGGGTTGTTATTATTAATTAATTAATTTATTGTTCTGTATAGGTTTTGTGATGTGCTTTGTTTGTATAGGTGTAAGAGAAAAAAAAACCTTTAAATGCAATAAAATGTATTTGATTGGAAAAAAAAACAATATCTTACCTAGGCTTCAGATCTGTCAAAGTTTCAAAATAAGGTATTTTCATTTATTTGGGGAAACAAGAGGCCCAGGGTAAACAAAAGTACATTATATACCCCCCAAACTTAAGGGTGGCCTGAGTGTCCCTGACCTTTTGAAATACTTCCAAGCTGCTCAAATGGCCCAATTTATTCATTTTCACTCTCACAAATATTTTCTCCCATGGGTGTCTATGGAATTTTACTCATATCCTTCCATGCCAATCAGTCACTTAGGGCACTTTCACACTGGCAGTGCCCAGGCGTCGGCGGCTAGTGGTGCGTTTTTAATCCCTGCTAATGGCCGAAAAAGGGTTAAAAGCACCCGCAAAGTGCCCACAAAACGGCGCTTTGCCAGTGCTTTGGCAGCTCTGCCCATTGATTTCAGGAGTAGTGGTAGTGGTGGATTGTACATAAGAGCCTATGTGGTATAATTATTGGTAAGGTGAACCTTTTTTTTTTAAATGAAAACCAGTGACATTTTACTGCACCCAAGGTCGCAAAACTTGGCCCAGTAATTTCTCTGCAACATGGCTTGAAACCAAAATGATGCAAACCCATCTTCTTTCATAGAATTATTCCCTTTCCTTCTCTGCTTTGAGATATATTGGGTCACTTTAATATATAAGCCTGTACTAGCTAATTTATATCTCAGCTTACTACAGCTGGTGCCTGGAGGCATCCTCCAGGGTGCTATAGAATAGAGAAGAATACATGCTTCCATCATTATGATAGCAAGAAGGCACAGTGAATAAGCCATCCTGAGAATCTCCAAACCATTATACAAGGGGCTGGCTTGTTGACCAAGTGTTACATGCTGAAATTTTAGACTGTCTGCTTTGCATTCTAGATCCCAGTTTATCGCTTTTAGTACTTTTCAGGGTCCTCTTAATGCATCATGTTTAAGGTATGTGTGCTTGCATATAAAAGTTACATTTTTTTTCTATATAATTTATACAGTTCAATACATAAGGCTGCTAGAGCAATCATGGCCCATGATCACTCTGCAATTATTATTTTTTTTGTAAATTTATTTTTATTAACAGTTTTTCAACACAAACAACACATATAACATATGACCCAGAACCCCCCCCCCCCTCCCACCCATACCCCTGTGCAGCCCCCCAGTCAAATACAAATCACAGAACCTATACATCAGCCGTATCCCTCAGAGAAAAACTGGCTCCCCAAAAAGTAATGATGCACCCTGACTCCGAATGCACAACAGAAAGACCCATAGGTCTCGTAGCATCAACCTGCCCCGTGCACCCATTGGCTATCCAGGAGTCCTCTCCCCACTCAGCAAACTAATTCAAAGTATCTTTGGCGTCCAGCCAGCCCTGCCACACTTTCTCAAATTTTTTGCAGCATCCCCTACTAAGGTACGTGGCCCTGTATAGTGGAAGTGCTTTGTTAATCAGGCTTTTCCAATAGGACACAGTAGGTGGTTCAGGCTTTTTCCAATATAGCAGGATGGCTTTACGCGCATAGAACAAAGACAGAGATATCATAGTCCTTTGTGCCCTTCTAGGAGCCAACTCCTCCACCAGCCCCAGCAAACAAACCGCGACCGTAAGAGGAATCGGCACCAAGAGGACTGTTTGTATGGTGTCCGTCACTCCCCTCCAAAAGTCCCTAATCTGTGGGCACTGCCAGAATATATGATCAAAACCAGCTCGGTCCTCCGTACACCTCCAGCACTCCGCCGCACCCGTACCATACAGTCCAGCTAGCCTTGCAGGTGTGTAGTGTACCCTGTATAGAATTTTATATTGAATAAGTCTATCTCTGGCCGACACCAGAGTCTGGAAAGGATAGGCCCACATGTCGTCCCAGTCCTCCCCCCCAAAGTCCGGCCACTCTGCAATTATTTGACATGCAGTTGCATGTAGTAGCAATCATTTACAGCCATTTGAAACGGTATGCTATTATTTGCAATTAATTGCTATTATATTCTACACTCCATTGTTCCCTATGTGTAGTTATCGCTAGCAATAATTCACAAGGCGATCACAGGCGATGATCATACTAGCATAAATCACCCATGTGGACCAAGCAGCATCAGTCAGATAGGATTCTGCCTGCTACAAAAAAAAGGCAGCTGACAGAGTAATCTTTTTTCATTGACACCATGGCCTAGTATTACACTGAATTAGAATGGTGTTTTTTTCTGCAGAAATAATCTGCAATTTTATCAGTGTTAGCTTTACAAGTACAGAAAAGAGACAGTCTGGCAGAGTGATCCACAGTTTTGCTAATGCACCAGCAATGTAGTTACTAGTGTACTAGATTCAGATTACAAAATATGTAAAATGAATTAGAAATGTTACACTGTAACTATGCATCTGTAATGCACAAATCACCGCATAACAATAGACTTCTGTATCCTAGCCTTCTCCCTCCACTCCACTTTATATGTAGGAATGCTCATTCTCTTCCCAGTTCGTGACTGGCTGCTGCAGATGAAGGAAAAGCTCTCTTTTTGGTCAGAGAGATGTAAAGTTGATGGGAAGTCCTGCCAATGTTACAAAAGCATGGCAGAAAAATGGCACAAATGGCAATGGCTCAAAATCATTAACAGTTCACAATCTAGATAAAATTTTACTTGCATGGATCACTAGTTATCTCAACTCTGAAAACAGTGTTCAAATATTTTTTCTGAATGTATTCTCTTTAATTTATACGGCAATCTTCCTTACCTCCCCTTTACACATGAAACAATATGTAGAATACTTTATAATGTTATGATTTCAATACTGCTTTGTACTCTACCCTGTCAATTTCTTTTGTAGATCAGCCTACCACTCCATGCAATAGAAATTGAACCACATAGTGATTAATTTACATAAGCATAGAAACTTCCTCTTGTAAATTACATTGCATTGCCTACTATCTCTCTGAAATCCCTTAAGCTGCTTTCAACATCAAAATTGTAATCTTACCATATGCCAAACTACTCTAAATGCTCTCCTGTTGCATTTTGTCTGGGACAATAACAGTGATTCAAATTTAAACCAAGCAGATAAAATCCAGATATGATACATATCCTGCTTTAATGCTGATATGTATACTCCTTGTTTGGTAATAACTGAATTCCAGCTAGATGGTTTTGGGCAGTAGCAAATAAAGAACATAAATGAGCAATACAAGGTTTATTTACTAGGAACTTTAGTCAAAATATGGTGCTTCCCCAAGACTGCCCTGCCAACTGCAAAGTTCTAAAAGGTAGGAAAAGCCCCAGAATTCTTATCTTGCTTGAATACCCTGCAGAAAATAGTACCTTCCTTTAAGAACTTTAAGGTACAGTAAAACCTTGGTTTGAGAGTAACTTTTCATAAATTTTGCCTTGATATACAAGCGATGTCTTGATATACAAGTAGCGTCAAGTCACAACTGAGTATAAAAGAGAAGAGAGGCACCTCTACGCCTTGTACACACGGTCGGACATTCCGACAACAAAATCCGTCGGATTTTGTCCAACGGTTTTTGTCCGAAACTTGTGTTGCATACACACGGTCGGACAAAGGTGTCGGAAAATCCAATCGTTCAGAATGTGGTGACATCATTTTGTTACGACGGGCCTACGTTCAGGCTAGTAGCCAATAGTTTTGGTCTAGGAATTTGATCTGAGCATGCGTGGCACTTTGTCCGATCGGAATTCTCTACAAACGATAAGACAAAGTCCCATCGGACCATGTTGTCGGAAAATTTTATAGCCCAGCTCTAAAACTTTGTCGGTCGGATATTCAGACGGAAACAGTCCGATGGAGCCCACACATGGTCGGATTATCCGACAACACAGTCCGATCGGACATTTTCTGTCGGAATGTCCTACCATGTGTACAAGGGCTAAGTGTGGCAATATGGTTACATTTAATGAAGGTACAACATTTAGCAACATTTAGCAACCCACATGCTCCCAACTCATCATCCTCCGCACCACCATCTATGTCATCCCTTCTAAGCTGCCCTCCACGAGCACTTTGTTCCCAGGTGACCCCACCCCCTCTGACGCACGGGGACTTCCCCATGGCTTTCCTGGGGTGTCAGAGGGGGGTGGGGCCACCTGGGAACGTCAGAGATGGAGAAACCAATGGGAACATTAATCCCCAATAGGGGGATGCAACAATGCATACAATGCAATAAAAGTCATGGAAAAAGGGGTTAAAATGTTCCAGTTTTGTAAGCTACGTCTCAGGCTTCATACTGTATATGACAGTTTCCCAGTTATTGTTGGGCTTTTAAAGCCTGCAATTAACTTATTTGAAATCCCTCTGGTCATTTCATGGTAAAATTAAGCCAAAATGAAACCAGAAATTGGTTTGGTTATAATGGTCTTTCATCATTAAGCTGGGGAGACAGCAGTTCAAAACAAATTGTTCTATACCTATGCACCAGTTTTATAAAGCATTGGCTTTAAATGTAGCCCAACTAACTACTGATTTACATATTGTTTCTATAACTGTTTACTCAAAATGGGTACACTTAGGGGCGTCGCTAGGTCTACAAAATATCTGGAGCTATAGCAGCATAGTAAAGAAAGTCATACACTTGGGCAGGCATACACATGTATATACAGTAATATACGTGTATGTGTGTGTGTATATATCCCCAGAGAGCCCCGCATTTACATCAGGGTCCCCAAAGAGCCCACCCTTACATCAGGGTCCCCAGAGAGCCCCCCTCTTACATAAGGGTCCCCAGAGAGCCTCCTTTACATCAGGGTCCCCAGAGAGCCCCCCTTATATTAAGGTCCCCAGAGAGCCTCCCCCTTGCATCAGGGTACCCAGAGAGCCCCCCCCCACTTACATCAGGGTCCCCAGAGAGCCTCCCCCTTAAAATTAGGATCCCCAGAGAGCCCCCCACTTACATCAGGGTCCCCAGAGAGCCTCCCTCCCCCTTGGGGACCCCTGCAGAGACTCAGGGCTATGAGCCCCAGATTCGGGTCTATAGCCCCAAAAGCCACCCCCTAGCGAGGCCACTGGGTACACTATTGTCAGATAACTGCCTCTCAGCCTCCTTAGCATTGCACAAGATTTATAAATTGTACACTTAGGGCTTATTCACATGTGCATCAATACTATTTGTTTATACTTCATTTAAGCATAGTTTTTAAAGTCTTATAACTGTCCTTCAATGCCATGAATACTTCATTGGAAACCACACAGGTGCGGTAATGTTAAAATGTAATCAACATGTTGCTTTCATGAGGAATCAAAAATGGTCAGGCACCTCCATTTATTGCAATTGAAACGTGCTGTAACTGCACGTATAGCATTTATGGCATGTTAATGAAGCATTTTTAAATGACCTACAACTATAGAAAGGACATTATTTAACTTTCATCAAAGCTGCACAGTTTTTTTTTATCTACAAAAAACTTGACTTGATTGAAATCTTGACCCCAAGATCTAAAAATAGATTGAACTCTTGACCCCAAGATCTAAAAATTGATTGAACTCTTGACCCCGAGATTTAAAAATAGATTGAACTCTTGACCCCAAGATCTAAAAATAGATTGAACTCTTGACCCCAAGATCTAAAAATAGATGAACTCTTGACCCCAAGATATAAAATAGGTTGAACTCTTGATCCCAAGATATGAAAATAGATAAAACTCTCATCCTCCTGAGCATTGCACACAATTTATAAATTGTACACTTAGGGCTTATTCACATGAGCATCAATACTCTTTGTTTATACTGTATTTAACCACTTCAGCCCCAGACCATTTTGCTGGTCAAAGACCAGACCCCTTTTTGCGATTCGGCACTGCGTTGCTTTAACTGACAATTGTGTGGTCATGCGACGTGGCTCCCAAACAAAATTGACGTCCTTTTTTTCCCACAAATAGAGCTTTCTTTTGGTGGTATTTGATCACCCCTGCGGTTTTTATTTTTTGCGCTATAAACAAAAATAGAACGACAATTTTGAAAAAAACGCATTATTTTTTACTTTTTGTTATAATAAATATCCCCTGAAAATATAAAAAAAAACATTTTTTTTCCTTCAGTTTAGGCCGATACGTATTCTTCTACATATTTTTGGTAAAAATATATATACGATTATTGATTGGTTTGCGCAAAAGTTATAGCGTTTACAAAATAGGGGATCATTTTATGGAATTTTTATTAATAAGCGATTTTTATTGTGACTGCGACATTATGGCGGACACATCAGACATTTTTGACACATTTTTGGGACCATTGTCATTTATACAGCAATCACTGCTATATAAATGCAGTGATTCCTGTGTAAATGACACTGGCAGTGAAGGGGTTAACCAGTGGGTGGCAGTGTAGGGGCTAAGTGTTCCTAGGGGTATGTTACTAACTGTGGGGGGCTGGGCTTTCATTTAGTGAACACTGATCTCTGCTCCAATCACATTGAACAGAGATCAGCGTCACTAGTTGCTAGGCAGAACGGGGAGATGCTGTTTACAATGGCATTTCTCCATTCAGCCGCCCCGTGAGACGATCCCGGGTATGCCCGCGGCGATCGAGTCCGCGGGACCCGCGACCGGAAAGCCTCATAACTGCTCTTCAATGCCTGCCTTGAATATTTCAATGGAAACCACACAAGTGTGGTAATGTTAAAAGCTGCACAGTTTGTTTTATTATACAAAAAATTGAGTTGATTGAACTCTTGACCCCAAGATCTAAAAATAGATTGAACTCTTGATGCCAAGATCTAAAAAATAGATTGAACTCTTGACCCCAAGATCTAAGAATAGATTGAATATCTTCACCCCAAGATCTAAAGCTAGACTAAATGTTTACACATCTACAAAAGCTCAGAGATGGGGGGGGGGGGCTGTAGTTGTTCTCTTTTAGGGCAATGCCCCTTTAAACACTTGAGCCCAACATATAAAAATTGATTGAACTGTTCTTCCCAGGATATAAACTTAGATTAAACAATGGATCACAAACAATTAGATCTAAAAATGGATTGAACAATGGAGCCCAGGATCTGAAAATAGAATAAATGTTCATACATCTACAAAATACTCAGAAATGGAAAAACCAATGGGATCATTAGTCCCCAATATGGATGCAATAAAAGTCATGGAAAAGGGGGTTCAAATGTTACTTCCAGTTTTGGAAGCTACATCTCTGGTTTCATATATGACAGTTTCCAAGTTATTGCTGGGCATTTAAACCTGGAATCAACATATTTGAAATCCCTCTGGTCATCTCATGGTAAAATGAAACCAAAATTAAATAAGAAATTGGTTTTGCTTATAATGGTCTTTCATCATTAAGCTGGGGAGACAGCAGTCCAATGTGATATTTTGCCATGTCTCCTGGTACTTAAAAAAAAAAATGTTCTATACCTATGCACCATTTTTTTGAGCGTTAGCTTTAAAAGTAGCCCAAACAACTACTGATCTACATATTGTTTCTATAACTGTTTACTCAAAATGGGTAAACTATTGTCAGATAACTGTCTCTCGGCCTCCTGAGCATTGCACAAGATTTATAAATTGTACAATTAGGGCTTATTCACATGTGTATCAATACTCTTTGCTTATACTGCATTTAAGCATAGTTTTAAACCTTATAACTGCCCTTCAACACCTGCCATGAATATTTCAATGGAACCCACACAGGTGTGGTAATGTTAAAAATTAAGCAACATGATGCTTTCATGAGGCATCAAAAATTGTCAGGCACCTCCATTTATTGTAATTGAAATGTGCTGTAACTGCACCTATAGTATTCATGGCATGTTAATGAGCATTTTTAAATGGGCTAACAACTATAGCAAGGACATTATTTAACTTTTATTGCACAGTTTGTTTTTATCTAAAAAAAAACAGGACTTGATTGACCTCTTAAACCCAAGGCCAAAAAATAGATTCAACTCTTGACCCCAAGATCTAAAATTAGATTCAGCTCTTGACCCCAAGATCTAAAAATAGATTGAACTCTTGGACCCGGGATCTAAAAATAGATTGAACTCTTGACCCCAAGATCTAAAAATAGATTGAACTCTTGACCCCAAGATCTAAGAATAGATTGAACTCTTGACCCCAAGATATAACAACAATTTGAACTCTCAGCCTCCTGAGCATTGCACAAGAAATATAAATTGTACACATAGGGCTTAATCACATGTGCATCAATACTCTTTTATTAAACTGCATTTTTAGCATTGTTTTTTAAAGCCTCATAGCTGCCCTTCAACACTTGACACTATACTGACACTATACTTACACTACACTAAGGCCCCATTCACACCTGAGCATTTTGTAGCTTGAAGCCTGAAGCTACAAAATGCTGGAGGGGAAAAATATATATTTTTCTCTATGGAGATGGTTCACATCTCCACTCAAAAATGTCTGAAGCCAGAAGCCCCAAAATGCCAGAAGCTCAAATAAGTTCTGGAAATTTTATTTTACACGAATTTTCTGCCTTTTACATTGGTGACCTTTTGACCTGTACAAAGTTGCGGCAAAAACATATCAAAATTGCAGCAAAACGTGGTAAAAACGTCCCAAAAACGTGCCAGTAAAATTGCGCGACTTTCTGCCTGAAAACGCTATGCTCAGGTGGGAATGAGGCCTAACACTCTACACTCAGAGTCACAATAAGTGAACACACTAACTTGCTACCATAGTAGCAAACTGAGCACTGCTCTATCTATCTCCACGTCAGTAACACTGCACCGTTTTATAGTGTAGGGGGGGACTTTAAGCATTCAGTCCTGACTGGACAAAGTCATCATCACCTTGTCCAATCATTGCTCTGACAGAACAGTGGTCAGGTGCAAGGCTCCATCTAATTAGGGCCCTAGAATACACTGTACAGCGCATTGTGGGGCGCTAACATCCTGCTGAGCACCCCGCGAATAGTTGAACAGGTGATATTCGGGCTGAAATTTTGCTTGGCTCAAACCATTTGCCCAACACTAGATAGGAAGCCATCTGCATGAAGCTTGCACAGATTTCTATTGGGTACACTGTTTTCTTTCCACACTCCAAACACATGCTAGTAGGTTAATTTGCTCCAGTCTAAATTGTCCCGTATATGTATGTGTGTATGAAAGGAACTGTAATGGATCCCCGTCGCACTCCGCTTGAGTGCTTCCGTCATGTACCTCTTCCTCCAGTCTGAATAAAGATATTATATATTAGCCGCATATTACAACCAGGAGCAAGACAGGACTCATTTGGCTGCAAGCTGGAACATGAACTGTTTTATTTGAGATCTCACACAAATATATACACCAGAATGACAATACAAACTTGTCAGGAACCATGACTGAGACAGAAGTACAGTTAAATCCCACTTGTTTAACCACTCCCCCTTGCGCTATAGCTGAAAAGATGGCTACAGTGCGAGGCTTAGTTGCCGGGAGGACATCCATAAATGTCCTCCTGTTTACCTGTTGCCCCTGCACCGCTGCAGTGCACATTGGGGAAAATCTGTGTTGGCCGTGTCTCTTGGACACAGCCAATCACAGATTGTGGTAAATGGCCAATCACAGCATCCATTTAGCACTCAATCAGCGTGTCTAGTGAGAGATGATCTCCCTCCTCACACAGAGACTGCGTATGAGAAGGGAGAGCTTCTGTGCTGCAGATTCTTTGAGTGCCAACACAAATTACAGTTAAAACACAGTAAATACAATGCCCATTGTTAGTGTCACAGTATCTATCAGTGCCATCTGTCAGTACCATTTGTCAGTGCCATCTGTAATCAGTGCCATCTATCATCAGTGACATCTATCAGTGCCATCTTTCATCAGTGCCACCTGAAGTGTGAAAATTTTATCACAGAAAAATGTGTTTTTTTTCAAAATTTTCAGTCTTTTTTCATTTATAGCGCAAAAAAAACACAAAAAAAAGATGTGATCAAATACCATCAAAAGAAAGCTCTATTTGGATGAAAAAAAGGACAAAAAATTAATTTGGGTACAGTATTACATGACTAGGTAATTGTCATACAAAGTGTGAGTGACAATTGATCTGGGCAGGAGAGGGGTTTAAGTGCCCAGTAGGCAAGTGGTTAATAATAATAAAAAAAGGTAAACAGAGTAAACGTAGTCAAAACATAGGCAGAGTTCAGGATCTAGAACAAGTATTCAGACAAACCAAAACATCAGGGAGCCAGAAATGAGCGTAGTAGAACAGCAAGCAGGATCTGGAGCCAGAAGGAAAGTCAGCCAAGCGAATCTTTAACAGGAACACAAGAAAGTGTTTCTAGAGATGTGACCAAGGCGAAGGCAGAGATCATCTGGAATAGATGGCTTAAGTAGGCAGGACTGACAAGCAGGATATCATCAACAGGTGAGTCACTGTGGAGAGATAGGAGCTGGCAATTAGCCGACAGCTGAGTGGCCAGCTCAGAGAAGGAAGGGCTGAGCTCAGCCCTGACAAAATTGTAACCAGAAACCTCATTAAAATGAGCATGAAGACACAACACACATTATCATAAATATAAACACAGGACACCTTTACACAAAAGCAGAAGTTAATTACAATTAACAATGCAAACAGTGATCCCCCTCTTCAGCCTAGTAGGCAACAGGCTATAGTAGGAGTAGACTCTCTGACTCCTACACAGTTCTCAATTAACATGTTGAGTTCAGAATCAAAGAAACCAGGAATAGTCTTTATATATATATCCTGGGAGATATTGTGGATAAATATTACTGTTACATTTACAAGTAACAACCTTCTCATTGTCCTCTAAACAGCTGTCCATCATTTTTCTCAGTCACCTTGTGCCCCTAATGGACACAGGGTAACTTAGACATAGGAGTTAAATTGGGAGCTGAAACAAGGGTCCCCCAACCTCTCCAAGGCATTCTGAGTTCCATGGGCCCTCCCGTCACATCTCTCCCCTTTGGCAGAAGACTAACAAAGAAGGAGACCCCAGACGGGTTGACTCCGAAGTTAGTCCATAGTTCCAGACCCCAATGCCTGTACCCACACAGTACCCTAATCAAATTGTTCCAAACAGAGCATTACTCACCCAGCCAAACTCTGCCTCCCTCGTATAACATACCCGCTGCTGAGGGGAAGTGCAGACTGGCCCTTCCCCCTGGAGTCCCTTCAGCCGCTGGAGAGAAGACAAGGTGGCTGGGCTCACTCTGTCATGCTGTTGGGCATCTGGGCCGACTATCACGTACCTTAGGTGTGAGCTTGACGTGCAGAGGGAGACCTTTCCGTAAAACCTCAGCTCAGAGACCACTGGAGTTGAGACAGTGGTGGTAAGAGCACGGTGGGGTAAGAGTGCCTGCAGGGTTCTCTTAGCTGGAAGTGGTGGTGCCAGATGAGAAGCCGGTACAGCTGGTGCAGGAGTGCTGCGGATGCAGGTCGGCGGATGCAGGTCAGCAGGTGCAGGTATGCTGCGGATGTAGGGCAGCGGATGCAGGTCAGCAGATGCAGGTATGCTGCAGATGCAGAGCAGCAGATGTAGGTCAGCAGGTGCAGGTATGCTGTGGGTGCAGGGCAGAAGATGCAGGGCAGTGGATGCAGGTATGCTGCGGATGCAGAGCAGCGGATGCAGGTCAGCAGATGTAGGTATGCTGCGGATGCAGAGCAGCGGAAGCAGGACAGCAGGCTGGAGCAGGGTCAGACAAGCCAGGTCATACACAGAAGAGCAATCAGCATAAACAGCAGGCAGAGAATAGTCAGAGTCCAGGCTGGGTTTTGGCAACAGAAAAAAGGGGGGAAAGAGAATTTCCCAAAGCAATTCTTCAGAAAGAAATAGGCAAATTTATCAAAAAATATAAATTATTTATTACAAAAATTAATTTAACACTATTCGCTTATTAAATGGTAAGACATAACTCCACCAAATACACTAAAATTAGACAACATTGACTAAAGAAGTAGAAACCCCTGGTGACCGCTCTTCCGATATCCACCACATCCACTGCACTGCTCTCCATTTAATAAGTGAATAATGTTAAAGTTAATTTTTGTAATAAATACTTTATATGTAATTATATTTGATAAATTTGCCTGTTCCTTTCTAAAGAATTGCTTTGGGAAATTCTCTTTCCCCCTTTTTTTCTGTATGCTTGTTTCAATTCAGAGGAATACACCTCAGACTTCTTAGGAAGATATTTCCTGAGGTGACGGCATGTGGGGACTCATATGAGGAGTCCAATCATTACTAAACATAGGTGTAGCCGTTGTGTCATTTTTACCCTTTCCTTTGTTAGATTGGGTTTTGGCAACAGGTAAGCAGGCTGGCAGACATGAGAAAGCAGGGTCAAACAAGCCAAAGGTCAGAACTGGAGATAGTCGTGTGGTCAGGAAGCCAGGTCAAACACTGGAACAGGATACAAGCACAGAGTCAGGTTTCAGGGGACAGCTGCAGAACAAACCACAAGGACCTAGCACCTCTGGAGCATCTTTATAGGCCACTAGGCCCCAAAGCGCATCTAATGCGTGCACATTTGTGCACAATGTCCGTGATGCGCGCATGCGCATTGGCACACATCTTCTAATATTGGCAGCACGTCCCTGACACCAACTGCCCACCATCCCTGGGTTATACAGGTGAAGACTGAAGTCCCATTCACCTTCGCTGTTGCCAGTACTTCTGCTGGGAACCCTACACCATCTGTTCTGGCTAACTGTTTGAGAGTGAGGCCGACTGCCCCGGCTCCCTGGAACTCCTCAGTTGTTACTGATGCTGGGCAGAGTTTGGTAGCACAGTGCCCTGTTGCCAGTACTTCTGCTGGAAACCCCACACCATCTGCTCTGGCTAACTGTTGGGGAGGGAGGCCAACTGCCCAGGCTCCCTGGTACTCTGCAGTTGTTGCCGGTGCTGGGCAGAGTTTGGTAGCACTCTGCCCTGTTGCCAGCACTTCTGCTGGGTTTCTGTTAGTGGAGCCCGCAGGCCCATCAACATCAGATCAAGCTGCAGTTGTGAGGTGCCAATTGCATTCTCTCCTTGGGTCCTGATCTGCTGCTCAGGAGTGACTGCCAGCTCCTGGGCCTCCAGAACTGCCGCAGGTGTGAGGCAGAGATCTTGGGCCCTCTTTCCATTTGCCAGCACATCAGCTAGGTTGGTGTCATCATTCTGGGGTGCCGTCTGCTGCTGGAACTCCCTTTCACTGGTATTATCTGCCAAGTGCACGAACCCTAGTTGGGGAGGGGGAATGGCTTCTGCATCTCTGAAATCCATTGGGGAAGAGGATCCATCACGTTCTCACCTCGGCCCTCCGAAACCGCCACGGGTGTGAAGCAGGGGTCTGCACAACACACATTATCATAAATATAAACACAGGACACATTTACACAATAGCTACTCTGTCTGCTGACAGTACTTCAGCTGGGGGTTTGTTAGATGGTTCCTCCTCTACAGAAAAGTTGATTAAATCATTAGTCTCTGGAATTGCTGAAAATCCAAAGCATGGGCTGGTGATGCTTGGGTCCAACACTTTGGCAGCTGATGCATAATCTATAACATCGTTTGATGAACAGTCCATTAAGTCCATACATTCTGTAATCTGTGGTTGGAGAGATGAGCCGACTGCTCCATCTCCCGTATCCTCTTCCGGCTGCTAAACAGACGCACTCTTCCATCCAAGATCGTCCCGTGCAGAAACAGGATCATCAAGGTCAGTCAGCACTTTCTGCATCTGCCACAAGACCTCTGAGTCCATAGCTGTGGGTGCAGGTGGGCAAAGCACCCTGTTACTCTGCCACATTGCCGTCTCTTCAGCCAGGATTTCAGAGCTGTCTGCTGGTACTTATGGATAGTCACAGGTGAAGGGAGCCCAGCTCTAGTTCTGAGCAGAGTCTAGCAGCCCTCTGTAAGTGATCTCCAGCTCCTGTTCCTGAATGGCCAGAAATTCTATATCTTCCAGTGCCCAGTCCACATCTGAGACGTTCAGTATCTCTTCTCTGAAATCCATGATTTCCTCCAACCGCCACTCCAAGTCGCTCCACAAGTTATGGCCCTCTGTCAGCTTCACGTACGACAATCCCAGGCGCCATAGCCAAAGCCTTCCATTGGGCTGTCATCCTCTATCCAAGGGCATGCTTGGGATACATGCAACAGGAGGGCTCTGTAGCTCTTGTCCAGCTGCATCTCTGCCCAGACCAGCCTGCTTAACTCAGCTGTCTGCTCCTTGTGCTGTTTTTCTCCCAAAACCATCACCCGCAATCCATACTACGACCAGTACCTTTCCTGGATGGGGGAGAACTTTTCCCTGGGGACACTGCTCACGGGCTAGCGTTTCCTTCCAGAGTTTGCAGCGGATAGGATCATACCATCCCAGCAGAACCTGCTCTGATACTGGTCCCATGTGCTGTATCTTCATCTCTTGCAACCTCCTTCTGAATTCCTCTTCCATGGTGGCTGGTATCTGTACCTCTCCTCTCCTGTTATCTGGACCTTGGATCCAGGTGGAGGTTTGGATGTCCCAGACTGCAGGAAGCATCCAACTGCTTGCCACCAATGTACCAGATCTCTGTCACACTCCACTTGGGTGTGCCCGTCATATACCGATTCCTCCAGTCTAAATATAGGTATTAGATATTAGCCACATATTACAACCAGGAGGAACAAGGCAGGACTCATTTGGCTGCAATCTGGAACATGAACTGTTTTATTTGAGATCTCACACAAATATATACACCAGAATGGCAATACAAACTGTAACCAGAAACCTAATTAACATGCGCTAATTAACTAATCGTTTAGACAGCCTAGGTGACTCCAAGGCATGACTTTTCAGGACAGACTTGACATCTTTTAGCTCAGAAGACACAACACACATTATCATATATATATAAACAAAGGACACCTTTACGCAATAGCAGGCACTTATTACAATTAACAATAAACAGTGATCAATCCCCTCCTCAACCTAGTAAGCAACAGACTATAGTAGGAGTAGACTGTCCAGCTCCTACACAGTTCTAGAGGCCTGTAATCAGCTCTTTCAATTAACGTTGAGTTCAGAATCAAAGAAAGCAGGAATAGTCTTTATATATACCCTGGGAGATATTGTGGATAAATATTACTGTTACATTTAAGTAACCACTTTCGCATTGTCCACTAAACAGCTGTCCATCATTTTTCTCAGTCACCCTGTGCCCCTAATGGACACAGGGTAACTTAGACATAGGAGGTACACGGAGAGCTGAAACAAGGGTCCCCCAACCTCTTCAAGGATTCTGGGTTCCACGGGCCCTCCCGTCACAGGAACCTTACAGGCTAAGCTCCTTAAGGACAGGGACTGATGTGATTGTATGCATTGTAAAATGCTGTGTACATTGTCGGTACTATATAAACACCTCTAATTAAAAAAAAAATTGTCAGAAATAGTTTTACTTTCTGTAACCCAACTTAAAATACAGACAGTCTTATTTTTTCTTTTGTTTACTACTAATCCCTCCACCAGCCCCATGTAATGTAGATGAAGAAAGGAAGACATGTTTGAAGTCCAGCATGGGTGACAACCATGTCTCCTTCCACAGATACAGTGGAGTGAGTGAGTGTAGCCACCCTAGGGTAGGATGAGTGTTGAAAAATAAGAATTAAATCCTGGAAAAGTAAAAAGAATGCCGCCACCACATCTAAGAACTGATTATCTGCAACATATTACATGTTGTTTAGTTTAGATATGATTTAAAATCAACAAACATAACCAAAAAAATACATTATTTTTACCTAACAAACCATTTCTACACAAAAGAACAAAATGAACACTTCTATAATTCTTTATCAATATTTGGACAGTTAAGAGCAAACTTTGTTTGTATATCCGTACAAAAAAAAAAATGCTTTAGCCTTTGCAAAACGAACAAAACCACTCTTGTAGAAGTGTCACTTTTATACTGCTTGAGCACCATCTAATGGACTATTTTTAAATAGCAATTATAGGTAAAAAAATACATTATATAAACAGTGACCATAAAAAGGATTTAACCCCTTGGAGAATTTAATGTTATTGTCTTTAAACTTTGAATCAAAGTGGATTTATTTATTTACATATTTATTCTGTGTCTTTTTTTACAGTGATCACTAGAATCAGACGCTTCCGTGAAATCAGATCTCTGCAAAGTGATTTAAAGGAATTAATAATAATAATAATAAAAAAATACACAGTTGACTGCATAAACATTGCATAAGTATAAGCTTCTTTTTTTATGTCACACCTAACTTATCACTGGTGCAAAAATTGTGCAAATGTTTAACTGATTTACGTGTTGATTTTTTATTTATTTTTTGTTTGAAACTGAACAGTTAGTTTATTATGTTGCCTTTCCCTAAGGTCCTCTGTCTGCACCCCTTCCCTCTCCTTACACAATTACAAAAAAAAAAAAGAGAACTAAAATGCAACAAAGAAATACCTTGTTTTTATTTTATTTTTTTGATCTATGTTCTTGCCAGTGCAAGAATGACATAAAGTAATTGCATCCTGCGCATGCATAGAAACAGCTCGAGTCCCTAACAGTAAAATGATGGAGATCCCACAGCTTGTTTGTGCATGTGAGAGATCTCAAAAACTGCCCTCTGGGATGTCTGTCGTAGACATCCCAGGAAGAAGTGTATGAGTTCTTGTGCATGCACAGACATGCTGCAGGTCTCTGGCATATTACTAGCAAGGACCCAAGACATTTCTGCACATTTACAGAAAATGCAACACATGTGCAGACCCACTGCAAGTCTCTCTGCCAGATCCCATGGACCAGGCACTGATCAATGGCATGTGCCGATTGTGGATTCAAGGTGGCAGCATGGGAGAAGAGTGGAGTAGGGAGAACATGCAAGTCAAACAAGTCAAAGCTGGACTCCATGGACTAGTAAGTATATGTTTTTGTATTTTGTGCAAAGGGACATGTGCATTTTTGATTGGTAGGGCAATTTTTCTTTAATTAGTGTTAGGGCTCAGTTTAGTTATAAATCCCCTTGCTACTCCTATCATGTTACATACGCATTGCTGTTTGTTTGCCTTTAAATCATTTTCTCCCTAACTCACTCCGTAGCTAGGTGATGCTCTGTGTAGTTAGTTCCACCCTTCTTCTTTAAGCCAGGCCTGCCAGGCTGCATGCTCGGATAAGGGTCTGGTATAAATTTTGGGGGGACCCCATGCCGTTCTTTCTTATTTTGGCATGGGGTTCCCCTTTAAAATCCATACCAGACCCAAATGGCCTGGTATGGATTTGGAGGGGAAGCCCCACACAGTTTTTGTTTCAGAATTTTCTAATGCCGGCATTCTTTTGCCCACTATCATACCCTCCACAATCCTCTCCTGCATATGCTGTTGAGAATGATATCAAACTATGCATTCCAATCCTGAATATGAAAGCCTCTGTAATGCCCTATAGACTTCTTTCATGTACACTGCCCTCCTTCCTAACCCCTACACTCCTCTTCTGCACATACATTATATTGTGCACTCCTCTTCTATTTCCTTCTATCATATTCCATGCACTTCTTTCCTGCACATAATACCTGTGGCCATACCCTCTGTTCTGTCCATCAGAGGTTTATACTGTCTATTTGTACCTGTGTTGTTAAATTTACATGTATAGTGTGTAATTTACATAAGACAATCATAAGTGGTGTGCAGGCTCCATCTAGAATTGTTTGCTGGTATTGCTGCAGTTCTGTTTATTTGATTACTGTATGTGTAGTTAAGGAAGTTGTTAGTACACAGGGAATTCTGGGTAGAATCTTCACAGGAAGTGAACCAGCCACCATTTTTACAAGACATGTCTTTCTCAATCCATCGTCATCACCCCTTATGCTGCGTACACACGATCTAACTTTCCAGCGGACTTGGTCCGTCGGACAATTCAATCGTGTGTGAGCTCCAGCGGACTTTTTCTTCCCCAAAGTCCTGCTGACCCAAATTTTTAAACACGTTTTAAATGTTTCCGCCGAAAGTCCGCCGGACCCAGCTCCTGTTGGGAAGTCCACTCGTCTGTATGCTGGTCCGACGGACTTTCCAAATGAACGGACTTGCCCACACACGGACTAAAGTCCATTCATTTTGAACGTGACTTCAGGTACGACGGGACTAGAGAAGGAAGTCAATCTCGCCGCTTTCATCGGAAACCTTATCCGAGCACACAGCCCGGCCGCTCAGGAAAGGGGCTGAGGACGAGCGAACGCCCCCCCCCCCCCTCCTAAACGGTACCAGGCCGTATGCTCTCAACATGGGGGGTGGGTGTTTTGGAGAAGGGGGGCGCCCTGCAGCCCCCCTCACCCCAAAGCACCTTGTCCCCATGTTGATGAGGACAAGGGCCTCTTCCCAACAACCCTGGCCGTTGGTTGTTGGGGTCTGTGGGCAGGGGGCTTATCGGGATCCAGGAGCCCCCTTTAACAAGGGGGCCCCCAGATCCCGCCACCCCATCCTATGTGAATGAGTATGGGGTACATCGTACCCCTACCCATTTACCTGGGGGAAAAAGTGGCAATAAAAAACACACTACGCAGGTTTTTAAAGTAGTTTATTAGACAGCTCCCGGGGTTTCTTCAGACTTCGGGGGTCTTCTTCCAACTTCTCCACGCTTTCCGGTTCTTCTCGCCGGGCGCTATCTTCTGCTATTTTGCCGCTCTTTTGCTAGCGGATATCATTAAAGGGGACTCCCAGATCTCGATAAGCCCCCCGCCCGCAGACCCCAACAGGCAGCGGCCAGGGTTCTCATCAACATGGGGACAAGGTGCTTTGGGGTGTGCGCAAGTCCACTTGTTCGGAAAGTCCGCCGCTGCAAAGTCCGGCGGATTATTCACTGGACCAAGTCTGCCAGAAAGTCCGATCGTGTGTAAGTGGCATTAAAGAAATTAAAAAGTATGTTTTTACTATCTGATCCCATATTGTATATCGTTGTTTCTGTAATGTATGCTGTATTGTATGCAATATTGTTCTTATTGAAGTCTATTTCTGTTATTTGTAGTTTCACCTGGCTTGTTAAAATAAAACTGAGATCAAAGAAATATGGTATCTGAAGTTATTGGGACAGGTTTAACTTTCTGCTCCTAGAGACAGAACACCCTCCACAGTCCTGTCCTGCACATACTACCCTTGTTATACACTCTTCGTCTTCTTCTACACATCCTGACGGCAGTCCTACCCTCTACATTCCTCTTCTTCATATATTGCCTGTTGTCATAACCTGTGCAGTGCTCTACTGCACATACTTCCTACTGGTATACCTTTTACACTCTTCTCTTGCACATTTTGCCCACAATCATACCACCTTCACTCTCCTGCTCATAATCCTCATAATCCACGTCATGTGACATTACTCAAGTAATACCACTTTGCTACAATGTAAGTAGTGAGTGTACAGTTTATATAACAGTATACATTTTCTGAGTCCTCAAACTAACTCAACACACAGCCATTAATGTCTACACTGCTGTCAACAAAAGTTAGTACACCCCTAAGTTAAAATGGACCCAAAGTGTCAATATTTTGTGTGGCCACCATTATTTTCTAGCACTGCCTTAACCCTCTTGGGCATAGAGTTCACCAGAGCTTCACAGGTTGCCACTGGAGTCCTCTTCCACTCCTTCGTGACGACATCACAGAGCTGGTGGATGTTAGAGACCTTGCGCTTCTCCACCTTCCATTTGAGGATGCCCCACAGATGCTTAATAGGGTTTAGGTCTGGAGACATGCTTGGTCAGTCCATCACCTTTACCCTCAGCTTCTTCAGCAAGGCAGTGGTCATCTTGGAGGTGTGTTTGGGGTCATTATCATGTTGGAATTCATGGTTCCCTCAATGAACTATAGCTCTCCAGTGCCAGAAGCACGCATGCAGCCCCAGACCATGACACTCCCAGCACCATGCTTGACTGTAGGCAAGACACACTTGTCTTTGTACTCCTCACCTGGTTGCCGCCACATATGCTTGACACCATCTGAATTATTATCCAAATAAGTTTAACTTCGTCTCATCAGATCATGGGACATGGTTCCAGTAATCTGCTTGTCTTAAGCAAACTGTTTGCGGGCTTTCTTATGCATTATCTTTAGAAGAGGCTTCCTTCTGGGATGATAGCCATGCAGACCAATTTGATGCAGTGTGCGGCATATGGTCTGAGCACTGACAGGCTGACCCCCCACTCCTTCAACCTCTGCAGCAATGCTGGCAGCACCCATACATCTATTTCTGGATATGACGCTGAGCACATGCACTTAACTTCTTTGGTCAACCATGGCAAGGCCTGTTCAGAGTGGAACCTGTCCTGTTAAACCGCTGTATGGTCTTGGCCACTGTGCTACAGCTCAGTTTCAGGATCTTGGCAATCTTCTTATAGCCTAGGACATCTTTATGTAGCGCAACAATTCTTTTTTTCAGATCCTCAGAGAGTTATTTGCCATGAGGTGCCATGTTGAACTTCCAGTGACCAGTATGTGAGAGTGAGAGCGATAAAAAATTCAACACACCTGCTCCCCATTCACACCTGAGACCTAGTAACAATAACGAGTCACCTGACACTGGGGAGGGAAAATGGCTAATTGGGCCCAATTTTTTTTTTGGGACATTTTCACTTAGGGGTGTACTTTTGTTGTCAGTGGTTTATAGCCATATGGCAATATGATGGTGGCAAAGGGGTTTAGTTATCCTGATCTGATGTCATATGATGTGATCAGGATAACTAGCCAAAATCAGTGATCAGGACGTGATCAGGATAACTAGCAGCGCGGCGATCGGTGGTGTGATGTACCAGCCTGACACACCGCAACTCCAAACTAGGTAAAGAGTCTCTGACGGACACTCATTACCAAGTGATCAGCTGTGTCCAATTACAGCTGATCACAGTGTAAACAGGAAAAGCCGTGTATCGGCTTTTCCTCACTCGTGTCTGTTAGACACGAGTAGAGGAGAGCCGATCGGCTGCTCCTCTGACAGGGGGGGGTCTACGCTGATTGATTATGAGGGCAGCCCTCCCACCCCCAAGGATTCCCACTCAGGACCACCAGGGACACCACCAAGTCCACCAGGGTTGCCCACCACTTGTGACCACCATGGCCACCAGTGATGCCAATCAGTGCCCACAAATGATGCCAATCACTGCCCATAACTAATGCCTGCCAGTTCATGCCAATCAGTGATGCCCATAAGTGCCATCTATCAGTGTACATCAGTGCAACACATCAGTGTCCATCAGTGCAACACATCAGTGTCCATCAGTGCCACCTATCAGTGCCCATCTGTGCCCATCAGTGCCACCTATCAGTGCCCATCAGTGCCACCTTTCAGTGCCCAGCAATGCTGCCTATCAGTGCCTATCATTCCCACCTATAAAAGCCCATCAGTGCCACCTATCAATGCTCATCAGTGCTGCATGTCAGTGCCATGTTTTAGTGCCCATCAGTGCCACCTATCGGTGCCCATCAGTGCCATCTATCAGTGTACATCAGTGCCACACATCAGTGTCCATCAGTGCCACTTATCAGTGCCCATCTGTGCCCATCATTGCCACCTATCAGTGCCCATCAGTGCCGCCTATCAATGCCACCTTTTAGTGCCCAGCAATGTCACCTATCAGTGCCCATCAGTGCCACCTATGAATGTCCACCAGTGTCGCCTATCGATGCCCATCAGTGCTGTATATCAGTGCCACGTATTAGTGCCCATCAGTGCCGCCTATCAGTGCCCATCAGTGCCACATATTAGTTCCCATCACCAGTGCCCATCAGTGCCACCTCATTGGTGCCCATAATTGCCACCATATCAGTGCCCATCAGTGAAGGAGAAAAAATTCTTATTTACAAAGTTTTGGAACAGAAGTGAAAAAAAAAAAACTTAAAAAATAAATAAATGTGTTTTCTTTTATTTGTTTAGCAGAAAATGAAAATCCCAGAGGTGATCAAATACCACCTAAAGAAAGCTCTATTTGTGGGAGCAAAAATAAATTTTGTTTGGGTACAGTGTAGCATGACCGCGCAATTGTTATTCAAATGCTGCGTACATATGATCGGACATTCCGACAATGAAATCCTAGGACTTTTTTCCGACGGATGTTGGCTCAAGCTTGTCTTGCGTACACACGGTCGCACAAATGTTGGCGGAAATTCTGATCACCAAGAATGAGCTGACGTACAACATGTACGACGGGACTAGAAAAAGGAAGTTCAATAACCAGCGCATCACCCTTTGGGCTCCTTCTGCTAATCTCGTGTTAGCAGAAGTTTTGTGAGAGACGATTCGCGCTTTTCAGCCTCGTGCTTTTCAGATCGTTACTGCTCTTCAGTTTGTGCTTGTGGGTTAGTATCTGGTTTTCAGTGCGTGTAGTCAGTTCGCATCTGTTTTTCAGTGTGTGCTATTTATAGTACGCATTTTATTTTGCAGTGCGTTCTTGTCCGCTTGTTTCTGAATTTCACCTCGCTCTTCTCAGGTCTTTCTGATTTTCAGTGTGTTCTGTTAGTTCATTCTGACCAGCCGACCATTTTGAAACCATGTTGTCAGTACATACTCTTTGTAGAGTTTGTGCTGTGCAGGGGCTTGGTGTTGGGGTTCTTACTTTGACCCAAACCCAGTCCATGAACAGGATGAGGAGGAGTTTATGGGCGAAGAATTAGTTGCTCCAGCGTGACCAATTCTCTCATATGCCTTTGTTGCTGGAGATCCATGAGAATAATCCCGGTGATTTCAGGAATTATCTCAGGATGACTGACCCTGTCTTTTGGCTCTGCTGTCCCCTTATATTACGAAGCAGGACACCTGCATGTGCAAGCCATCACTCCCGAGCAGAGCCTCATCACCACCTTGGGATACTTGGCGATGGGGAGAAGTCTGCAGGAAATCAAGTTCTCGACAGGCATCTCTTCCCAGGCTCTGGGAATCATTATTCTAGAGACCTGTTCTGCCATCATTCAGGTCCTGCAAAAGGACTATATTAGGGTAAGTTTTATCCTTTAACATCACATTATATGTATTTAAATAAATGTATTTTTTAAATAAATTTTATTTTAAACTGAAAAATATTTCCTTTGATTTACTGCTTGTGTTTCTTTTAGCTGTCTCCTAGGCTCTCCAATGTGTTTATTTTTTTTTTTGGGCCATTATTGGTAATTTCTTTGATACATGAGGTGACAATCTCTTCTTCAGCTAACTATTAATTTATGTTGTGGGTCTGCTACACACACACCTTCTTTTTGTTGTTAATGTGTGTAATGCAATAATGATAATAATATTTATCATTCTCAGCACCCTGAATTCATGTTTTGGAGTGACGATAATGGCCTTATTGATGCAAATTATAAAGCACTGTGGGTGTTATTTACTAAAGGAAAAGGAGGCTGTTTACCAACTTCTGTTTTTTTTTTATGGAGCTCCGCCTACTTGAGCATGCATTGCACTTTGTCTGATCGGAATTCTCTACAAACAATCGGACAAAGTCCGATCGGATCATGTTGTCGGAAAATTTTATATCCAGCTCTCAAACTTTGTTGGTGGGACATTCCGATGGAAAAAGTCTGATGGAGCCAACACACAGTCGGATTATCCGACAACACGGTCCGATTGGACATTTTCTGTCAGAATGCCGACTGTGTGTACAGGGGATAATACTTGTGGGTTGTGCTTATTGTGATAGGAAGAATCAATAGTTCAACAGTTTTAATAGTTGGTTAAATTCATAGGAAAAATGCACAGGCTGAGGCTCAGGCTACAAATGCCATTAGTATTTGGATTCTGGAACAATAACTGTGCCGATAGAGGTGCAGATATCAGTGCGGCAGTCCTCAGACTGAGACAAGCAAGCTGTGTCTGAGCACTCTAAATAGTGAGTCAGTTGATGAGCGAGCCAATCCTCACAGGTTGTTTGGGTAATGCTGGTTAGTCTGCCCCATTAGCTGTATGAAAAACAGTTGAGGGCAGAATTCAGATCGTCTCTCGGACGCGGAGGCGTGCGTCGTAACCTCGCCCCTCAGGGAGTGATGACGTCATGCTCCGGCGCATCACCGGCGAAGAGAAAGTCCACCACCTGTGTTAAAAAAACACAGTGGGGATAGGTACAGTGGGGATGGAAAGTTTGGGCACCCCAGGTAAAAATGTGTATTAATTTGCATAACGAAGCCAAGGAAAGATGGAAAAATCTCCAAATGGCATCAAATTACAGATTAGACATTCTTATAATATGTCAAAAAAGTATTTTATTTCCATCATTTACACTTTCAAAATGACAGAAAACAAAAAAATGGCGTCTGCACCCTGCACCCTGCAGAATTTATAGCATGCACTGCCCCCTTTGCAAAGCTGAGACCTGCCAGTGTCATTGATTGTTCTCAGTCATCGTCTGGGAAGACCAGGTAAAGTCAATCTCAAAGGTTTTAAATGGCCAGACTCATCTGACCTTGCCCCAACAATCAGCACCATGGGTTCTTCTAAGCAGTTTAGAAAACTAAAACTGAAAATAGTTGATGCTCATAAAGCTGGAGAAGGCTATAAGAAGATAGCAAAGCGTTTTCAGATGTCAATATCCTCTGTTCGGATTGTAATTAAGAAATGGCAGTCATCAGGAACAGTGGAAGTTAAAGCAAGATCTGGAAGACCAAGAAAAATATCAGACAGAACAGCTTGCAGGATTGTGAGAAAAGCAATTCAAAACCCATGTTTGACTGCACGATCCCTCCAGAAAGATCTGGCATACACTGAAGTTGTGGTACACTATTCCACTATAAAGAGATACTTCTACAAATATGGTCTTCATGGAAGAGTCATTGAAGAAAACCTCTTCTACGTCCTTACCACAAAAATCAGCGTTTGAACTTTGCAAATGAACATATAGACAAGCCTGAGGCATTTTGGAAACAAGTTCTGTGGACCGATGAGGTTAAAATAGAACTTTTTGGCCACAATGAGCAAAGGTACGTTTGGAGAAGAAAGGGCACAGAATTTAATGAAAAGAACCTCTGTCCAACTATTAAGCATGGGGGTGGATCAATCATGCTTTGGGGTTGTATTGCAGCCAGTGGCACAGGGAACATTTCACAAGTAGAAGGAAAAATGGATTCAATAAAATTTCAGCAAATTTTGGATGGTAACTTGATGCCATCTGTGAAAAAGCTGAAGTTAAAGAGAGGACAGCTTCTACAAATGGATAATGATCCTAAACACACCTCAAAATCCACGGGGGATTACATCAAGAGGCGTAAACTGAAGGTTTTGCCATGGCCTTCACAATCTCCTGACCTCTATGGATAGACCTTAAAAGAGCAGTGCGTGACAGACAGCCAAGAAATCTCAAAGAAATGGAACACTTTTGTAAGGAAGAAAGGGCAAAGATACCTCAAACAAGAATTGAAAGACTCTTGGCTGGCTACAAAAGCGTTTACAAGCTGTGATACTTGCCAAAGGGGGTAGTACAAGATATTCACTCTGCAGGGTGCCCAAACTTTTGCAGACACCATTTTTTTGTTTTCTGTAATTTTGAAAGTGTAAATGATAGAAATAAAATCTAACTTTTTTTGACATATTATAAGAATGTCTAATCTGTAATTTGATGCCATTTGGAGATTTTTCCATCTTTCCTTGGCTTCGTTATGCACATTAATACACATTTTTACCTGGGGTGCCCAAACTTTCGATACCCACTGTAGAAACTCCTCTCTGCACATATGGCCTGCATGGACACAAGGGGAACCCCGTCATCCATTTAGCCATGCACGGGTGCAGCCTACCCATCTGGTGTTTGTGAAAAAACTTAATTCAGGCATCCAGTGACCAAAAAGGGGCCGGAGGCCTGAATAGGGGGTGTCTACAGCAGCCATGGATAGATTACATAGTACACAGAGGGGGGTGGCTGGAGAGAGAGGGAGGCACCCATGCGCCCTCATGGATGCACTGCTGCTGGCTTGTAGCTAAACTGGCAAGGTGACCAGACAGCGGCCGACTGGACACCTGTATGGATATTATGATCCCTGAAGAGGTGTGTGTTGTCTCTGCTGGGTGGCACTGTGGTACTGAGCAGGGTGCCTGGGCTGAACGGTGGCAAACCACGTAGTTGTCATTGTTCCTGACTCCCTTCAGCCTCCTGTCAGCTATCACAGTAGTCTCAGGAAAAGCGTGGCTAGCAGGTGCCTCTAGACAGTGTGGCTCTCTTATTTTCAGATGGAGTTCACCACACAGTTCTGTCACCTCTCCTCCACTCTCTCTGTAGTGCTGTGTGGAAGCCTGTCCCTCAGTCTTTCAATCACCTCAGTCTCCGCTGTCTTCAATCACCTCAGCACTTCCTGAAAACTCCCCTTCTTCCCAGTGTCCTCTCTGTCTCCTCATGTTCACGAAGGAAGGGACGGCACCCCCCTATCTCCACCTTGTGTCCAAAAGGAGAAACTGCATGTTTGGTTTGATCAAAAAGTCTTACATTATAATCTATGCATGTCCGGAATGGGCCAATGATAGAATGCCTGTTAAATATACAACTATATACATCAGACCAAAATGAGGGACAAATGAAGAGGAAAGATGGACAGAGGGACTTTTTTCCAAATCAGGGACAGTCCCTTGAAATCAGGGACAGTTGGGAGCTATGTATCTGTATGGACATCATACCACTTCCTAAAACTCCATCTTTCAAAAACGGAGCTCATAATATTTCCACTCCGCCCCCATGTCCCTCCTTGACTTTTCCTCTGCCAGCATCTCCAACCATCAATAATACGCTGACATTTGTTCTACTTTAAGGTGAGACTATGTACAAAATCAGTAATGACACACATGATGCAGTCTGTTAACAGCATTACCACAGCAGTTTTTGCTTTCCTAATTCCCCCTGTACCAGTTGTATCACCTATTATTATTATTCAACTCTACCAGAATCAGCTGTCCAGCAACAGTGGCAGAGTTGAATCCAAGAATATAACACTTGCAGGAGTTTTATAATCGGGCATATTTTATTCATATGGTTTAAACCTTTTTTCCATAAAATGAAAAAAAAAAGGTTGCTTAAATAGCGTTGGTTGGGCTTTAATTTGTTTTCTATTTAAAACCATATGTCCATCTAAAGCTAGCCATACACTGTTAGAATTCTTGCAGATTCCTCTGAATCAGCCAGAATTTTAACAGTGGGTGACCTGAACAACTCAACAAGAGCTGGTTACTCAATCAACTTTCATTGAAGGAGCCAAGCTGAAAATAGTTGGCCAAACAGTGCCTGCAGCCTATCAGCTGCAGGCACTGTTCAGATGTTCTCATAGCCTGTGCTAGCACCTATCAGAAAACAATAGCATGGCATTGGAACTTTGTCCATGCACACGTTTCGGTGAAAGGAGGAATTTGTTAGATTTGTTCAACCCACTGTTCCATCTAGTGACCATAATACAATTTAAAAAAAAAATGCGTGGGGGTCCCCCTAAATTCTATACCAGGCCCTTCAAGTCTGGTATGGATATTAAGGGGAACCCCACACCAATTTTTTTTTTTAAAATGGCGTGGGGTCCCCCCAAAAATCCATACCAGACCCTTATCCGAGCACGCAACCTGGCAGGCCGCAGGAAAAGAGGGGGGAAGAGAGAGCGCCCCCCTCCTGAACCATACCAGGCCACATGCCTTCAACATTGGGAGGGTGCTTTGAAGTAGCCCCTAAAAGCACCTTAACCCTATGTTGATGGGGAGAAGGGCCTCACCCCCACAACTCTTGCCCGGTGGTTGTGGGGGTCTGCGGGCATGGGGCTTATCGGAAACTGGAAGACCCCTTTAACAAGGGGATCCTCAGATCCCGCCCCCCGTGTGAATTGGCAATGGGGTACAAATGTACCCCTACCCTTTCACAAAAAAAGTGACAAAAAGTTAAAAAAGACAAAAGACAGTTTTTGACAAGTCCTTTATTAAATTCTTCTTCTTTGCACTTCTTCTTTCACCTTCTTTCTTCTGGTCTTCCCTCCATGTTGTTCTTCTTCTCCATCTTCTTCTTCCTCCGCTCTTCTCGTCCCGCATCTTGCTCCGGCTTCTTCTCCGTGCATCCGCACGATCCGCCTTCATAGGAGTCTTCAGCAGTGTGATGCTCCACTTCCTCTAACACTTCGTAAATAATGGAGGGCGGAGCCATCCGGTGACCCCACCCCCCTCTGACACATGGGGACTTCCCTATGACTTTCCCCGTGTTGTCAGAGGGGGGCGGGGTCACCCATAAAGCACAATTCGCACATCTCCTTAATGTTTTACCAGTTATCAGTTTCCAAACTCGCATGCAGAATGTAAATAATGCCCCTCCAAAAAGAGGTCTGCACAGCTTCCCCTCCTGAGTGGGATCCAATTTGAATCCTACTATAACTGAAAATGAAGGGGCTTGATAGTGCTGGATGTCCTTCAGCAAGATAATGAGATGGGGCCTATCTGACTTGCTGCAGCTTCTAATGCACACAGTGTGCCATGGCAGAAACTTACAGCAGAGTAGCCTGTATAACTGTGATTGATGGTAGGGTTGGAGTTCAGCTTTAACCACTTAATAACCGCCCTATAGCCGAATGACGGCTTCAGGGCGGTTTCTTAACTCTGGGAGGCCGTCATATGACGTCCTCCCAGAATTCCGCTCTCGCGCGCCCCCTGGGGCGCGCACTCGAGAGCATCCGTGACCGCCGGGTCCATAGGACCCGGCGCATCACGGATCACAGTAAACGGCCGCTCGTCACGGCCGTTTACCACGTGATCGCTCCGTCAAATGCTCTGTACCGATCGGAACAGCGGAGGGGGAAGAGATCGGTGTCAGCAGCGATGTGGGCTGCATCTGCAGTGCCCACATGGCTGCTCACCGAAAATTAACCCCTCAATTCCCTGCAAAAACTCTGCAATACCCTGCCATTACTCTGCATTACTCTGCATTACTCTGCAATACCCTGCATTACCCTGCATTACTCTGCATTACTCTGCAATACCCTGCAATACCCTGCAATACCCTGCAATACTCTGCAATACTCTGCATTACCCTGCCATTACTCTGCAATACCCTGCCATTACTCTGCATTACTCTGCATTACTCTGCATTACTCTGCAATACCCTGCAATACTTTGCATTACCCTGCAACACTCTGCAATACCCTGCAACGCTCTGCAACACCCGCCAATACCCTGCAACACTCTGCAATGCTCTGCAACACTCTGCAATGCTCTGCAACACCCACCAATACCCTGCAACACTCTGCAATGCTCTGCAACACCCGCCAATACCGTGCAACACTCTGCAATGCTCTGCAACACCCTCCAATATCCTGCAATGCTCTGCAACGCAATACTCTGCAACGCCATACTCTGAGATACCCAGCCATACTCTGATATACCCAGCCATACCCAGCCATAGTCGGTGATACCCTGCAATACCCAGCCATAGACACCCCCCCCTCCCGCCGCCCTCCGGTGCTTCTACCAACTCGCCAATACTATCAAATCCAGAATCTTTTTTTTTTTTTTCAGGCTTCCCAGCTTAGAGGTGAGATGTGGGGTCTTATTGACCCCATATCTCACTGTAAAGAGGACCTGTCATGCCATATTCCTATTACAAGGGATGTTTACATTCCTTGTAATAGGAATAAAAGTGATCAAAAAATTTATTTTTGGGGAAAAAAATGTCAAACTAAAATAAATAAAGTAAAATGAACAATAATTTTTTTTTTTTTTAAAGCGCCCCTGTCCCCATGTGCTCGCATGCAGAAGCGAACGCATACATAAGTCCCGCCCACATATGAAAACGGTGTTCAAACCACACATGTGAGGTATCGCTGCGAACGTTAGAGCGAGAGCAATAATTCTAGCCCTAGACCTCCTCTGTAACTCAAAACATATAACCAGTAAAAAAAAAAATTAAATCGTCGCCTATTGGGATTTTTAAGTAGCGACGTTTGGCGCCATTCCACGAGCCTGTGCAATTTTGAAGAGTGACATGTTAGGTATCGATTTACTCGGTGTAACTTCATCTTTCACATTATGCAAAAATTGGGCTAACTTTACTGTGTTTTTTTTTTTAAGCACAAAACTGTTTTTTTTCCAAAAAAAAGCATTCGAAAAATTGCTGCGCAAATACCGTGCGAGATAAAAAGTTGCAACGACCACCATTGTATTCTTCAGGGTGTTTGCTAAAAAAACATATATAATGTTTTGGGATTCGATGTAATTTTCTAGCAAATAAATGATGATTTTTACATGTAGGAGAGAAATGTCAGAATTGTCCTGGGTGCTCCAGAACGCCTGATGGCGCTCCATGCATGTTGGGCCTCTGTATGTGGCCGCACTGTGTAAAAGTCTCACACATGTGGTATCGCCGTACTCGGGAGTAATAGCAGAATGTGTTTTGGGATGTAATTTGTGGTATGCATATGCTGTGTGAGAAATAAACTGATAATATGACAATTTTGTGAAAAAAAAAAAAAAAAAAAGTAAAAAAATCTTGATTTTGCAAAGAATTGTGGGAAAAAATTACAACTTCAAAAAACTCATCATGCCTCTTACTAAATACCTTGGAATGTCTTCTTTCCAAAAAGGGGTCATTTGGGGGGTATTTGTACTTTTCTGGCATGTTAGGGTCTCAAGAATTGAAATAGGCCGTCAGTACTTCAGGTGTGATCAATTTTCAGATATTGGCACCACAGCTTGTGGACTCTATAACTTTCACAAAGACCAAATAATATCCACCAATTTGTACTTATTTTTACCAAAGATATGTAGTGGTATAAATTTTGGCCAAAATTTATGAAGAAAAAATTACTAATCTGCTAAATTTTATAACAGAAATGAAGAAAAATTCATTTTTTTACAGAATTTTCTGTATTTTTTCTTTTATAGCACAAAAAATAAAAAACCCAGCGGTGATTAAATACCACCAAAAGAAAGCTCCATTTGTGTGAAAAAAAGGACAAAAATTTCATATAGGTCCAGTGTTGCATGACTGAGTAATTATCATTCAAAATGTGAGAGCACCGAAAGCTGAAAATTGGTCTGGTTATTAAGGGTGTTTAAGTGCCCAGTGGTCAAGTGGTTAATTCCTCATGGGCCCTGCAAAAACATTGCCTAATAAAATATGGTCTCTGAATCAGATGATGATCACAAAATGTTGACAACAGCACAGGATATACGGTACATGTCATTAGGGTAGCTTTTCATTTCATGGCTACTGAAACTATGAACTTTAGATTTTTATCACTGTGATTTCACAAACATGTTTTTATGAAGCAATTATGCCTTTGCTGATTTCAACTTTCATATTTCTGTAGAAACCCTTGATATTAAGTAAACAAGACTATCATTCATTTTTTCCTGGAATATGTTTTGCCCTAGTTATGAAATATAAAGTGGGGGTCATTTACTATAGTGCTGAGCGCTAATTAGAAGCAAAATTACCGCAATTGTGGTAATCAGCAATAAGATGCCTCAATCGCAGTAATTAGCGCTAAAACAGAATTCACTATAGCGCTGGTGCAAAATTACTCCCAAAATAGAATTTACTATAGCTCTCAGAAAAAAGATAGTGCCCAAACCCTTACTTTTGTTAGGACCTTGAGAATTGCACATGGAAATAATGTTAAGAGCATAATATGATCTCCTAAGTGCTACTAAAATATGCAGTATATTTTTTAAACACAATCTGCTTTTAAAATGTGTGAAAATGTGATTTCTACACTGAAATATCTTTAAAAGTCTGAGAAGAGATAAATTCCCTGTCTCTTTACAACTAGGTGCCAGCACAACTGAGTATGCTCAGACATGCAAACTACTCTCATTTTAACTCCCATGCCTTTTTTTACCAAGAGTTATAGTAAATATCAAAATGAGCGCTGGGTTAAACAGCATTTTTTTGGGTTTGAAAATGAGAGTTCTGTAGTTATTGATTCTAATGGTACAATTATAACTTCCCCAAATAAATCATTTTCTTGTTGAGATGACATTTATTTTTCTCTTCAAAAAATTGTCCTTGCAGCAATGTTGCTTCTTCATCATCTATTTTGATTTTAAGAATGGTAGAATGTGTAATGTTTTCATGTTTAAAATTTAAAATGAGGCACAATTTTGCATGTTTTCTTATTATTTTCAAATGATCCTAATTTGAGCCCAGAAAATGTGATATGCAAAACAACATCAGAAATAAAAATTTAATTCCTAAACATTAGAGGGTAACATCACTATTCTACACTCACACACCAATAACCACCAAATATCACAGAATAAATCAAGAAGAATAACTCCTACCTAATTTTCCACTGCCTATATGTCCAAAGAAATGCAGTATTTCTGTGTATTTACATATAGGAGGGTACCACACGTGGCAGCTCAGTGTTAGCTCATCTGCTTAGTAGCACTGAGGGTCTGGGTTCGGATTACAAGCATGCTACTTCATGTAGAGAAGTTGTCTATTCTCCCTATATTGTTAAACATAACTCCTGATGCAGGGCCTTCCCTAGATTATGTCTAAATTTAGTATTTATGTGCAGCAGGGTTCCACCAACATTGCAAATTGTGTGATATATTTTCATATGTTGTCCATGGGTAAGAACTCTAATCAGCCTTAACATTTCCCCACCAGCACTAATTGCAGCCTCTTACCAAGCCAAAACCCACAAAATGACAGCAGTTCTCAAAATGCTGACAGTAATCAGCCATAACCAGCCTTGAAAAAAGATGGCATATGCCAGAAACAGGTTGTTCACTGGCTCTCTGGCCCTCAACACTACATCTGCATTGATTAACTGCTTGAACCCCTGGGACTTATGACTGTTTTACAGCACAGAGATGTAGCTGAAAAACGAGGCCACACGGTGGCTAATGAGTTAGCACTTTTTCCTAGAAGCCCTGAGTTGGAATCCCAATCCTGTTACCTGGCTAGAGGTTTGTATGTTGCGATGTTAATGTTTCTTTTTCATCAGCAATAACATTTTTGATGGGTTTCACATTATGGAACCCCAAGAAATTACATTATAAATAAAGCAAGTGTGGGTTTGCACCAGATCTAGAACTGGAGTGTTTTGGCCCAGATATGGATGTCTAATGCCGCATACACACGATCAGACTATCTGGCGGACTTAGTCTGGCGGATAAACCACCAGAAAGTCTGCCGGACTTTCCGAACGATCGGACCTGCCCACATACGACCGGACTTTTCCGGCGGACTAGGTCCGCCGGACTATGGCGGGAGTCCGCCGTACTTTCGAAATGAACGGACTTGCCCACACACGGAAGAAGGTCCGTTCATTTTGAACGTGGCTCCAGGTAACCAGGACTAGTGAAGGAAGTATTTATGATAATGCACTAGGTCAGTGTGCCTTCCTTTTTTGTTTTGTTTTCTCCAGTATTTGAATACCCAATATACTAAGGAGGGCTGCAAGACCTTTTTGACACTACCTTCTAAAACTGTCGGTATCACACTTTGAAGACCCAGACACCAGAGTGCAGGAGAAATTGTCTTTTTCTTGTATCATTCTGACCCCAGCATTATTCATTCTTATCCCAATCATTTTTGGCCACTGCTGTCTATTCATATGGAAACCACTTTGTTAAAGCAGAAATTTTTGATCAATAATATCTAGTTAACATCATTCTATTTTTGGATACAAATATGTTCAACAATGCTATACCTGGGTAAAGCTTGGCTCCTCCACATCTTCTTCCTGTGTAGAAGGACCAGGGTGGACCACAGGAGCTGTGGCCTCAGCCCATGTGGAAGGAAGCATTGAGAGTGACGGACATAGTTCAGTTTGGTCAGACAAAAAAATGCAGGCCGTGGTAGTACCACAGCCTGGGGACATATACGTCATCTTCTGATGCTCCCGATCTCTAGGATTCCAGGACCTTCTTGCGTTCCCTATTATATGTACTACGAAGGCTACAAATTTGGTCTTTAAATAATTGATGTCTACCGTGGGTACAGAGGCTTCACCAATTCCAACACTTTCTCCATCGCTGCCTTCCTCTTGATTTTATTAGCGTAATCCCTACTCTTCACTTTCCATCGACACGACAGCTCCCGGTACTGCTTTATAAATTCAGGCAAAAAGTCTGGCTCAGTGAATTTATTCATCATTGTCAATTCAATTAGCAGATGCCCGCAAGACAGAACATGAGACAAACCATAACGTCAGGCTTAACTCATAAATAATCTGGTCCCAATATAGGACTCGATCTAAGCAGTATAGGCCACTAACCACCGATGCCCCAATTTACAATTGTACCTTCGTTTTATGTCTTCTTTTGGCAATGTCGATTGTTCATCCTCCGCTCCCAGATCGTTCCTATGGTTGTTAAATCAACCACGCGCTATGGCTTTCTATACACTGCGCTTGCGTTAAACTTCGCTCTCAGTGTGTCATGACGCTGCGGCGTGACCATCTCTCTTCTGCATGCGACACACACAGCGTAACATTCTGGAGGGACAACATGTTGCATTCTGTGAATTCTGGAAATTCTATGCAGCCCCGCGGTGGTGGAACATAAAGAAGCCACCCCGGTGAGCAAGGGTGAGATGGTGTAGATAGTACGCATCCTTGAGAAGCACAACTATGATTGCAAGCTGCGCAACTACGAAAGGCCCAACAGCCGAAAGGACCTCATTTTGGAGAAGGTCATCACCATTTTGGAGGGTGAATTTTTGGTGCAACGAACAAAGGACCAGATCCGAAAGCAATGGTCTAATCTAAAGCACTGCGAGCAAGAGCAGATGGAGTCCATCTATCACATAATCAAAAAAGTAAGCAATATTTGTATCTAAGCAATATGTACTGTATATGTGTAAATGAGTCTGTGTATATGCTTTCTCCAAGTAGGTGTTGAAAATTTGAGATAATGTTTTCTCTAATCTTTGTCAGATTTTATTTATTTTTTTTATCTTTATTTAAGGAATGCGGTACAAATAATGCAGTTTCATAACAAATTGTTCACCAACAAACAAAAAAAATAAAAAAAAATTTTTTTTCGTGCCAAACCAAGGAGACAGGAGATCATCAACGTCCGTAGTTAATACTCAATAAGATCAGAATTCACAGGGCTATCAACCCTATGTGGCAACCGGAAGTCAGACATAGTCATAACCCTCCCCTTAAAACTTTTTGTAATAAATCCAAGCCCTTTCCACCCCCCCCCCCCCCAAAAAAAAAAAAAAAAAAGAGGAGGGGGGGCCCGCCTGGCCCGCTGTCGAATGGTAGAGTGGGACATGAAAAAAGGGGGGTAGACCGTTTGCAAATCAAGGCGGTACTGTGCCCCTGTGGTAGGCCGCTACTCATCATCACTTTTTTTGGGCTTGCATTTCAGAAAATGCACTCGACGTGGTACTTAGCCCAATGGATTGGGATCGCGGTGCAATGCCCTATATGTCCCGCATTCCAAGGGTATTTTTAGTATAAGGAGGAGAAAAAGAGATAGAGATAGGGAATATAGAGAAAAAGACGGAAGCAGGGGGTACACAAGAGGGGAAGGGGTGGGAGGGGGACAGACTTCGTCAGGGCCCGCAGCCCCGGCCATGATCAGATCCTCAGATGTAAGATTTGTATTCGTCAAAGTATCGGAATATATCCCAGTGTGTCCAGCGTGCATTGTGTTCTTCCTCACGGTCCCCTAAGGCAGCTGTAAGTTGCTCCATCCGCTGTATGTCGCACACTCTGGTGAACCACAAAGATACCGTAGGTGGAGACTGTTGCTTCCATACACTGGGAATACAAGCCCTTGCCGCGCTCAGCAGATGCCGCAATAAGGATTTGCTGTACTGCTTACACGACATTGGGGTAAGGTTTAATAATATAGCTGCTGGATTATCCTGTAAGGAGATATCTGTGATTTTTTGAATGATCTGCAAGACCTGTCTCCAGAACTGGGCTAGATCCGGACACTCCCAGAAAATGTGGAGCAGTGTGCCATTGTGGGTGTTACATCTCCAACATAAGGGGCTAAGGCCTGGAAATATGGACGCCAGAACTGACGGGGTCCTGTACCAACGCGTCAGAATCTTGTAGGTCATCTCCTGATATTTGCTACACAAGGATGATTTGTGCGCAAACAGGAGAATACGTTTTTTTTGATCCTCCGTGAATGTGGTATGGAGATCCCGTTCCCACCTCCTCAAGTATGGAGGGTCAGCTTGCGACGCGTGAGCGAGTAGGAAAGCGACCCCCTTATGGGCCCTTCTCCCGAACATAAGCCCTCAAAGGGAGTCAATTGTCTGCGAAAGCAGCCGCTGTCTGGGAGTGATCGGAGGAAGTGTGCAAGTTGTGTAATCTTCCATTTCCCCAAAATTGAAGAATTAAGGACAGGATATACGCTTGCCGGGTCAACCCACCCCGTGGAGCCGAGAAAAGTAGAGGCTCTGACCAAGCTCTGATCCGATTGGAGTCTAAATGATCTGTCCGATACTCCTGGTGGGAAGTCCGGGTGTCCTATTATGGGCGTCAACGGAGATGGGGAGCCGGCCGTCCCCGCGATTCTGAAATATGTGCGGAGTGCCCGCATGGTGGGTTCGATTAAAGGGTGCGGCGAGGAGAATCTGGATAAAGGGGACCCACTCCAGGGTAGCCCCGCCAGGGGAATCGATATAGACTCCTGCTCTAGTCGTACCCATAATTTTTGGGGCGAATGTCTGCACCAGTCCACAACTCTATTCATATGGACTGCTGTGTGATACAGGGCAGGGTCAGGGAGCCCAACCCCCCCTCTAAGTTTCGGTCTCTGTAGTAGCGAACCCTTAAGCCGCGCTGGTCCACCCTGCCAGACGTACTTAATAAAGAGCGAGCGTAGTTTGCCAAAGAAGCTACGCGGAATCCCCACTGGTAAAGTCTGTAAGAGGTAAAGCAATCGCGGCATAACGTTCATCTTTAAGACATTGCATCTACCAAACCAAGAAACCGCCAAATTTCTCCATCTGTCTAAATCTAGAGAAATACTATTTAGTAATGGCTGAAAGTTGAGTTGGTAGATAAGTCTCGGATCCGAGGGAATTTTGATACCTAAATACTTGATTGCTTGGGGGGCCCTGCGAAAGTGAAAGTTGCCACTAAGGCGATCCCATTGGCTAGGAGGGAGGGAGACATTAAGTGCCTCTGATTTTTGAAGGTTGATTTTGAAGTCCGATAGATCGCCATATCAGTGAATTTCCGAAAGGAGGATCGGGAGAGAGGTATGTGGATCGGAAATATAGAACAAAAGGTCGTCCGCATAAGCAGTGATTTTATGGTGATATGAGCTTGTTTCTAGTCCCTTGATGTCAGGGTTAAGCCGAATATGTTGCAATAGGGGTTCCAACGAGAGTATGAAAAGAAGCGGGGAGAGTGGACATCCCTGCCTCGTTCCATTGTGTATATTAAAGGATTTTGAGGTGACCCCATTTACCCTGACCGAAGCTGTAGGGGTAGAGTAAATCGCCGAGATCCAGGACAGAATGGGGCCCGGCATCCCAAGGCATCTCAGAGTAGCTAGGAGAAAAGTCCAGTTCACCCTGTCGAACGCCTTTTCGGCATCCGTAGACAGAAGGATGAATGGAGTGTTTAGTTGTTTGGCTCTAGCAATAACATTTATTGTCCTGACCGTATTGTCCTGGGTCTCTCTATTGCGTATAAAGCCCACCTGGTCCAGAGGGACTATACGCTGCAGGACTGTCCCTAGCCTTGTGGCCAAAATTTTGGTGAACAACTTCAGGTCGCAATTCAATAGCGAGATAGGCCTATAACTCGCACAAAGAAGTGGATCCTTCTCCGGCTTGGGGATCACGGTGATGCTAGCCTGTAAAAGATCTTGTGGCATGTGATGACCCTCCAGTATTGCATTGAAGGCGGCCACAAAGTGAGAGGCCACCTGTGCTTGAAAGATTTTGTAATACGCAATTGTGAACCCGTCAGGGCCGGGTGCTTTTCCTTTCGGGGATCCCGCTAGGGCACCCGCCAGTTCTTCCACCGTTACAGGCTGCGATAGATGTTCCACCTCTTCCGCATTGAGGGAAGGCAAACTAGCCGCCTCTAGGTAGGCGTCTAGCGCCGCTCCCCTATCCTGAGTCCGAGCACTCAACGGGGAAGAGTGAAGATTATACAACGCTTCGTAAAAGGAGCGGAAAGACTCCGCCATAGCCACTGAATCGTGAATTCTGTGCCCTGTGGGGGAGGACAAAGCCGATATATATGACAGATTACGTTGAGTTCTAATGGCATTCGCTAAAGTTCTGCTACATTTGTCCCCAAATTCGTAGAACGTTCTGCGAGTTTTCATAAGCTTAAGCTTGGATTGGAATAAGGAGTGTTCTCTTATTTGTTCCCGAAGTTCAGTAACTTCAGCTTCCAGGGCTCGGTTTGGTTGTGCTTTATGACGTTTTTCGCAATCGTGCAGCTTTGAAAGCGGCTCCGACAGCACTTTCGCTCTGGCCACTTTAAGTCTGTGGTCGTGTTTAATAAGCATTCCTCTAATGTAACACTTGTGCGCCGACCATATAGAAAGGGGATTAGGGACCGAATCCTTGTTGAGATCAAAGAAAAGTTCCAGGTGGCGCACTATATCCGCCTTCACCTCAGGGTCTTGGATGAGCGAATCATTTAGTCGCCATGTAGTGGAACTACGTGTCCGATTGTGTAGTGCTAGAACCATAGATATCGGCGCGTGATCCGACAACGCGATGTGACCGATCTGGGCATTAGTTACCAGTGGGATCGTGGCGTGAGAGACTAGAAAGAGGTCAATTCTGGAATATGATCCATGCACCGCTGAGAAAAAGGAGTAGTCTTTCTCCTGCGGGTGAAGGATACGCCAAATGTCGACTAGCCGATGGGAGTGTAACAACTCCTTAACTTGAATTCGGGATCTCTGGGATAAGGCCGAGCTCCCCGATGAGGAATCCCTCCGAGGGTCGAAGATTAAATTGAAGTCCCCCCCCACCACCAGAGTACCTTCAACAAAGGAAGCCAGAGCGGAGAGGCAGGAATCCAGGGCTGAAAGCTGGTCCACATTTGGTAAATATAAGTTAGCCAGAGTGTACGTTTGCGAGTGAAGCTTCCCCTTAATGAAAAGGTATCTACTCTCCTGATCTGTGTGAATGTCTATCAGCTGCCAAGGCACAGTTTTTGCCAGGAGGATACACGTGCCCTTTGATTTTGATGTAGGGGACACACTGTGATACGCTACCGGGAAATGCTTGCTGTTCAGTTTTGGAATCTTATCGGCCCGGAAGTGGGTCTCTTGCAGAAACACCACTTGGGGTCTTTGCCTCCCCAGTTCTGCTAGACAACTGGACCGTTTTTCGGGAACATTTAAGCCCCTCACGTTCCATGATACAAACTTCAGTGACATGTTAACCGCGTGAGGCCGGGCTGTCAGACCCTACCGCAATCAGAGACAGATATTAGGATGGGGAAGGGGAAGGCGGGGAGAGGTGGGAGGTTGGAAAGATCAGGGGAGAAAGAGAACAGAAAGGGAAAAAGGGATACAGAGAGAAAAAGAGAAACGATAAGTACAGGGAAAGAGAACTAAGCTCCGTGTGGAGAACTACTGCCTGATCGGGCAGTTCGGGCCTATTGGGGGGAGAAGTAGGGCACTTCAAGAGTGGAGACCCCGAAGCACGAGCCCCCCAACAGCCCCCCATGTAAGGCGGTCCCTTTATGGAAGCCGCTATGACAGGTTAGGCTTCTCAATTTAACGAAATAAACATAGCTATTACATCAGTGCAACGAAAACAAGGAGTGTTAACAAAACCTTAAACAATAGTACGTCATGGGTCTCCAGCAGGGGAACTCCCCCCCCCCCGCGACCCCCCGATTCATGGGAACAGACCTCGGTTCCCCCCGACGTCCAAATGGAACCCCAGCACTGGCATCCCACCCCCAGGCCGGCGGCCAACAGTAAACCCAGGACAACCATAGTATCAATATGATAGTGGCAAGAGGAGATCCCCCGGAGGCCAGCCCTCGGCACCGCGCCCCGTATACTAGAAACAGGGCTACCACTGTAAAAGTGGCGGGTGCACCGGCTGACCCCCCCGGGATCCCCCCCACCCCTGAGCTCAACAGAACTTCACCAGAGTAAAATGCAGTAACAAAAAAAAAAAAAAAGGGGAAACCACCCCCCCATCCCAAAACCCTGATCCGGAGTAAAAACAACAGGGGAGCCAGACTTGCGGCACACAAGAAGTAGATGAGCGTATCGGCCAGGTGTCTGCCCCTCGATCTCCTCCCTCGCACAGTCTGTGGTAGCACCCCATATCGGGCCCCTCTTCTACCCCGGCTACCTTGCACAGGTGTGCACAAACTTAGAGTCTGGTTGTTGCCAGGATGGCTTATAATCCCTGGTAGTTCAAGCCTGAGCTACTGACTCCTTAAGGTTTCCTTCCATAACGGCTAATGTCCCTGAACCGAGGCCATCAACCAGGTGGGATACAGTTGGTTCCAGGATCAACCCGCAAGTCTATGCAACTGAGGTAGGGGGAAGCAGCAGAAACAGAGTTAAGTCAAAACAGTACTTACGCCCCTGAGGAGCCCGTTCAATCCGGCGATAAGCCCCTCAGAGCCCAGGAGGCCACAGGAACTTACAGCTCGCTGTCTTGTGGGGCCTGCGGTCTTCTGTTTCGGGGTCCCCGATTGCGTCTGGATCTCTGCGGCCTTCCCGCTGAGTCAGCCACTGGGATGGTGCCAGTTGGAGGAGAATCCACTGACAGCCAATTGGGTAGCGACACCGAGGGCAGTTCCAAAGAATTCAGGAAAGCAGGGACCTCCGCCGGGTGTCGTAGGGTGTACGAGCGGCCGCCCCTCCTCGCAATAAGGTGGAAAGGGTGGCCCCACTTGTACATGATCCCGTGCTCGGTGAGCTTCTCCAAAAGTGGTTTCATACATCGTCGCATCTGAAGGGTCCTCCGGGAGACGTCGGGCAAAAGAGTGATTTGTGCTCCGTCAAAATCCAATTGACCTTTGTGCCAGGCCCGTTGTAAGATACTTTCTTTGAGGGAGTAGTTGTGCAAGCAACATAAAACGTCCCTGGGTCTGTCTGCAGCTGGCGCTCTGGAGCCCAGGGTCCTATGCACCCTGTCAATTTCAATGGACGTTTCCGATGGGCGCTCCAGGTAATTATTAAAAATGGCAGTAACGGTCGCTTTGAGGTCCGCCTGGTGGGTGGCTTCCGGCAGGCCACGAATCCTTACGTTGCGCCTGCGATTACGGTTCTCCAAGTCATCTACCAGTAGATGCAGCTGTGCGACTTGATCTTCCACCTCCCTTCTCATGAGATTTTTTTTTTTTTAAAGATGAAGTAAAATATAAACCAGATATGATTTTTTATTTTCATATTTTGCCCTTTTTTTAACTATTTTTTCTACTCTTCTTTTTTAGGGAAGGACAAAAAAATGAGGCTACAGACAAGCCACCAGAGGGGACAAAGGGAGGCTGCCCTCGCCCGGGCCCCAACAGGGGAGACAACAAGGCCATCTTCCCCCCAAAATCGTAAGTGACAACTTCAAACACACTCATTTAGCCACCGACAGGGGTGATTTTATGTGGGCCATAGGCCATGGGCTTAGGGCAGAAATTAAGGGGAAAAAACACTTTCTGGTTGCTGCCTGGCTCATCAGTGCCCATTAATGCAGCCTTGCCAGGGTAGACATGGGTAGACGTGAGGCCCTGGGGATCACAGTCACACGGAGTCATGCCGGCTAGAACAATCCTCATATATCCCCTATCCCATAGCAGACAAGAGGCGTGGGGGGCAACAGCATGAGTTTTTCAATGTTGGCACTTGTCCAGTTTTTGTCCTCTGTAAAATGACATCACCTTACTTTTTTTATGCATTTTTCTATGATACAAACCCCAGTGCAGCATGGTGCAGTCCACTAGTCAGGAGCAAACATTGTTCCAAGCGCAAAGTTGGTCAACTAATGCAGAAAAATGTATGCTACACACATGGGACTTGGGGTGGCTTAATGAATGGTGTATTGTTTCTTTTTATAGGAAAGTGAGTGTGTTCAGCTGAACCAGGATGTTGCTTTTGTGGCTTTGGATATGACACCTGGACCCAGCACAGACCTTCCACTTGTTGATTTAACATCCCCTGACGCAAGTCAAACAGAGGGCCAAAGAGATCCAGGAGTGGGAGAAACTGCTTGTGAGTCTCTTGTTTGCACAAGTAAGTATTCTTTGAATCTGGCTTCAAATGTGTATACATGTCAAGTGTTTAGATGTCCAAAGCAAACACCCACTCCACGCATTAGCAAAGTATGTAGTGCCTTAACATTAGCATGGAGAAGCAAGTGGTGGAAGGAGCTGGCAGTGTTGCTAGGTACCTGAGTTTTGTAGACCCAGGCACCAGGGCCAAGATTACAGAGTAGTTTCAGTGCGTACATTCTTAGTAGTGTAGGTGTCTGAAGGGCAGGAAGGTTGCAAGCAACAGTAGACTGGGTAGATTAGAATTTCCCCAATGTAACTAGTAACTTAAAGTGGTTGTAAACCCTTACAACACACTTTGACCTACAGGTAAGCCTAGATGAAGGCTTACCTGTAGGTCCAAGAAATATCTCCTAAACCTACACTGTTTAGGAGATATTTGCCGAAAGACAGGCACCGCTGTCTACGGCACATGCGCACATGCGTCAACGGCGATATGCCACGTGTGGCGGCTTCCGTGTGTATGCGCGGGAGTGACATCATCGCGGCTTCGCCGAATGACAGCGGCGGAGCTGCGAGACCCACTGAGAATATGGATGTGCTGGACTACAGGGGACAGCGGTGACATCGCTGGCTCCTGTGTCAGGTAAGTGACACATAATGGACTACTATGCGATGCATAGTAGTCCATTATGCTTTACCTTTGCAGGGAATGAAAGAGGAAGTAAACTCATCAGAGTTTACTTCCTCTTTAACCATAATTCACTATGTAGGGCCTCGGGCACTTGACCATCGTTCCTTTAATACTTTTTTCTCTTCTCACAAGGACACGAACTTCCAAGATGCACAATTGGCTGTATGAGTGCAGATATGATGCAGGTTTTGAGTAATCTAGAACAAATAAAGGAGGCTGTCACTGCTTACAGAGAAGAATATGTCAATATGTCGACACGCTTGCCAAATTTTAAGTTCATCTGGCCTGAAGTTTTATTCCACTTGTTGGCTCCTATTTGCAGTTTTAATATTTCACATGTTTTTATTACTTTTAAGCCCTGGTTCACATTGATGCTACTTTGCAATCGCACTACTTCACTTGGTAGTCAGTGCAATTTCAGGTGCCACTTGATAGACATTTGTGTGGCTTCATGCCCAGATGTCTATTGAAGTCGCACCTGAAATTTGAAAAAGTAGTGCAGGAACTACTTTTGAAAATTGGTGCTAAATCAGTGTTGCACCAATTGAAACAGTGCCATTGCCTCCAATAGGCTGCAACTTGTCATGCAATTTTATTTATCAAATCGCATGACAAATCGCTCCAATGTGAATCAGTGTTTAGCCACTCCACTTCTCTAGGTGCACCACAAGGTCCTGTTTTCTTTATTTTCAGCAGTATAAAAACAACTGTGTGAATTACTAACCTTAAAAATTACATCATCACCTGTGCCAAAAGCAAAAAATATAGAAAATATGACCTGGAAATGGAGAATTGGGAAACACTGCCCTAAGTAATGTTTTAATTGTAACTTTTCTGTGTTTTTAAGAATGGCAAAGCCAAAAATTGAAGATGCACACGAATTGGGCCAAACATTTTTTTCCCCTCATGATCCCATGACTAAAATGTGTCTTTCCCTACATCCTATTTGCTAAAGCCACAAAACACACAGTGAGGGTTATTTCTGAAAGGCCAATCCACTTTGCTCTACAAGTGCACTGTAAATAACTGCCACTGTGTCAACATGTGCTAGCTCCCATCATGGGGTATCAATGGACGTGTTTCCAGGGTGCAAACCCTTCCTCTCAGCTACTTTAGTTTTGAGGAAGTGGTTGCACCCCCCAAAACGTGTCCATTGATATCCTGTGATGGGAGATAGCAAATGTTGACACAGTGGCAGTTATTTACGAAAGGCAAATCCACTTTGTTGACACTATGGAGGTTATTTACTAAAGGAAAATCCGCTTTGCACTGCAAGTGCACTTGAAAGTGCACTGAAAGTGTGCTTGGAATTAAAGTAGATCCGAGGGGGGACATGCAAGGAAAATAAAAAACAGCATTTTAGCTTGCACATGATTGGGTGATAAAATCAGCAGAGCTTCCACTCATTTCAGATCTACCCCTTAGAAGTGCACTTGCAGTGCAAAGTGGATTTGCCTTTCATAAATAACCTCCACTGTGTGTTTTGGGGCTTTAGAAACAAACCTGTTTGTACCTACGCACATTTTAGGCAGGGGATGATAAGGGACATTTAACAGTTAACCCTCTACATGTACGTGGCTTCAAATTTTGGCTTTTAGAGGAGTCAGATCAACCCATCTGAGGAAGGCAACATCCACACAGTCTTGGGATACTAATGTCTCATATGGCATTCACTTTATCGAAGTTGAACTTTTTAAGTTGGGGGATGTGTATTTTATGTTTTCAAAGATGCCTGTTTAGCCCCAAAAAAGGCAAAATAATGGCAAACATACAACAAGATGTTGGTTTGTTCAAAAACCTTTTAGAATGCACATGTGAATGTGCTTGGAGTAAAAGGTTTTTTACTAGACAATGTGTGGCTTTTTATTTCAATGCTCAATACCAGTGTATTTGTTAAGTTGGTGTAGTTACAGTGACAATGTGCTCTAAAATGTGGCAAACTCAGGCAATTTTATGACCTCTAAGAAATTAATTAAAGGAGTTGAAAGGGCCTAATATTTTTAACATTAATGTATTAGCTACATTAACAATAAAAAACATTGTGTATGTGTAGCAGACCCACGGCACAACATAATATATAGCTGAAGAAGAGATTGTCACCCCATGTAGCAAATAAGTCAATATAATGCGTGCAGGCTGGTGATCCACATAAGGCTGGTATAGCAATCCCAGAAGAAACAATACAAAAAAGTGGCCTTATGCGATTCGCATAGCCGCTACCCCAAGGGATATTTGAGATATACCAAGCCGTGAAACAGTGTAATATCAATAAATTTATTAATCAGAAAAGTGTATTTGATACATAACAAAAAACATATACGGTACTGGCAATACAAAAACAAGTTGCTAAACCAATTAGAAATGGTATCAATAGTAAACTTGCGACTTAAGTAGCTTTGGAGAAAAATGCCGACATGTTTCAGACCAACGGTCCTTTTTCTTAGGCATATGATTTATCTCATGTGTACAGATTCTAAAAGTACAAATGTGATTGAAATTAGTACAGTAAAATATACATTTAAATGTACAAAAAGCTTGCAAAAAAAAATTGTACATAGTAAACTATTTGATACATACCAGCCAAGCATTAACACCAATAAATACCAGCAGGGGGTGCAAGTATAGTATTGTTGATGATTGCCACAATAATTAAGGCAGTGCCTGATGTCAAATAAGCGCTTTGATGGGGTGGTATTAGAATTGAGCCAAAAATGTCAGAAGCTGCAATGAAAACCAGCTCTCTCAGCTAGGAAGGTATGGGAAAACCTAACCCAGCACAGACACCAGCATAAAGCAGCATTGGTGGATAGTCTAGACAAAAGAAAATATAAATAAAATAAGTATATGGGAACAGATTGCCCCCAGGCATAAGTATAACAGATAATCCCAGGCATAAGTATGAGTAGGGTGCAATCACTCACCAAATGTTACACAGTGTATAGATCCAAAGCGGCATGTGCATGCCTTTTATCACCCAGTGGGGTGATATGAATCAGCTGTGAGTGGGAGGACCTGGACCGCAATCACAGCTGATTAAAGCAACATTGGTGGATAGTCTGGACAAAAGAAAATATAAATAAACTAAGTATATGGGAACAGGTTGTCCTCAATAGGCATAAGTATGAGTAGGGTGCAATCACTCACCAAATGTTATACAGTATATAAATCCAAAGCGGCATGCAGCAGGCAGCATACTGACTGCAGCCTGTGCATGCCTTATGTCACCCAGTAAGGTGACATGAATCAGCTGTGAGGAGGAGGAGCTACACCACAATCACAGCTGATGCTGGTGGGGCCGGTGGGCGTGCCTGTTGGCACATAACTCAGCGGTCGCATAGGGAGCTCTGACAGAACGGCGCGAGACGCGGCCCCGCCACATAGTGGGCGGGGTCGCGTCCCACGTCACGATGTCACCGGCGCGCGGGTAGCCCTGGACGCAGCACTCCCTGCTGGAGCGCAAGCATACCATGGCGGAGTAAAACGACCCCACCAATTGGGCTATAAGACTGCGCGCCACCCACTGACGATGGGGGGGCGCATGTCTCCCGCGTGTCGGGTACCACAGCAGCTGTTATGGACAAAATGTGCAAGAGGGAGGTAAAAATTGTGTGAGCAGAATAGAAATGCAAAACGATGGGATTACAAAGTGAGCAGTCTACGCAGGCGCCCCCTAATGGACCATGACGGTAGTATCAATCAAGCGGGGAAAACGCTAGCCAACTGCCAATATAGATGTGTGTATATATATTTTCAATAACCCCTTGGTGGCGTTGGGTGATGCTGATGGCCGGAAAAAACATGATGTTTGGATATAAGGGTAGCTATTAACTCTGAACAGAATACAACATATTTGAATGAGTATAACAGATGATAATGACTGAACAATGGAAAAAGAGAAGATACAAAAGTAAAATAACAATACTTAACATGAGTAATATGAGTGTGTTATACATAGAAGATTAGCATGATAATATTGCTACCCTAAAACGAAATATTATATGCAAAAATTAATACAATTATACAGATATATGTCAGCAGGATCAGCAGGAAGGTGCATCAAACAGCAGCTATAGTATCAATATGGTGCTGATAGACCAAAGGTCAGCAATCATATAATGTATTGAGTTGGTTAGAGGTCAAGCTCACACACCCCCGATTGAAAACCTTCCAAAAAGGGTCTAAAGTTGAAGGCTTCATTGAGGCCAGGTGGTGAGGTGGCATTAAGGTGAAAAATCGACCTTAATTCACTGAAGTAGGAGTTTATTGTGATCACCTCCTCGAATGCTAGGAGGGATATGATCAAGGGCTAGGAAGCGTACATGTGGTGTATGATCAGAGTGGACCGTGGCACAGTGTCGGCCTATTGGGAGATCGGGATTTGGTATTGATAGTGGTAATGTGGCGGTAAATACGTTTCCAGAATGGTAATTTGGTCTTCCCAACCTAAAAGCAGCCACACTCACAAAGTAGAAGATATTCGACCCCCTCTGTGTGGCAATTGACATAGTGACGGGGATTAAAAAATTGTTGATTGGGTAACATAATGTTGTGAACGGTATTAATGTATTTGCAATACCTGCAGTTACCACAGGGATAAGTACCTCGTAGTTTAGTAGCAATGGAAGAAGTATGTGAGTATTCACTATGGACCAACTTGTCGCGGATAGAGGGGGCTCTTCTAAATGTGAATAGTGGCTGGGTTGGAACAAAAGGTGCAAGATTGTGGTCTGAGGTTAGAATGTGCCAATATCTTGATACTATATTTTTGATCTGCTGATGCTGCTGACAATATGAAACAATGATCCAGGGGGGAGAACGTGTGGTGGTGCGTTTTTGAAAAAGAAGGTCGTAGCAATTTTTTGCCTTGGCTTTCTTGTATTCCATTTTTAGAGTTTTATTAGAATAACCCTGGGCAGAGAGCCTCTCTCTAAGTAAGATGGCTTCTTGGTTAAATAGTTTGTCAGTAGAGCAATTACGTCGTGCACATAAATATTGTGCATAAGGGATAGATTGGAATTGGGGCTTGGGATGAAAACTATCCGCAGATAGAATGGTGTTCCCGGCAGTGGGTTTGCGAAAGAATGTGCTTTGTAAATAACCCCTCTGGTCTTTAGTAATAGTCAGGTCCAAAATGAGATCATTGAAGTACTGTATGTCATAGTAAATTTTAAATTAAGTTTATTGTCGAGATTTAAGAATTTTAAAAATTGATGTAATAGTTCAACTGAACTGTTCCAAAAAAACAGAATATCATCAATGCAGCGATGCCAGTTTGCCACGTGACGACAAAACTGGGACATATTAGGATCAGAAAAGTGAACGTTCCCACTCCCCCAGGTACAGATTGGCATACGCCGGGGCAAAACAGGTGCCCATGGCGACATCCTGCACCTGGAGGTAATGGGAACGCCCAAAAGAAAAAAAGTTGTGTGTGAGAATAAATTCCAGTGATTGTAACAAAAAATCGGAGAGTGCTGGCGAGTATTGCTGAGAACGTGTCAGAATCTGACGAATAGTCTGAAGGCCTAAGTGATGGGGAATGGAGCTATATAGGGCCTCCACGTCGATGGCACTTAGAATAGTGCCACCATTGACTAGGAGGCCATCCAAGACTCGAAGTAGATGTGTGGTGTCTTGTATATATGAAGGTAAAATAGTAACAAGAGGTTGCAACAGTCCTTCAACATACTTACTGAGATTATCAGTCAAGCTGCCACGGCCGGATACAATAGGTCGGCTGGGTGGCTGTGTGGGGTTTTAGTGCACTTCAGGAAGTGCATAGAAAGTAGCTTCTCGAGGAAAGGCCGTTCTAATAAAATCTTGAGTAGATTTGTCAATAACGTGTTGATGAAAGGCTTGGTCTATTAGACTATAAAGTTGTTGGGTGAATTCTTGAATGCAAGTATGGGGTATAATTCTGTAGCATGCAGTGTCAGAGAGGATAGCAAGGCACATTGCTTCGTAATCAGATTTATTTTGAATTACTATGTTGCCGCCTTTGTCGGCGGGTTTGATAACAATAGAAGAATTCATTTTGAGATTCTGGAGGGCAAGATCTTCATGGTATGTAAGATTTCTATGGTGTTTGGAAGTAGGTTTGAACTGGCATAATTCATGGGTAACCAATTTGAGAAATAAAGCTGCATTAGGATTCGTGCTGAGGGGTGGATATACACTGGATTTCTTTTTTATAGATGTGTGTGGTTTACTAGTTGTTATATCTGCATCGCATCGATATCCGCAAAAAATGCGGTCAAGGGTGTTGATTAAGTCGGTAGTTGCGTTTTCGTTCCAGAATATCAATAAGATTCTGAACTGCGGATGCCTCAGAAAAAGTGTGAAGTGCTTGTATCAATTTTTGCATATAATATTTAGTTTTAGGGTAGCAATTTTATCATGCTAATCCTCTATGTATAACACACTCATATTACTCATGTTAAGTATTGTTATTTAAAGGGGTTGTAAAGGTAAATGTTTTTTCACCTTAATGCATTCTATGCATTAAGGTGAAAAAACATCTGACAGTGCCTGCGCCCCCAGCCCCCCATTTTACTTACCTCACCCCTCGAAAGTCCCGCGCTTGTCCCCCGACGTCCTTTCCACCGTTCAGCCTGGCCGCTGGTTGGCTGGAGTGGATGGATGGAAAGCAGCGCAGCCATTGGCTCGCGCTGCTGTCAATCACATCCACTGACGCGGAGCGCCGGGGGGCGGGGCTGTGTGATACAGTGAGCGGCTATGGCGGCCGGCTGTATCACGGAGCGCGCCCGCAGATGCTTCTCACCATGCGAGAGAGCTCGCATGAACGTGAGAAGCACCTGCGGGAGGAAGCCGAGACAGCCGCAGAGGGACCCCAGAAGAGCAGGTTCGGGGCCACTCTGTGCAAAACGAGCTGCACAGTGGAGGTAAGTATAACATGTTTGTTATTTAAAAAAAAAAAAATTCACTTTACAATCCCTTTAACTTTTGTATCTTCTCTTTTTCCATTGTTCAGTCATAATCATCTGTTATACTCATTCAAATATGTTGTATTCTGTTCAGAGTTATTATCTACCATTATATACAAACATCATGTTTTTTCCGGCCATTAGCATCACCCAATGCCACCAAGGGGTTATTGAAAATATATATATTGCTATCATACACACATCTATATTGGCAGTTGGCTAGCATTTTTCCCGTTTGATTGATACTACCGTCATGGTCCATTAGGGGGTGCCTGTGTAGACTGCTCACTTTGTAATCCCATCGTTTTGCATTTCTATGCTGCTCACACAATTTTTACCTCCCTCTTGCACATTTTGTCCATAACAGCTGCTGTGGTACCCGGTGCGCGGGAGACATGCGCGCCCCCATCGTCAGTGGGTGGCACGCAGTCTTATAGCCCAATTGGTGGGGTAGTTTTACTCCGCCATGGCACGCTTGCACTCCAGCACGGAGCGCTGCGTCCAGGGCTACCCGCGCGCCGGTGACATCATGACTGACACGGGACGCAATCTCACCCACTATGTAGCGGGGCTGCGCCCCGCGCCATCCTGTCAGAGCTCGCTATGCGGCCGCTGAGTTATGTGCCAACAGGCATTCCCACTGGCCCCACCAGCATCAGCTGTGATTGTGGTGTAGCTCCTCCCACTCACAGCTGATTCATGTCACCTTACTGGGTGACATAAGGCATGCACAGGCTGCAGTCAGTATGCTGCCTGCTGCATGCCACTTTGGATCTATACGCTGTGTAACATTTGGTGAGTGATTGCACCCTACTCATACTTATGCCTGTGGATTATCTGTTATACTTATGCCTGGGGACAATCTGTTCCCATATACTTATTTTATTTATATTTTCTTTTGTCTAGACTATCCACCAATGCTGCTTTATGCAGGTGTCTATGCTGGGTTAGGTTTTCCCATACCTTCCTAGCTGAGAGAGCTTGTTTCCATTGTAGCTTCTGACATTTTTGGCTCAATTCTAATACCACCCCATCAAATCGCTTATTTGACATCAGGCACTGCCTTAATTATTGTGGCAATCAACAACAGTACTATACTCGCACCCCCTGCTGGTATTTATTGGTGTTAATGCTTGGCTGGTAGGTATCAAATAGTTTACTATGTACAATTTTTTTGCAAGCTTTTTGTACATTTAAATTTATATTTTGCATGTAGAAAATAAGGTACATTTGCACTATCGTAGAAAATGGCCAAAATTAAGGAAATTTGACATGTGAGAAACTAGGAGACAGATAAGAAACACAAACAGTAGTTCAAATGAATTAGGAGTTTAGGATCAAATCAAACATTTATTCATGATCAGCTAGAGTTTGCTGCCAAGCCACTCCCTTCTAACCACAAAATAGTCCATGTATTGTTTCCAGATGTCTCTGCATTTTGAGAGGGCAACCCAGCACAGCCAGTTTCAAGAGCCGGCATCACTTCCACCGACTGATGAGATGCAGCCTCTTCAGCTGGGCCTGACACTGCAAGGTCAACATCACTTTGCACTAAGTCAAGGTAGCTGCTTGCATTCCTCTGTAAATAATTGTACAGGATGCAGCAGCACAATACAACATGGTTGATTTTGTATTTGGCCAGGTTAATCAAGGTTAAAAATAGCCTGAACCTACTGGAAAGGATGCCAAAGGTGTTCTCAACCCTTCTGGCACGAGAGATAATTAAATATTCTCTGCTCTGGGGTGAGGTTCCTCATAGGAAAGGGCTTCATAAGATGTTACCCCCCAGAGCAAAGGCCTCATCTGCCACAAACACAAAATTGAGGTCCTCGATATTGTCCTCAGCAGGTGGCGAATGTAAGGTGCCATTCTGGAGCTGATGGTAGAATTTGGTCTGCATAATCACTCCTCCGTCAGAGTTGCGGCCATTCTTCCCAACATACAGTTGTACAGGAACCCATAATTCGCAGACACTACTGCTGGCATGACTATGCTGAAAAAGCCCTTATAATTAAAATAATAGGAGCCCGAGTTGGGTGGTGGGACAATCCTGACATGTTTGCCATCAACAACACCACAGTTGGGAAAACCCCACTGATGCTCGAACTGGGCTGCAACATCCTGCCATTGCTGTGGGTTGGAGGGAAACTGTGGAGTCAAAAAAGAAAAAAAATTATACTTTTGAACATAACATTGCAAGCAGATTTGACGCAAAAATTCTTGGCCAATATAAGCGTTACATTTAAATCAGTATTTAAAGACAAAAGTATGAGGTCAACTTATCAGATTCCTCACCCCCTCTGGTGCCCCATTCTAAAAATGTTATGGTGGGGGGGTAATGGATGCATTCAGCTCTTCCATGAGAGCTGAATGTATAAATAATGTGTGATACTTTGGGCAGCCCCTCCTTACGTAAACTATTGGCAGCCCACTGGACAGGTAAGAAGTATCATAATTCAAAAATATGGATACACACTTGTCCAAATTGAAGCACATTTTGACATTCATAAATTACCTATCAAGATAATAGGAGACAAAAACTTTCAACAGTACAATTTGAAGGTATTCAGGCAGACCCTTGCACAACATGCTTTGGTGAATTCACCCAGAAATATGACCACAAAAGAGGTATAGTGTGTATGGGTTTTGCAAAGCCAGCAGATAGAGTATTGGTATTGGTTGTCTTTGGGGGGAGGGTTCCCAATGAGTTTGTGCCACAAAAAAATTGCCTCTTGCACTCTGCCTAAATTTGAGGACAACAATAACATTTGTACACATTTTAGGGGGTGTTTAGGGTAAGCACAAAAATGTAGCTGACAAAATACATTAAGTTACTAGGCTAGGTGTGTATGGGCCCAGGATAGCATGCTGGGGAGGTTAGTGAAGGAAAATATGCATGAAGGAGCATTAAAAAGCTTACAGCATGCATGAGGACAAAGAGGATATTCACAGCATATTACAATAATGGTAATTATGGAATGAAGAAATTAATAAAATACATTAGCAAATATTAAATACATAGAATGTGATGTTAAAGGATAAAAATTACCCGAATATAGTCTTCTTCAGGACTTGGATAATGGCAGAACAAGTCTCTGGAATAATGAATACCAGAGCCCGGGGGGAGATACCAGTAATAAACTTCAGGTCCTGGAGACTTCTCCCCGTTGCCAAGTACCACAATGTGGCTATGAGCCTTTGCTCAGGAATAATGGCAAGCCGCATGCATGTGACCTGCTTCTTAACCACTTTCAGACCGGACCATTTTGCTGGCTTAAGACCAGACCACTTTTTGCGATTCGGCACTGCGTCGCTTTAACTGACAATTGTGCGGTCATGCGACATGGCTCCCAAACAAAATTGACATCCTTTTTTTCCCACAAATAGAGCTTTCTTTTGGTGGTATTTGATTACACCTACGGTTTTCATTTTTTGCGCTATAAACAAAAATAGAGCGACAATTTTTAAATAAAACACATTATTTTTACTTTTTGTTATAATAAATATCCCCCAAAAATATTTTCCCTCAGTTTAGGCCGATACGTATTCTTCTACATATTTTTGTTAAAAAAAAACCCACAATAAGTGATTATTGATTTGCTTGCGCAAAAGTTTTAGCGTTTACAAAATAGGGGTTAGTTTTATGGCATTTTTATTATTATTTTTTTTTTTTACTAGTAATGGCGGCGATCAGCTATTTTTATTGTGACTGCGACATTATGGCGGACACATCGGACATTTTTGACACATTTTTGGGACCATTGTCATTTATACAGCAATCCATGCTATACAAATGCATTGATTCCTGTGTAAATGACACTGGCAGTGAAGGGGTTAACCAGGGGCTGGCAGTGTAGGGGTTGTTGTTGCTAGGCAGAATGGGGAGATGCTGTTTACAACGGCATCTCCTCTTTCAGCCGCCATGTGAGACGATCGCGGGTATCTCTGCTGCGATTGAGTCTGTGGGTCCCGCGACCAGACTCACAGGGGTCCTGACCGGCACGCGAGCGCGTGATGGCAGGGCACCATTTTAAAATGGATGTACCTGTACGCCAATATGCCTGCTCGTGCCCTTCTGCTGACGTACATCGGCGTGCGGCCGGTCGGGAAGTGGTTAATATAGAGGGTCAGCAATGCCAAGAGACTGTAAAAGCAGGGGTCTGTCATCTGGAGATAATTCCTAAAATGATCAGGATTATTCTCCTGGAGCTCCCAAAGCAAAGACATATGAGAGGGAATTGGTCACAATTAAGCAACCAATTCTTGGTCCAAGAACTCCTCCTCCTCCTGTTCCTGGACTGGACTTGGGTCAAAGCAATAACTCCAAGCCCAATGATAGCATGAACTCTCCGATGTGAACGCCACATAACTAGTAGGCGAACGGCCGTTCAGAATTTAACTGACAAGCATGACCTGAAAACCAGAAACAAACTGACAAGCACCACCTGAAAATCAGAAATGAACTGAGAAGCACAAACTGAAAATCAGAAACAAACTGACAAGCAAGAACTGAAAATCCGAATCGACACTCACCAAACTTCTACCAACACGAGATTAGCAGAAGTAGTCCAAAGGGTGGCGCATGACAATTGAACTTCTTTTTTATCGGCTCATAGTACATCTAGTACGTTACTACATTCAGGATTGTTGGCCGACAATTGTGTGCCAAGACAAGTTTGGGCCAATGCGCTTCGGACTAAAGTCGAAAAGTCCACGGTTTTGTTGGCAGAAAATCCGATCGTGTGTACAAGGCTTAAGTATTTTACAATTGCATATATGCTATAAGGCCATTATTTTATAGAGATAGCTGTGCAAATGTTCAAATAGAAAAATGTTTTTATTAAGGACTAAGGACAAGTGAAGTTTTATATAGCTTTTGGATTAAATAGAAGGTTCTTTACCCAGGTGAAGGCTTGTAATGATTCGTATTATGTTCAGGATTGGATTTATAACGCCATATCTATAATTACCACTCCTAGTTTTATGGCTGTAAAAACACTTTCCATTGAAATTGTACTTAAATTACTTGACTGTTTATGTGCATATCCGCACATTTCTTAAAGCGGTTTTGTACAGAAAATTGCAAGTTCATCTTATTCAAATGGCTTTGGAACATAGATGCAGTTATGACCATTAAAATAAAATAATATGCAGTATTTACCTTTTATTTTTAATGTTTATGCCGACTTCCGGGCTCTCCTCCCGTGGGAGTAGGCGTGTTTATCGGCTTCGCAATGGTCCCTGGGAACTTTTTTAGCTATTTCCCAGGAATCCGTGGGGGACACAGTCAAGCCGAAATTGCCATTTTGAAAGTGGGCAGGCAGCTCTATCAGCCATTACCACTATAGCACATGAGGCAAAAGGAAGGAAAACAAAGAGGACACTCAATGAGCATGTGCGAGATGGAGCGGTGGATGCTGGGAGCTCAGTGTCATCGCATCCAGGAAGTAAATGCCTGTGGGCTTCAAACGCCCACAGTGAAAATGGAAACCGCCGGACTGCTTTTTTTAAAGTTTTCCCTAGCAATGAAAAAGACGCCGATCGTGGCTGCAAAGACACCGTAGGAATCGCCCAACAGTGACACAGGTAAAAAAAAAAAAAAAAAAAACGGCAGTGGAATCCCGCTTTAAATAATTTTTTTCTTCAGTACAGTAACACACCACAATACTTTGCTCAGCCGGGATGTACCCTTGGTTTGACTTTTGCTAATACTGGCTGCCAATCAGAAGTTTAGGATGAAATCACAAAACATATCTGAGCAATGTGGCACATAAGGAGGTTGCCTAGTGCATCTCATTTAGCAGGGTATTAACCAGCATATTGGAGGTGTGGAGCAGTGGGGTGTATATAGGAATCCCTGGATCCCAGAGACATGAGATCAAAATGGAGGCCCCTGGTTCAACATAACGCTTACAGACAAATTACTTATGTGAAAGGTCTGAGCCATCTGGTGAGCTCTTTCCTCTTAATCTTTGAAGACACAGCACACAGAATTGCACAGTTTGAATTTGTTTGGAGCACAATTTGTCACTGGACTTGGTAAACAATGTAAACACATATAGTGATATTTTTTGGGGGAATGTTTATAGCGCTGCTCTGTTTCTTGCATTTTTTTGTTATTTTACTTGTTCTTATACATCATATGTATGATATTGTAAAATTATATTATTTATAGACTGTAAAATTATCATATTTATATTATTAAACATAAGTGTTGCCCAAAAATCAAGCGGTGAGAAAGCACAATTCGCACATCTCCTTAATGTTTGGCCATTTATCAGTTTCCAAACTCGCATGCAGAATGGAAATAATGCCCCTCCAAAAAGAGGTCTGCACAGCTTCCCCTCCTGAGTGGGATCTAATTGGAATCCTACTATAACTGAAAATGAAAGGGCTTGATGGTGCTGGATGTCCATCAGCAAGATAATGAGATGGGCTCCGACATGCTGCAGCTTCTAATTCACACAGTGTGCCATGGAAGCAACTTACAAGAGAGGAGACTGTTAACTGCGATTGATGGTAAGGTTGGAGTTCAGCTTTAATTCCTCATGGTCCCTCTAAACACATTGCCTAATAAAATATGGTTTCGGTATCAGATGATGATCACAAGATGTTGGCAACAGCACAAAATATACGGTACATGTCATTAGGGTAACTTTTTATTTCATGGCTAATGAAACTATGAACTTTAGATCACTTTGATTTCATGAACATGTTTTTATGAAGCAATCATGCCTTTGTTGATTTCAGCTTTCATATTTCTGTAGAAGCCCTTAATATTAAGTAAACAAGACTACACAGTAAGTGTATGTGCGCAGGAGATATGCAACATGATTCAGTTTTTCCTGGAATATGTTTTGCCCTAGTTATGAAATATACAGTGGGGGTCATTTACTATAGCTCTGAGAGCTAATTAGCGTCAAACTTAAAATGCATTTGTGGTAATTAGCGATAAGATTCTGCAATCACGGTAATTAGCGCTAAAATGGAATTCACTATAGCGCTGGTGCAAAAATACTCCCAAAGTCAAATTTACTATAGCTCCCAGAAAACTGATAGTGCCAAACCCTTACTTGTTAGGACCTTGAGAATTGCACATGGATATAATGTTTAGAGCATAATATGATCGCCTAAATGGTACTAAAATATGTGGTATATTTTTTAAAGATAATCTGCTTTTAAAGTGTTTGAAAATTTGATTTCTACACTGAAATATATCTTTAAAAGTCTGAGAAGAGATAAACTCCCCGTCTCTTTACAACTAGGTGCCAGCACAACTGAGCATGCTCAGACATGCAAACTACTCTCATTTTAACTCCCATGCCTTTTTTTTTTTTACCAAGAGTTATAGTAAATACCAAAATTAGCTCTGGGTTAAAGAGCTTTTTTGGGTTTGAAAATGAGAGTTATGTAGTCATTGATTCTAATGGTACAATTATAACTTCCCCTAAATAAATCCTTTTCATGTTGAGATTAAATTTATCTTTCTCTCAAAGAAATTGTCCTTGCAACAATGTTGCTTCTTCATCATCTATTTTGTTTTTAAGAATACTAGAATGTGTAATGTTTTCATGTTTTGGTAAAATATTTTATTCTCTGTCACTTTCACTTGTTGCTGTCTATCTCACAAAAATCTTTACCGAAACTCACACAGGTGTCTTCACAAACCACCATTGCTGATGATTTAAAATGAGGCACAATTTTGTGTGTTTTCTTATTATTTCCAAATGATCCTAATTTGAGCCCAGACAATGTGATATGTGTACCAACATCAGAAATAAAAAAGTAATTCCTAAAACTCAGAGGGTAACATCACTATTCTACACTCACACAACAAGAACCACCAAATATCACAGAATAAATCAAGAAGAATAACTCCTAACTAATTTTCCACTGCCTATATGTCCAAAGAAATGCAGTATTTCTGTGTATTTATGTATAGGAGGGTACCACACGTGGCAGCTAAGTGGCTAAACAGGTTAGCTCTTCTGCTTAGTAGGCCTGAGGGTCTGGGTTTGAATCCCAAACATGCCACTTCATATAGAGAAGTTGTTTTCCACGGGCAAGAAATATAATCGGCTTTAACATTTCCCCACCGGCACTAATTGCAGCCTCTTACCAAGCCAAAACCCACAAAATGACAGCCGTTTAGCTCTAAGAATGCTGACAGTAATCAGCCAAAACCAGCCTTGAAAAAAGATGGCATATGCCAGAAACAGGTTTTTCATAAGGCTCTCTGGCCTTCCACGGTACATCTGCATTGATTAACTTCTTGCACCCCTGGGACTTAGGACTGTTTTACACAACAGAGATGCAGCCCGAAAAACATGTGGCCGCACAGTGGCTAATGGGTTAGCACTTTTGCCTAGCAGCCCTGAGTTTCTGAGCCTGAATCCCAATCCTGCTACCTGGCTAGAGGTTTGTATGTTGTGGTGTTGAAGTTTCTTTTTCATCACTGTTAACATTTTTGAAGTTATACAAGTAAAAGGCTCAAAGATCTAAAACAGTATATATCCTATATGCATTTAGTTAATGTGCTGGATACGCATAGTATTATATGCACAATGAGTCACCAAGTCCACAATCTCTATGATTGTTTTGAAGGGAGTCCACAATAGTATTAATAATAATTTTAAATGGGCTGTCCCCATAATACTCTAGTCGAAGCCCTGGAAGCCAATTCATTTGCCGTGAACTGTCCAACGATAAACATGGTTATTAAACTATGGCAAACAATGAAAACCCTGTTGGGATACCAGGGGATATCAGAACTGGCACCCCTGTGGGACAATAGGAACCTGGCTGAACTAGCTAACGTAGATAGATCTAGGGAATGGGTGATCCAAGGGATTATTTGCGTGAGTCAATTCGTAGGTAACGCAATTAAATCATTCGCTGACCTAAAACAAGAATTTAATTTATCCAATAGATCTTTCTATAAATATTTACAGGTCAGACATGCAGTACAAACCCAATTTAAATCTCAAAGGGTGCAGTGGACTCGAATTTCGAACCTTATTCAAATAATATCCCTGGAACCATCTAAGGGATTAATATCTCAACTATATGTCAGACTTGGTGATTTAGCAATGGATCATGGCGGCCCGACTAAGAATAGAGCAAGTTGGGAGCAGGAAATAGGGCCATTGCTATTAATTTGTATAATATGTCGGATTGAGTGAAATAAGGTTATAATTGACTAAAATGTAAATATCTGTAAGGTAACGATTACCTCATTCTTTTTGTATTGGCTTATGTAACAATTGAATGTACCTTTTTGTAATAGATTTTTGCTTAAAAATAAAATAAAGATTATGTATAAAAAAAAAGAATAATTTTAAATGGTTATTTAAAAAGGGGAAGGGGGAGGGGAGGGAAGGATGGGGGTGATCCACTGTCAGGGCTGCCATCACAGAGGAACAGAGACCATGTTCCCAAAAACTGAAAAGATAAAAAGAGGGAGAACAGGCGTCTCTGGGTGCAGATTTTTAACACATTTTAATATGCAGTAAAAACTATATCATAGTGCACTCACATTTCTGGAGTTAAAAGAAGGCATTAACTAATTTCCCAAAATATGGTGCTGTCCTCGCTATAGTCGATCCCTAGTTTACTCCTGTCTTTGTGTGTCCTAAAATCTTCCTCATACACCGCTGGATGGTGTTCAGCCAGCTGCGGTGGGGTCTTTCCTCAACACGAGGCTTGAGGCGCACGGAAGTGTCCAGGCGGAGGGGGGATGAGGATCAAGCTTTATAAAAGGAGCGCGGCTATTTACGTTATCCCCAGCCTGCACGCTCATGAAATACGTCGCATTCCGGTGACGTCATCCCACTCCGCCTGGACACTTCCGTGTGCCTCAAGCCTCATGTTGAGGAAAGACTCCACCGCAGCCGGCCGAACACCATCCAGCAATGTATGAGGAAGATTTTAGGACACACACACACACAGACAGGAGTGAACTAGGGATCGACTATACCGAGAACAGACCCATATTTTGGGAAATTACTCAATGCCTTATTTTAACTCCAGAAATGTGACTACACTATGATATAATTTTTATTACATGGTGTTCATATAGGGGGTGGGATCTGTGGGCCCCCTTGTTAAAGGGGGCTTCCAGATTCCAATAAAACCCCCGCCCGCAGACCCTAACAACCAATAGCCAGGGTTGTCGGGAAAGAGGCTCTTGTCCCAATCAACATGGGGACAAGGTTTTTTGGGGGGACGCCAAAGCACCCTCCCGTTGTTGAGGGCATGTGTCCTGGTATGGTTCAGGAGGGGGGGCTCGTCCCCCCCCATCCTGACCTCCAGGCTACATGCACGGATAAGGGCCTGGTATGGATATTGGGGGGCTCCATGACAATATTTTTAAATGTTGGCGTGGAGTTCCCCTTAAAATACACACCAGATCTGAAGTGTCTGGTATGGACTTGGGGGGGGGGGGGGGGGGAGACGACGACCCTACACTGTTTTTTTCCTTGATTTTTCACCTATATTGCCAGGAGCAGGCAATACATTATGGCTGTGAGCAAGTTTGAATTACAGTGCCTTGCGAAAGTGTTCGGCCCCCTTGAACTTTTCAACCTTTTGCCACATTTAAGGCTTCAAACATAAAGATCTAACATTTTTATTTTTTGTGAAGAATCACCAACAAGTGGGACACAATTGTGAAGTGGAACGAAATCTATTGGATTTTTGAAACTTTTTTAACTAATAAAAAAATGAAAAGTGGGGCGTGCAAAATTATTCGGCCCCCTTGCGTTAATACTTTGTAGAGCCACCTTTTGCTGCGATTACAGTTGCAAGTCACTTGGGATATGTCTCTATCAGTTTTTCACATCGAGAGACTGAAATTCTTGGCCATTCTTCCTTGCAAAACAGCTCGAGCTCAGTGAGGTTGGATGGAGAGTGTTTGTGAACAGCAGTTTTCAGCTCTTTCCACAGATTCTCGATTGGATTCAGGTCTGGACTTTGACTTGGCCATTCTAACACCTGAATACGTTTAATTGTGAACCATTCCTTTGTAGATTTTGCTGTATGTTTGGGATCATTGTCTTGTTGGAAGATAAATCTCCGTCCCAGTTTCAGGTCTTTTGCAGACTCCAACAGGTTTTCATCCAGAATGGTCCTGTATTTGGCTGCATCCATCTTCCCCTCAATTTTAACCATCTTTCCTGTCCCTGCTGAAGAAAAGCAGACCCAAACCATGATGCTGCCACCACCATGTTTGACAGTGGGGATGGTGTGTTGAGGGTGATGAGCTGTGTTGCTTTTACGCCAAACATATCGTTTTGCATTGTGGGCAAAAAGTTCGATTTTGGTTTCATCTGACCAGAGCACCTTCTTCCACATGTTTGGTGTGTCTCCCAGGTGGCTTGTGGCAAACTTTAGAGGAGACTTTTTATGGATATCTTTGAGAAATGTCTTTCTTCTTGCCACTCTTCCATAAAGGCCAGATTTTTGCAGTGTACGACTGATTGTTGTCCTATGGACAGATTCTCCCACCTCAGCTATAGTTCTCTGCAGTTCATCCAGAGTGATCATGGGCCTCTTGGCTGCATCTCTGATCAGTCTTCTCCTTGTCTAAGCTGAAAGTTTAGAGGGACGGCCAGGTCTTGGTAGATTTGCAGTGGTCTGATACTCCTTCCATTTCAAAATGATCACTTGCACAGTGCTCCTTGGGATGTTTAAAGCTTGGGAAATCTTTTTGTATCCAAATCAGGCTTTAAACTTCTCTACAACAGTATTACGGACCTGCCTGGTGTGTTCCTTGGTCTTCATGATGCTCTCTGCACTTTCAACAGAACCCTGAGACTATCACAGAGCAGGTGCATTTATACAGAGACTTGATTACACACAGGGGGATTCTATTTATCACCATCAGTCATTTAGGAAAACATTGGATCATTCAGAGATCCTCGTTGAACTTCTGGAGTGAGTTTGCGGCACTGAAAGTAAAGGGGCCGAATAATTTTGCACGCACCACTTTTCAGTTTTTTATTTGCTAAAAAAGTTTAAAATATCCAATAGATTTCGTTCCACTTCACAATTGTGTCCCACTTGTTGGTGATTCTTCACAAAAAATTAAAATTTTATATCTTTATGTTTGAAGCCTGAAATGTGGCAAAAGGTTGAAAAGTTCAAGGGGGCCGAATACTTTCGCAAGGCACTGTACATTTTATCTTTTGCAAATGTAATTTTGCTGCAGCACATTGCACGGGGGCGCCACTTTACAGACAGACTAAGGAGACCCCCCAGGCACCATATTTAAAGGAATATTTTATAAAAAGGGAAGATCGGTGAAGGGGTGAGTTCTGGGCGGGAGGGGCAATGCAAGGCCCAATGAGTGGCTTTTAAAGCCTCATAAGTTGCAGGCTATGGTGAATGTCATATACAGGTGGTCATGGTAAAGTTAGTAGGGGGATGGGGAAGTGACTTATGTTGGATCAGGAACTGGGATGAAGGGGGGATATCTCTTTCTATTTTCCTCTTCTTTAATTGCCTGGATCCCCTTACATTTTTTATGACAAATAACTTATACACGTCTTCAATGAGCACTTTGGATTCTGCAGGTTTGAGCACCATTGACTTCAACTATTCCCACATATGCAGATTTGACAGGCATGCTCGCCGGCAATAGTGAGATTTTCCATTTGCATGTCTGCCCATTTGAAGTCTTAATTAGCTTAATTGGGGTCTATTTTCATGTGCCGTGGGGTCGCATATTGGCGCTATAGTAAATGACACCCAGTATGTCAAATGTGTAATTCAGAAAATTACACATCAAATTATTACACATCATAAAGTCAATGACAGTTGACTGCTTGGTAAGTTGACCAGCAAAATATTTCCACTCATGGACAGGTTTCACTTTGTGAAAAATCATGCTCGCATCCTCTGACAGTACACAGACAAGAACTTACCTTCCCAAGATAGTAGTAACAATTATGATTGCAAAATTCCAGCCAGCTTGAAGAGTTTTCTCCAGACCAAGCAGAGATGTATTAACTTAAGATAAGGTCACAGGCAAGGTATTAACTTGGCTACCCATTCATTTGATTGACATTGAGAAGGAATGCAATTGGTCCAGAGAAGCCACCCTATTTGCATGGTTTCTAATGATAGTCTCCCCCATTACATCCTTTCTTGTGAAGCAAGTGCACAACTTTGACCAACATTGCTATCCTCCTAATTATTTTGCAGGAGCAGATAGATGTGATTGGACATTCTCTGGGCACTAGGCTTTCACCTAGATTACTGTGGTGATGATCTGCTTTCGAAAATGCTAGGTCTTTTCCCTAGGTCTCTGTCCTGGAACAGGTATGTGACCAGTGAAGTCAGAATTCCTGATCTCCATATTTGTCCTAGGTCTGTGACTCCTGTAAAAAAATTATTATAGCGGATCAATCAGCATGGCAGCTGAGCAACCAACTTTTTTAGATTGAATGGTCTGCATATTTTTATTCCAACTGGTTCAAGGTAAATTCTTATATCATATGACTGTCATCTAACATCTGTGATTTTGTTAAGTGTATAATATAATCAGAGTACCTTGTTACAACTACAGACAGCAACAGTAAACCAAATACCGAAAGCAGTCTCCTTGTCATAATACAGATAAATCTCTGGGCCGTACTTTTAAGACAAGCCATTGTAAAATGACAGGAGAAAAAGATATTCCTCTGGCTGACTAATGCCTATGGGTAGGTTAAAGCAAAACAGTTATTACAAAAACAGCTTCCGATGCTGACCTCTCATGCAATACAGGGGGGAAGAGAGTGAGGACGTCACACAGTTGCCATGGCAGCGCATTTTGGAGGCATTACCTCCTTCCTCAGGTCATACCCTGGCCTGGGAAAGGAGGCCATGCCCCGAAACAAATTGTCATGGCAACTGTGTGACATCCTGACTCTCTTCCCCCTGTATCTTGCTCATGTGGGTTTGTGTCTCCTCAAAGAGCAGCGCTGGCTGGACTGGACGCAAGCGCATTTCGGATCTGCATGTCTAGCGTGGTGGTGGATAGCTTTGGATGTGCTGCCAGGATCTGGGCAGCTAGGTTGAATGTCCACGGCTCCCCCTTGTGGTTATAGGAGTATGGCCACAGTGGAATTCTTATGCTGTATCTATTTTCACACAATGCGAGTTTGACCATTGTAGTGTTTTTTAACTTTAGCATTTTAAAGCCGCGTTACACTAGGGCGCGCTGTGCGCTCTCTTCTTTAGTGTTTTGTGAAGATGTTAGCTGCCTGGCTGTCATCCTGATCTTCTTGCTTTTATATTTTGACCCAGAATAAGTATTCAGATAAAGACTACCAACCTTACTATGACTTTTCATATCTGTATTTATTCTGGGTCAGTGACTTGAGAATTAAAGAGAGGTCAGTATAACAGCCAGTCAACTTGGTATTTCAAAAGGGGATCAGAAATGGCCACCTACAAATGAGTATTAGACATGTGTACACTGAAATATTTTGTTTCGGAATTTCGTTTTCGTCCGAAAAATACATTTATTTAGTTACTCCCGAATTTCGTTTTTATTTTGTTTCGTTAAAAAATGCATTCGTCCGAAAATCCGCAACAATTAAGGTCGAATCTGTCATTAAAGGCTTATGGTGTCTGTCGAATGTTCTAAGAAGATTCGAGGGAGCAGCTAAACTGTAGGACACCGAAATCGTACATTTCCAGTTGAATGTTCTACCTACAAGCTATAGTAGAATTCTAATGTTGTATGACACTAGTAATAATTATATTTATGATCACTAGTCAACCAACATTAGAATTCTTCTATAGCCTATGGGCAGAGCATTTGACCATAAATGTCCGCTCGTGGCGACTGTTTCGTCAAATCTTCAGGTCGAATAATCTTGGACTAATAGAGTTAGGTTAGGCACATTCAACCTTTTTTGCTATTGTCTCTATAATGTTGAATTTTTTCTCTCTATGTCGAATCTTTTCTCTATGTAGAATAATCTTGGACTAATAGAGCTAAGGTTAGGCACTATGATTACAAGTTCGATGGACACAGAATGCTACTGTCAGCGGCATGTCGAATCTCCTATTTATAATGAACTGTTGTCACAACGAAAACGAAAAGAAAGAATTTGTTTATGTCAGATCTTTCAGTTTTCGGGTTCTGCACGTTCGTTATCGTTTGTTAAAATAACGAAAATACCCGAAATTCGGACGAAAATTAATGCACATGTCTAATGAGTATGAATACATGCAGCAATTCAATAATCCACAGAAGTAGATTATACTTAATCTGTCAGTGTGTTAATTTATTAAAGACAAACAAGCTGTTCACTTTACAAGGGAATTTTCCCTTAGCCTATTAAATGTGGTGACAATTCACTTTGTAAGAATACCCAATCAAGTGCATAGAAAATATAAAAAAATTTTTTTTGCTTGCACGGGATTGGATGAGGAAGGTAGTACAGCTTCATCTCATTCACTAGGCGAAGGGAAAATCCCCATTGAATATTTAAATAACATATTTGCTTTAGTAAATTAAACCCTATGGCTCTTAGTTAAACATGGACTTAAATATACATATTACCCAATTAACTTGCTTCTCGCCCTGGTTCCACTGTAGGCAATGGAGGGCAAAGTTGGGAACTCCTCAAAGCATTGTCTTCCATTGGTTGCAGATATCTTTAATTAATCTGCCATTTTGAGGGTGTGCAGGGCCACTTCTGCCCTGTGCTGTATCTTGTCTGGGTTACTGCAGAGAAGCCCTCCTTCTACCAGCTTGTAGCCAGAAAAGTAAATTTAAGATGCACTATGGACTAGAAGTGACATTTTGGACTTCTGAGCCGCCTAAATCTTGACAACTAAAAGGACGGATGGCCTTGAAAGGGGCAAATATGTTTAGAAATATTTTTATTTAATGTAGGTATAGTTTCCCTTTGTTGTTAAACATGAATGTAAAGAAATATAGTAAATTGCAGTGTTCCAGCTAGCTCAACAGTGTTTCAGCTAGCTCCTAGCCTCACATGACAGATTTACATGTTATCAACATATTAGCCATGAGAAGTCACATTGGAGCGGCATGTAAGATTTGATATAGTTCACAACATAAAACACTATTCCAGTGTAATGAATACATTTAACAAAGTTAACCTAAAAAAAAAAAAAAAAAAAAAAAAAAACACAACTTCTAAAAATGTTGTTTCATCAAAATAAATCTTTATTTTTCTGTACACATTACAAACAACACTTTGACAGTTTTATCTGCATCCTGTCACATTGTCAGCTTTCACTTGGCTACTAGTCCAAATAAGCAACAAAATTTTCCAGTGACATTAAACCAGTGATTCCCAAAGTGTGTGGCACTTTCCCCCTTGGGGGTGGGGGGAGGGGGGGCACAAAGGTGCTGCAGGAGAGAAGGTGCATATTAGATGGTTGCTGCATATACCTGCCTAGCAGTGCCATCATTGTTAAAATGACCAAGGAGGCAAGGATTTCTTTAAGAACCAATTGAGTGTTCCATAGTGATCTATTGAACATGGTGCTCACGCAAGTATTTGGCAATAATAATGGGCATCGGGACCCTATAAAATATAAGTGTGTCACTGAAAGACTCTGGAGATGCGGTACGTATTGGGACAGGAGCCAATGTTGGTTAGGAACATACTAGGATTTTGAGTTTTATGAAAACCCAAGGCTGCACCCTGATTCCTTTCGCTATGGTCTATAGATTCTCCTAGATTGTAAGCTCTAACTAGCAGGGCCATCTGATTCCCCCTGTCTTGAATTGTATTGTATTGTAATGTCTACCCTAATGTTGTAAAGCACTGCGTAAACTGTCGGTGCTATATAAATCCTGTACAATAATAATAATAATAATAATAAATTCAGTTGATGGTCATGTTATTTTAGTTTACAAATGAACTCCAGGCAAATTACAAGACTTTCATTTCAGTGAGGCTCCCCCCCAAACCACAAGGGTTGCTTGTTTTTGTCAAGGGGAATGTTAAAAAGCATTCCTTATATACCCAATTCCCTACTTCCCTGGCAGCCAGTGCTTTCTTTTTCCCACCAACACTCCAGGGCCTTTGTGTTCATATTTACAATGCAGGACTGCTGGTCACGCATTGTACTAAGAGATCTGAAGAGAACTGGGTTCAGGGGACCAGTCATATGAAATAAGAAGTAAAACAGTTTTTTAATCATAGCCTAAGAATTGGTCTCATTTTGTTTTTAAACTCGGTCATATGCGACTGATCCAAAAATGTAGAAGAGGTAGGGGAGAGTAACTGCTTCAGAAAGGTGTATGATGGAAAAAGTTTATGAAGGAATGCATTAAACCAACCTCAACCTCACCGCGTTCCCTCCCCAAGCATAGTACTGATATGTTTCATGAATAAGACTGATAGGGTGTCCTCCAGGAGAGAAATTATGGAGTGGGAGAAATCCCAAAAAAATTCAACAAATTTACTGAAAAAAACAGGGAGAGAAAAATAGTTAGTGTGTCTTTAACAACAGGTTTTAAAAAATGCTATACTGGCATAATGTAGTCAAAATGTTTTTGTTATAGATAAAAAAATGTAAATCATGCCTCACGTTTTAGCAGCTAAACTTGTTTAGTTGTAAGCATAACACGTGTCATTTTTGTGTAATGGACCTGTAAAGGCAGTGGTTAAAGCATCACAGTTTCAGTATTTTCATCCAGAGGAAATAATATGTATATCCGATAAAAAAAAAAAAAAAAAAAAAAAAAATGATTAGAGTTTTAGCAGACCATTTGCGATTTTGTCATAAATGTCTTTGGTCATTGGCACATATGACCGTTTAGAATCGTCCAAGAAATAAAGTGGATCTGATATTGCTGATGGGTCAAATCCTTGTTCCACAAGACGAAATTTCTGTTGTTTAAATGTACCAGTTACTTCCATGTTTTCCTTCAAACAAAAATAAAATAAAATGATTAGGGTACTCTTATTGCTGCATAATCATAATGGAATCATACATTTTTGCTCTACAGCTTTAGTTCCATTACTTACCTATAATGATTAGCAGATGATCAAAGCTCGCCACAGCGCCTAGAGGCGATTCAGTTCGCATTGTGCGCTATACAAGTATTTCATTCATTCATTCATGAAGTACATCCAATGATGTGCAGGCTGCTGTAGAGATCTTCACTGCAGGGCTGCCTTGTTCTCTTCCTGCTGAACTTCTGGTGCTTTGGAGGGTTAATATCTTTAGGGCTCTTGGCTCAGCTGTACTAAAGATGTTCTGATGGAGACATGCTGCCCCCCCCCCCCTGCAACTGAGAAAAGTTTGCTTATGCATTACACTTTCTGTAACATGATCTGTGGATGGGTTAGATACTTTTGTGACTTAGCAGACCCTGATCCATTCACAAATCCTGTTACAGGCAGTGTAAATTGGTGAAAGAACATTTCTCAGTGGAAGAGGAGGTAGGATGGGGCATGTCCATGTCAGATCATCTTTAGAACAGCTGAGCCTAGAGACCCAAACCTGTTTATCCCCACAGCACCAGGAGTTCAGCTGCAGATGTAAAGAGTATATGGCAGCCCTGCAATTTCTACAGAATCCAGCAGCCTGCATATCCTGAGACATACTTTAATACAGGTAAGTAATGTAAATGTAGGACCCTCCTATATAGGTGCTAGGATTAGGTAGATTTAGTTCTGGCTTACTGTGTCTAGTGGAGCTATATTTTTGTAAGGTAAATTGAATTGTGCTCATTGTAATCAGGGCAGCCGTATATGATTCATGTAAGGGCTGGGCTCTCAGCCCTTCTTTCTCTGTGCTCAGCTGTCGATTAATTGCCAGTACTCATCATTCTACAGTGGCTCACCTGTTGATCATCTCCTGCTCATCAGTCAAGCCCACAGCCAGCCCCATCTGGCTATTTACACTGCCTGGTTCATTTCATCAATTGTCTTCTCCTTGGTCAACATATCTAGAAACTATCTGCTGGGTTCCTGTTGATGACTTGTCTGGCTGACATCCCTTCTGGTTCCTGATCTTGTTTGCTGCCTCTGACTATGCTGAACTTTTTCTTCAGGAAGCGAGTGAAATTCTCTAGAATTGTCACCAGAGCAATTGTCCTCTTGAAAAGATTTTCCTTCTATTTTCTCTTAAGTAAAAAAGATTTTCTATTTTCTATTGCAGTTACAATTTTTTGATTTCCCTTTACATAATCCTGTTACAATGGTCAGCAAATATCCTATCTGGGGACACAGACAACAAAAAAAAGAAAAAACACAGCAAGGGTTCTTACTCTTCCCTACTCAGTGCTAAAGCAAAATAAAATGTTTTGGCTTTAGATACACTTTAATGTATAATTACATCCTCTTATGAAACATTTTGTAGTAAAACAGTATGTTAAAATAACATCTATCTTTTTTGTTATTCATTTTTAGGATGTACACTTAGTGCAATATAAATGATTGCTCTGTGCATGGGGCTGTGGCTTTTGGACTGGCTTCAAGCAGAGCCGTTAATCTATTGGCACGCCATCCGTCAACACATCAGCTTTCATTAAATAAGGAGCATGCATTCTAGGATATTTGCACTTAGGTAGACCATGCATTAACTAATTTTCTTTCCTTCAACCATAAGTTGAAGGGAAGAAAATTGCTAGATTCCCCCATCAACACAGTCAGTGTTGATGGGGATATCCTTCCCACAGCACTATTGTTTTCTGACAACAGGTTTCCCAGCCCTCTAAATACAATGATCACTGCTTGCGGTTATAACTTCAAGCAGTGATCACATGAAAAAAAATTAGACAGGCTGGTTGTACTGAAGTCAATCAATGGATTGCTGAACCGGCCCAATTTCATCCTTCGATGGCCAGCTTTAGTGCTCTTTCCAGTGTAAGCCCTCTCTGTAACTTTCTATGTTAGGAGGAAAATGGCAACACATTAAAGCAGTAGTAACTGCTTCTAGTTAGAAAAAAAACCTCACCTGTAAGGCAATTTCATAATGTGCTAGTATACTAGCAAATTATGAAATGCTTACCTTGAAACAAACCCTTTCCAGCGGTGTGCTGTCACTGCTGACATCTCCCCCCCCCGGTCTTTCTTTGGGGTTCACGACCGTATGCCAGACTTTCAGAGCGCATGCGCTGGTGATGTCACCAGCTGCATCCAGGGTGAATATCTCCTAAATGGTGCACGTTTAGGAGATATTCATTTTCCCTACAGGTAAGTCTTATCATAGGTTTACCGGTAAGTAAAAATCACAAAGCGGGGTTTACTACCACTTTACCATTTTCAATCTAAGGCTAGGTTCACCCATGTACAGCTGCGGTTTGCAGTCTGGAGTCCGGTGCGGTTTTGTTCACCGGTTCAGGTGCAAATTTTTACTTGAATTTGCAACTGAACTAGACCTAAAATCGCATAGTAATTTTTTTCTAAAACAGTAAATCAACCCCATTGTTTAAAAAGTGCAATGGTCCCAGGTCAGAGAAACTAAGTAATTTCATACATTTTGAGCATAAACAGAAAATACTTGAAAATTTTTACCTGCAGTCTTAGAAATCGTGGAAAAGCATATGCAGGTAGATAAGCTGTACAGTGCTCAAAGATGCTTTTTAAATTTAAAGACTGACCAGGCTTTAGAATAATGGATGCCATGCCCACTTTGCCTTCATGTCCTAAAACAAAAACGCAAAACACATAGGTCAAGTATTTTTACCCCATAAATGTAGGATTTGTATCTCAGATCAGCAAGGCAGAGCTGTATAATTTATTTACACTAATACTCTAATATTAATTTGCATTCACCTTGAAATGTAATGCTTATTTTATGCATGAATGGCATGGAGAAAATGTGCTAGACTATCTTTACAGTAGACACAGCAACCAATTGTAGAATAAAAGAAATAAAAAATACTGTACAATACAAATTTGATATAATACATTATAAATCACTTCCTTAGATTCTTCTGTGCAAACATGACTGTAGACAGAGTGAGTGAGAATGAGTGAAAGCTGGTTAGCTTGGTATCCCATGGAGGCAAGAGGTTAATGAGCTTTCAGAATTTCTATGACACTTTATCAAGCCATGTTCCCTAGGATACTTCTGACAGCTTCAGAGGTTTCTTCTGCTTGTTAATTTATAATCAACATTCTATGTCTGATACATACTCTACTAGACACTTTTTTATTTAAAGCTGAATTCTAAGCAGATATAAAAAGACCAAATTAAAGCAGCTCTGTAATTATTAATCCATTAACCCCTTCCCCATCAGTCCTTAAACTGCAGTCATCTAAACGCACACTGCTGTTTGTTTTCTTTAGAGGGTAGCCACAGTGATTAGAAAATGCCTCTTCTCTTCCAACTTGCTGTAGAAAACAAACCTGTCTCTCGGCAGGGAAGCAGTGGACTCTATGCAGAGGCCCAACACGCCAACTGCCAAGTCAGAGCTTGAGCCAACAAATCAGCAGTGAGCATAAGCTTTGCTGAATGCAGATTTATAGGTCTGACTCAGGAGGGGCATGTCAGACCTCTGCAGAGGGACCACTGCTTCCACACAGAAAGCAACTGCAGATGCTTTCTAACAATGACAAATTGGAGGACTTTAAAAAAAATGTTTTTGTTTTGCCGAATCTGGAATATATTTAGAAATATTTAACTGAAAATTGAGCTTTACATTTTTTATGCCATGAAGGTACATTATAGAAATGTTGAGAACCATGATGCCATAATGATAAAATGAAAAGGATCTCTCCCTCTCTATATCTATAAAATAAAAAACTCCAAATCTGCTTGGAAAGGGGGTGGTGGTTGTTTAAACAGAAATAACCCTGTTTTGGAAAAAAAAAAAAAAGAAGTTCTCCATCTAATGTCATCAGTGGCAACCATTACCTGAAACACTCACTCCATAGACATTAGCTTCCTGTATGAAGTCCAGCATCCCAATAATATCAGAGACCTCAGTAGTAGCAACATTTTCTCCTTTCCACCTAGAAACAGAAAAACAGTTTTTTCCCATAAGAGATTACAAGACAATAACTATAGTGTCTTACACAGAAAGGTATACAGCAGTGGCCTCCAAACTGTGGCCGGGGGACAGAGGTGGCCATTTGCTTGCCTCTATCTGGCCCTTGGGGCACTACTCCTCCAATCAACACCTATGATCGAACACCATTCCTCTCAGTGACAGCACCAACGGAGCATTATTCCTCCCACTGATACCAAGGGGCACAATTTCTCCGATTGAAATCAATGATGGGAAACTATTTCTGCTACTGATACCAACAAGGGCAACTGTTTCTCCCAATAAAACTAATGATGGAGCATTGCTTACATAGAGTTTTATTTCTGTTCTTCTTAAGAATTATGTATAAATGTTCTTTCCATTGCTTGTAAAATATACATACTGATAAACAAAATCGCATTCTTTACACCTGACCAAGGTTATAATATGGTGCTAAACAAAAATGACCACCACCCCAATTTATAATGCGGGGACACCTTCAGTTGCCATTGTACTTTGCGCGGCTTCTGATGCGTCTCTGTGCCTTTAAAATGTCACTAAACCCACATCATAAAAAACTATCAAATGGTGTATTACATTCTGTTCATACCCACTCAGTCACTACGAGATTCATTTTCTGTATTCTGCAAAAAAAAAAAAAAAATGGTTGATTCTGCTGCTCTCCATCTCAAACTTCAGCTAGGGAATTTGCTGCTGTGGTGGCTATTCTGCACATGTTCAGTTTTCAGCGAGTTTCTATACTGAAAATGTCCTCCCTATCACATTTGAGCAGCCCATGTGACTATAGAGTCACACATGTCAGCATATACACAATGGTAAATGACAGCCCACTTCCTCCCTCCTCCTCGCTCACTAACCAGCTAAACATAATGGGGGCAGGATATTACATGTAGATTAATTGAGGCTTCACTTTCTTCTAATTCTAATGCCCCATACACAGGGTCGGAAATTCCGACCGAAAAGGTCCGATTGGATTATATTGTCGGAAAATCCGATCGTGTGTGGGCTCGGACTTTTTGCGTCGGTAATTCCGATGGAAATTTTTTTAGAGCAGGCTCTCAAAATTTCCGACAACAAAATCCGATCTGACTTTTTCTGATCGGTTGTAGACAATTCCAATCGGACAAAGTGCCACACATGCTCAGATCAAAGTACGAGAGCAAAGCTATTGGCTGCTAGCCTGAATGTAGTCCCGTCATAATGAATGAACGTCATCACGCTCCAAACGATCGTATTTTCCGACAACTTTGTCTGACCGTGTGTATGCAACACCAGTTTCCGACAAAATCAGTTGGAAAAAATCTGACGGATTTTGTGGTCGGAATGTCCGACCGTGTGTACGGGGGCTAAGACACAGGCTGGATGGGCGTGACACAGCCTGTCACTGGCAGAAACCCATCCACGTGACACTGACAGATGGCACTGATGACACGTGACACTGACAGATGGCACTTATACGTGCCACTGGGGAAAGATGGCAGGGACAGGTGGCACGGACAGGTGGCACTGGGGACAGATGGCACGGACAGATGACACTGGGGACAGATGGCACGGACAGATGACACTGGGGACAGGGGACACTGACAGATGGCACTGTGGGCACTTTATTTTCGCTTTTTTTCCCCTAACACTCAAGCTGCAACCGTTCGCTCTCCCTCACACGCTGTCTCTGTGTGAGGAGGGAGAGTCGGCAATGAGAGATGATCTCATAGGTTTACATATGAGATCATCTTTCATTGGACACTCAGATCAAGTGCTAAATGGCCAATCACAGCGGCTGTGTCCAAGGGACACAGCCAACACAGAATTTCCACGATGCACACCTGCGGCGGTGCGCACAGGGGAAATAAAACAATTGGCATCTGTGCTGTAGCCGTCTTTCGGCTATAGCGCGGATGCCTAGTGGTTAAGGAGGAATGGGCAGCCTCCAGACATATTTGACCTTAATTTATCCATTGCTATATATGCTCCAACATTATTCAACATCCAATATCCCAATTTCATTTGTGCCCATTCATACCTGAGCATACCTGTGTCGACTGAAGCCTGTAGCTCAAAAAAAAAGTACCTGTGCTTGATTTGAGTTACAAGCTTCAAGCATGTTTTGGCCCCAGTGGACTTCCAGGCCACAATAACATGTGAAAAAATGTATAAGCGTAAAAAAAATTCCCCTAGCAACTAGCTTACCATTGGCTAAAAATTAATCAAAAAATGCTCAAGCAAAAAGGTCTGCAAAGACACTCAAGAACTACTGTACAAACACAAAAAAAAAAAAAAAGGCCTGTAAAAATGACCAAAAGATGCTCAGTTCAAATGTAAATGTAGCCTAAGGCTATCACATTATAAAAATACAGACCTTTTATAGGATCATGGAACAGGAACCCTCAAAGGTCTTTGAACTAAAACTGAAAACGACTTGATATCTCTGTTGTATCAGTTAGCGTGTTATTTGTGTTTTGACAAACAATCTTCTTGTGATGACACTGAGTCATAGAGGCACAACGTGCCAAGTTGCATAATGTTCTGCTGAATTATCATTTCTCTTTCCCTTTATAACCTACACATTTACATTGTTCCTCTAACTCAGTAGACTAAACGTTATGCTGTGTATGGGTATTATTGTTTTTAGTTTCTTTCAATAATATGTCCAGATATAGTTATACCTTAACGTGTACCTAAATGCAAAACACTTTAATTATGTTTTCACGCATTTGTTATTTTGTGAAGTCAAAACTATTTATTTTTTTATATTTTCTTTCCTTGTGAGCTTACCAGCAAGGTATATCCACAGGAAAACTGTATTTAAAAATTAGAATGTGTGTATGTGTTGCTTTTAAAATGCAGTGCTCTAACACCCATACTCACAGTACACCCAGTGTACACCCAGGGGCATTCCTGAGATTGCTGTATACACTGTCGGACCCCAGTGTCCCTGGGGCCAGCCTGGGCTCCCCCGTATTCTCAGAAGCATCAGAGGACTTCTCAGCCCTCCCAGAACCAGCTCACCCACATCCCAACCTGCCCCCCAACTATGCCACAGGCGGACCACAGGCAAGGAGGAGAGCTTCCCCCACAGCACCACCCTCTCCTAAGCAACAGAGGACCTCCCGATCCAGGGACCCCCACCACCCCTATCCACAGGTAGCCTCATCTTCCTCTTATGCACAGATGGCGGGCCCCCCACCGCCTTGTGTGCCTCGGGGACACGCACAGAAGGACCCTCCATTCGTACAAACTCCACTTTGGTCAGAAGCCTGGGACCAGCTACCCCTGCACTTGGAAGTGGGAACCCTTCGTCCAATGTCTCCACACTTATCACCTCACCCATCTCTTTTTGAACAACAGAGGGGAATTGCACCAGCCCAATCTCTGCCATAGTGGCATTCCATTCTGCAAGCGATGCCTACCAAAGATGACTTTAAACAGCTCGTGGAAGATGTGAAATCCACCTCCCGCTCGGAAATTTAGGCCCTCCAGTCGGGCCTCAAACACCTAGCAGATAGAGTTGAGATGGCAGAGGAGGAGATTCAAGAAGTCAAGTTGACGGTTCACATGACCCAACTTCAGAGCGCAGACCACCGTTCCCTATTGAGGGACATGCAAAGACATGTCGAAGACCTGGACAATAGGGGGCGCAGGAACAACATCAGGGTGCGGGGGCTCCCGGAACCAGAGGGCCCCGAGGATGCAGACCCTGTTCAACTTGATTGGCAACCCCCCCCACTAAGTCCATTGAAATGGACAGAGTACACCGAGCCCTACGACCTAAGGGAGCCACGTCGAGGCCTAGAGATATCATCTGCAGAATGAACTCGTTCCCCCTAAAGGAGGATATTATGAGACAAGCCCGCTTAGCCCGTCAAGTAACTATGAATGGGGCTCAGATTCAACTATACCCAGATGTCTCCTGGATCACCCTGCAAAAACGCAGGCTCCTTCAGCCACTACTGCATATACTGCAAGAGGAGAACATCATCTACCGCTGGGGTTTCCCATTCTGCCTTACGGCCAAGCATCAAGGCAAGACGGCCATTCTGCGATACCCTGAGGACTTGTCTTCATTCTGCAACAATTCGTGCACCTCAGCTTCCCGAATGAGATCTGGTGGCCACACCACCCCCACCATCCTTGATGTGGCAGAGGGTTCCCTCGACAAAGCGCCCCAGAGCCCCAGGTGGACCTGGAATGGCAAACAGACACAACAATGGGCGAACCACTTGAACATAACTAACCAGAGACTGAGCTCACTCATCACCCAGCTATATCCAGCTTCTTAAAGACTGACCCTGTTTCCATTTTTGCCCTAATTGCATCATCCCTCCCCTCCAATGCCCCAGTTTTATATAACGCTAGCATAACGGGCAAGTCTCGGATGAGACTTCATAGAGAGACCTCCTATTCCTTTCCCTCCACCCCCCTCCCCGGTGGCTTGATCTCACCTTCTTTATGTTTTTGAGTTCACCAACTGATTTTGGATTCCCCTGCATCCCCTCAACTCCTCTTCGGAGAATTGGGTTGGGGGTACTCATGGGAAGCCGTGTGGACCTAGGCCAATTCGTCTCTAAAGGTCGTCTGCAGTTATATGTGAATTTCTCCATTGCCTTCTTAACCTGTTGTCTTCTAGCTCACCCTCCACTCTACTACCTCTCAGATTGTCATCTGGCCTTGCGGATAGGCTCCACGACCTGCCTGGGGACCCTCCCCTGACCACCGGCGCCAGAACAAGGGCTTCAGCATATAAATGTACCTCTCCTTGCCTATATACCTCCTCATGGCTAAGATCCTGTCCCTAAATGTCCACGGCTTGAACTGTAACAGAAAACGACATTTGGCACTAAGGGAGTTTAGACAGTCGGGGGCGGATGTTGTTATGGTTCAGGAAACACATTTTGACAGGGGGAGGGGGGGCTCCTTTGCGTTTGCATCCAAATATTACCCCCAAACTTACCTCGCCTCGGGGACTCACAAAAAAGTGGGAGTAGCCATACTTATAAAAACAGGGATCCCCCCCTTTACATGCTCAGACCACTATAGAGACTCCCACGGCCATTTTGTGATCCTCAGGGGCTTAAGGGGCACACAAGAGGTTACATTTTGTACGACATACACCCCAAACGTCAGACAGATCAGATCTCTATCAGGGGTGTTCGCTCATCTCTTCAAACGTGAACACGGGCAGTTGATAATGGGGGGGGGGGGGGGACTTTAACCCAACTCAGTCGGCTACCTCGGATCAGCATTTGGTGGACACCAGGGCATCATCGGCTCGCACAATCAGAGACTCAAAGCTGTTTCGACAGCTGACTAGACGCCATGCCCTTTTTGATGCCTGGAGGGTCCTTCATCCTGACAACCGACAGTACACCTTTTACTCTTCCCCCCCATCGGTCACACACCTGGATAGACTACTTTTTTGTCAACAACCCAGCCCTACGATTGACCCATGCGGCGCAAATACTCCCGATATCCTGGTCGGATCATGCCCCCATATTGTTAACAATGGACCTGACCACTCCCCACCGCAGACCTTACAACTGGCGCCTTAACACATTCCTCCTCTAGCACCTACCCTCAAAGATAGAACTAAACACCACCATGAACCAATACTTTGCGGAAAACGACAATCCTGACACGACCCTCCCACACTGTGGGAAGCTCATAAGGCGGTAATGAGGGGTAAATGTCTCACCTTGGCCACAGCCATGGAAAGGAAACCCATACTCCCTGAAACAGCAAACAGAGAGGGAACTTAAAACTTTGGAAAACCGCCTACAAAACTCCCCCTCCCTGGCCCTTCTTAAGAAAATCTCCACCCTTCGCGCAACACTGGGCAACTTGGCCATCGGGCGAGTGGAGAAAGCCTTGATTAAATTAAAACAAACATACTATGACAAAGGCAATAAAGGCACACTCCCTCTTGGCCAAGAAGCGCAGAGACAATGCCCACATAGCAACGCCACACCAGATCAGAGGCCCATCGGGATCCATGGTATCCCATCCGGATGAAATAGCCGGCTCATTCGTGGAGTTCTATAAAGATCTCTACAATAAACCGGATATCCCTCATAACCCCACATCCCCTGCACTCTCCCACCGAATGCAATAATATCTAGAGAAGAGCGGGGTGGCCCAGCTTGAACCCGAAGACTTAGCTTCTTTAAATGCAGGGATTACGGTGGAAGAATTGGAGCGCACTATCAAATCCCTCCCAGCCCGTAAGGCCCCGGGACTGGACGGCTTACCCTATGAATATTACAGGGCATTTTGCTCTCGTCTACTTCCATATATGTGCAAGCTGTTTAACACCTTTCTGCATGACACCCCCATTCCATCGGACATGCAGCATTCTTTCATTACGGTTATTTTCAAACAGGACAAGGACCCTTCCCTATGCGCTAATTATAGGCCAATAGCTCTAACTGGTGTTATAATTAACAATAAAAATCTATTGCAACTAAAGATCTTTACCAAACTATTTTCCCTCCATCTGAACATGGTCCTCCCTTCGCTTATCCACAAAGACCAGGTGGGCTTTGTCCCTCTTTGCCAGGCGGGAGACAACACCAGAAAAATAATAGATCTGGTGGAGATGATGAACAGGGAAGACATGCACTTCCTGCTTCTTAGCTTGGATGCCGAAAAGGCATTTGATCGCCTTGGGTGGCCCTTCCTGTTCGCCGCACTGCATCATGTTGGGCTTCGGGGTCCATTCTTGCGAGCAGTCCAACACTTATACTCCACCCCCTGCTCCCAAGTATAAACTCCTTTCGCGATCTCCCCACAGTTCTCAGTGACCAATGGCACTAGACAAGGGTGCCCACTGTCCCCCTTGCTTTTTGCACTCTGTGTAGAGCCCTTGGCCACCAGGATTTGCGGAGACCCGAACATAAAGAGCATCTCGGTTAGAGGAAGGGAGTTTAAAATCTCTATGTTTGCGGATGATATAATCCTCACACTGACCCAACCTAGAATCTCCCAAACCAAATTTGCATGCGGAACTTGACAAATATGGGGCACTCTCCGGATACAAAATTAACACATCAAAATCAGAGGCCCTCCCGGTAAACTTACCGGATGCAGAGATAGCTCACTTGACGGCTACCTTCCCATACAGCTGGAAGCGAAAAGCACTAAAATATTTAGGGATTTATCTTACCCCGAAATTCCAAACTTTGTTCCAAGAAAACTTTCCCCCCCATATCGTTCCATCAGAGCCCTCTTACTACAATGGAAAAAACACCACATTTCCCTACTGGGGCGGATAGCATCTTTAAAGAGGACAATACTCCCGAAATTATTGTACCTGTTGCAAACCCTTCCAATCCCAATACCCTATGGACACCTAAAAAAGCTCCCAACGGATTTACTCCAATACACCTAGAATTGTAAGAGACATAGAATCCCACGATCGGTACTGATGGCAGCATGTTCGGACGGAGGCCTGGCATATTCTAACCTTATTAAATTCTATCAGGCGGCTCAACTTAAAGCGATAGCCTCCTGGTTCACTCAATACTCATGTGACAAGTGGACGGAAATAGAAAAAAAATTGGCTTGCCCCAGGACATCCGAACAACTTACTATGGAATGCAAACGCAGAGGTAGAGCCTGACCGTATCCTGGGCCCTATGACCCTTCTTAGGCGACTATAGTGCAAGCTCTCCCAAAAGCATAAATTGACCTCAAATAGATCGCTCCTGATTTATATGTAACCCCAAGGTGACAGATAGTCTCACCCACCGAATGTCTTCGTCGTGGTCTACGCAAAACCTTTTCCACTTTGGGAACCTAGTAGACCCAAATTGTTGTCATTTGCCGAACTACAGACCAAATATGATTTACAATGCCAGGAATTCTACGGGTATCTCCAGATTCGCCACTATGCCTTGTCCATTGCACCCAACCTGCAATTCTCCCCTCCGACCTCCTTTGAGAGCTTGGTTTTAGCAGGTTCTGCTCAGAATGGATCTATATCTGATATATATAAAATATTAAACACACACCCCTCGGAGCCTGACTGCAAGCACGCATACATGGTTAAATGGGAGAAGATTCTTGGCGAGGAGATCAACGCGGAACAATGGCAAAAAATCTGGTCACAGGCAGCGAAGGGCTCGCTTTGTACCCTATACAAAGAAAACATGTACAAAGTCCTGTAGTTTTGGTATATGACCCCAGATGTGCTGCATGCCATCTACCCAACTAGCTCAGATCGTTGCTGGCAGTGTCTGGGGGACAGGGGCACCCTCCTTCACATATACTGGAACTGCCTGTTGATTGTTCCCTATTGGACCTCGGTCCAACAATTACTGTCCCGTCTCGTCGGGGGGCCAATTCCTTTCACCCCAAAGTTTTTTGTGCTGGGCTGGGCCCCACTTAAAATCCCTGTACCCCATAAGAAACTGGTACGTCATGTCCTCACAGCGGCTCGCTGTCTGGTGGCATTAAATTGGAAAAGGCGCTCACCTCCCCTCCCAGAGGCCCTGCACGCCAGGATTAAGGACATGGAGTTGATGGAAAAAATGACTGCCAGAATACAGGATAGATTGGAAGCTCATAATAAGGTCTGGGAGTTGTGGCACCTTCGGGAGGATCCTCCATAAACAGGTAGGCTGAACCAGTATGACAATCCCTCATCTTCTTCTTCCCCCCCCTCTTTCTTCCTTCTTCTAATGTTAAGGGTTCTTTAGGGATCCTTCTGATCACTAGAGTAAGTTAATTTGCACTGTTGATAACTAATTAGATGTAAAAATAATGTAGAGACAGCTCTGCGACACTTTCACATTTCTGTAATGCACTGCATCAATCTTTGTCATAGTGTACAAAAATAAAAATTGCTATTGGGGGGAAAAAAAATGCAGTGCTCTATAAAACTAAGCACCATATTCTTCATTTTTGTAAGAATAGGTAAATAACTTAGACTGAATCGTAAAAAAGTTGACTTTTGGTATGCAAAAAAAAAAAAAAAAGAAGTATAGATCATATATGCTAGTAGAAAAATACAATTGAAAAATCACACAAGTATACAAGTATACAATAATTTGGGTCAAGTATAAAAATGGATGAAATCTGAATAGGTGTACGTGCATGCCTTTTTCTGCCCTTTTAATTAAGTATCTTGTTTCTGACTGCACTAAAAACAGTGGCTAGAAGTATCCTCACTGGATTGCTTCAACAATGTGATATGAAATATAAAATATATCAAGGCTGCCATTGCCACATCCCTCTGAAAATGCATTTTGCCTGGTTACCATGCCAAATCTCTTACTTCCGATTTTCACACTTGTTTTTGGTTAGTAAAAGACGGAGTTCTGACTTCACTTGTTGCATGCTTACTCTGGGTAAAAGAATCTCGAAGTATTAAATCAACTGGCAACAAAAAGGTACTAGCATTTTTAGAATTTTTTTTTCCATTTTGCTTGCATGTATGGAACATTCTGTAAACTGTGTCCAGGGCACCCAATGGCTCCCACTGTTTGCTCTGAGCCTATGATTAGGGAGAGAGCCACTGCTCTCGTGCACACCGCTGGATCGAGATCGGGCTCAGGTAATTATAGGATGTATACTCCTGTTTTTTTTGTTTTTTTTTTAACTTAATACAGAAAATGCATTAACGTTAAAAACCTTGAGCCTTTACAACTGTTTTAAATTGGAAGGCAAGTCAAAACCTAAGCTTAAATTCTAAGCCTATTCTATCTAACCTGTAAAAGGAAAGTGGTCTATACTTACCTACTGTGAAGCTGCTTTTGTCCAGATTGGGTCCCATTGCCAGCTTTAGTGTAGAGAAGGGACAGCCGACAATGAATGCCCCATAATAAGCCTATGGGTGACATCACCGTGCAGGCTCTGCAGCCATCGTCTGTGATCTCTCCTCTTCACAGAAGCCAGCACTGGAGAGATCATGTGACCAGACCAAAATGACTTCAGAATAAGTCTAGGCATCTTTCCTCTTACAGGGTAGGTAGAATATGCTTAGAATAGGGGTGGGGTAGATTCAAGCTTAGTAAAGTTTGGTACACATGGACTGAATATCGGATGGTTCAACAGAAACCGGCTAACATTCGGCCAGTGTGTACAAAAGCTGGCCTAACATCCGGCTTCTTTTGAATGGGCATGCTAAAAAAACAGCCAATGGCTATAAGCTCTGACCAATGTGTTCTGGCAGGGGGGACGGTCCACCCGTCAGAACACAATATCACGAGGATATTGCTGTACTGATATCACATAGTACAGCGAGCTCCTTCGTTTTTTTGGGGACTGAACAAAAAGAAAAAAAACATTTCCTGTGTAGCAGGCATTAGGCTTTGACTTGCCTTCCACCTCAATTTAGAGAATGCAGGGAGTGACTGCAATCCATTTTCCATAAAGTAAGAGCAGGTAAGAGCCTGCAAGTAACTTTGCTAAAGCCTTGCAATGTACATAATTGATGTGAAATCATTTTATGTGGAATCATGGGGCCGTCTCACTTGAGCTGGGTTCAGAAATAGATTCATTTTTTTTTCTGTATGCTGCCTTTTAGAACAAGTTCCCTAACCATTGTCTGCTAAATGTATAAGAGGGCGAATGGAATTTTGGAGTATTGTAAACACAGCAGACTGGTTTCCAAAAGCATCCCTGATTTGCATTAAAAAAAAAAAAAAACATTGTTCGTTGAAAAATCTGCATTAAAAAAAAAAATATATATATGGCATTTAATTTGTAACTGAAAAGCCAACATATTGAAAATAGACGAATATATTACCTGAAAGTATCTCCAATTCTGTCTCTGAAGTACAAAAAATTATCATGATCCTGCATCATTAAGTCACCGGTATTAAAATAGACATCTCCTTTTTTGAACACGTCACACATTAACTTCTTTGTTGTGTGTTTTTTATTTCCAGCATAACCAAAAAAAGGGTTGGTATGATTCACTTTAGATAGAAGCAGTCCAGTTTCACCTGTTATATGGAAAGTAGATAGAAAAACAGGTCAATGGTAATGAATGTACAGCAGTAATAGTTTGAATGTACTTGCAAGAGTAGTGAGCAAATGACCAATGATCGCCATAAATTTATTTTTTCTTGGCAGACCAACTTTACAGTTGACCCAACTTTAAAATTCACAATAAAACATGAATCAACGGGGACAAACGGCAAAGCAAAAAATATTTTGCAGCACAATATATTACAAAGGTTCCAGTTCCCATTTAAAATTTAACACTGTTGACTATTCAATGCTGCTAGCCATACACAATATACGTATAAAGGCCGTGCTCCTATCAATCATAATAAATACAATGAATGAGGATATAAAAAGTGTAAGCCTGGCCTTGATATACTGAAATGCATTTTCAGTAGAGATTAGCATTCCATCCTCTGTCTGTGAGCAGTCAAGTGAAGATGACCCATACAAGACCTGGATTCAAGCAGAACAATTTGCTCTTCTTTAGTTGGAGCCTCAACTAGCATGTTAGTGCTTTGTGTGTGAAATATGCTTTGTACTCAAATCTCATAACCACAGATTTATAAATCATCATCATCATGGACTACTCCTTTTTACTATTTACATCAGTCTCTGCATTAAATAGGACTACATCTAAATACTGTATGTACATGGTAACATCTCTGCCTTCATGTTAGAAAGCTGCTGCAAATATGACTCTGACCAATCAAGATGTTGTTGGACATATGCATACCTCCCAAATTTGAGACGGGAACAAGGGGTACCCATTAGCAACAGTATGTAGGCATACATGTAGATTAAGTTCAACCCACAAGTGTTTTTTTTACCACTATGATTCCGTTTATACTGGATTTTTAAATATACAAATGCAGCAATTTAGAAATTGGATGAAAGGTTTAGCATTAAGAAACTTTTTGAAATAAAAAAGTGCATTTTATATACAACTAAAATTAGGGACAAATGAGGAGGAAAACAAAAAAAGGGACAGTCCTTCAAAATCAGGGAAAGTTGGGAGCTATGCACACGGCTGAGCAATTCTTGCTTTAATGGAAAAAAAAACAAAAAACAACGCAGAGATTGGAAATACAGTTATGATGGTATTTACCCTAGAATATTACATTAGCCAAGAACACCATCACTGAGTGGCAGAACTAGTAATCACACTATACAGTATGTAATGAGAATGGTTGTTGCACCTATATCTGTATAACAGCATGGTAATACCCATTTAGCAACCATTTCTTTTCTTCTTTTAATGCACTTCAAAACTTTGGTTCTGATAGTGGTTGCAATGTACAGTATAATAGTGTCCCTACTGTCTGTAGTAAAAAGAAACAGTGATAGGGGGTGCTAGATGGTGAACCCACTGTGTGAATGGGCTGGTGGTTAAACTAAATATAACAATTAAGACCACATATAAAACATAGAAGATAAGTGGTTGAATAATTTTGAAACAAAGTCACAAGTGTCTTTAAAAGTCCAAAAATCCCCAGTAAAAAAAAATAACTTCAATTAGCCAATAACCTGCAATATAAATCCTCCACCACTTGACAATGGATTCAAAAACACACCCAAATGTGCTTGAATAGAAAGGCCTGCTCACCAGATAGCCATGACCTCTTTAAATTAAAAAGAAGGTCTGGAAGTGCTTGGCTGAGAAATCCTGTGGTTTGTTTAAAATAGGGATGAATCAGGAGGCTTGTTTAGCTGCATCCACCTCTCCACCATGGTGACCCATTGGGAATGAATGACAGGAAGGGAACCAAATCACGTAATACTGCTTAATTAAAAAAGAGGTACATACATAAAATGCCTGCTTACATTTTCCAGTGCCTTGTCCCAGCACTAGTGACGTGATCGGAAAGCGCCTCTGGATAGTATGGTACAGTAGGAGAGAACATCATTCCACACTTCTTCACAATATCTTGTGTTTTTAACACTTGTGTACTCTACCCTTATCTGCATGGAGTATTTTAGGTGTTTGGCAAATGTGTTGCTTATTTGGGCAAGACAATGTTCAAGTTTATCTGGAATTTAATCTTTGCTTTGTAATCATCAATAATTATTTTTTCTGAAGTCTTACTTTACAGCACCACATAGATCAGAGTGATTCAAGTCCAGGGGCTGTCGGGCTCTGCTGTTGCTACTTTTGGCAAAAGATTCTGTAATGCAATTGGTACACTTCATTTTTTTTCTGTTTCAATATGTTTATTGAGTTTTTTGAGGTAAACAAGAGAAATATAACAAGCTCGTTGACTGCCCACGCAGGGGCTAAAAACATGTAAAGATTATCAATGATCAATATCTTTCACAATCATCCTATAACATAGTGAGAATAGGGGATGGTATCAAAAAATGACTACTGCATAAAGTGCCCCGTCCCCAAATTTGTCGCTGAAGGGGAGGGTCTTCTAGAGCAACCCCCCTCCATAGGAGGCAATTGTCACAGATCCGCTGCGGAGCTGACCTGCGTCTCACCTTTACTGGTGTTCAGCTCTGTGCACTCTGCAGCTATGAGTGTCGCCGCTCTTCACCTGTTGCCAAGCCAGCCCCCAGACATGTAGGGGGACCTCGCAAGGGGGGGTACTGTCACAGATCAGCTGTGGAGCTGACCTGTGTCTCACCTTTACTGCTGTAGATTGGCTGGCACCTGTTCCACTAGCTGGTGTTCAGCTCTGTGCACTCTGCAGCTATGAGTGTCGCCGCTCTTCACCTGTTGCCTAATATATGGTTCCTTCCTGCTACTTCTCCAGCCCCTCATGTGCTTCTCTATTTAAATCCATTTCAAACCAGCTACTGGTTGCTTGAGCAACATTTGTTTCTGAGCTCCCTTCGTGTAACCTGTTTTACCTCTTGTAAACTGAATCCTTGTTTACCGACCCGACTTGTTCCGATTACGTTGTCTGCAGCCCGCCCTGACCTTGGCTCACTATCCGGCTCTCCTTTGCTTCATCCATCCATCCTTGTCTAACAGTGTCTTCTGGTACTTCCCTAGCGAGCAGGGTGAACATGGGGGTCGTGACCTGGGGCCAGCACGCAGCTAAGCCCAAACCCTTGTGAGGGGGTCCCTGGCAGAATACCAGCTGGCCCTTAGGCGCCACGCCCTGGGGGATCCTGTGTCACCTGCTCACCTGTGGGCTCATTGTAAGTAGTACCATGACAGTTTGCTCAAGCCATGAGCGCCTCTGGGAATTGGCCACTGACCGAGGATCAAATGCAACATCTAGTTCAGAGACTTAACTCCCAGCAAGCAAATCAAGAGCAAATAATGCTGGTTCTTCAGGATCTGGCCTCCCATCTGGATCGTCTGCAACTCGCTGCAACATCAGCTCCTCCTGTTCCTGCTTCAGTTACTCCCATCTTCCCTGCTACACCTAGCAATCCCTGCCTGCATCTGTCATCACCACCTCATTTTTCTGGCGACCCTAAGGCTTGTTGGGGCTTCATTAATCAGTGTTCCGTCCACTTTGAGCTTTCCAGCCACCATTTCCAACTGATTGCACCAAAGTCGCATATCTCCTCTCCGATGATGCTCCAGCTTGGGCCTCTCCACTCTGTGAATCACATGATTCTACCATCTCCGAACTCCAGTTCTTTTTTGATGCAATCCTGGAAAACATTTGATGAGCTCGGCAGAGTGTCTTCAGCTGCTGGGGCCCTCCATCTTCGTCAGCAAGGAATGACAGTCGGCCAATACACAGTTCAATTCCGTATGCTGGCCGCTGAACTCAAATGGAATAATGAGGCCCTTACTGCTACCTTCTGGCAAGGCTTATCTGACCGTGTCAAAGATGAACTCACTGGACGCACCATTCCTACCACATTGGATGACTTAATCGCATTGAGCATTCAAATAGACATTCACTTCCAGGAGCGGGCCCTGGAGAAATCCAGATCCAGTCATTCCCCTGCTGGCCGTCCAGCACAGCTAGTCCAAAGACCTGTGCAATCCTCTCAGTCTTCAACCTCGCACGCGTTGGAAGAACCTATGCAGCTTGAGCGAACCTGCCTCACTCCAGAGGAACGTGTCCGACGCATGGGATTGGGCTTGTGCCTTTACTGTGGCAATAAAGGACATCTTTTGAACTCCTGTCCAGTCCGTCCAGGAAACTCCAGGGTCTAGGTCACTCGGAGGGAGATGATCTAGACCGATCCATCCATTTTGTCCACTTCCCTCATTTCACCCTTCCTGTGGCTATCTACTGGGCTCAAAATGCCTATCAACTCTCTGCATACATGGACTTTGGTGCTGCCAGGAATTTCATTGAACATTCTTTAGCTTCTGAGTTGGGCATTGCCTTTGTTGCCTTGGCTATACCCCTCTCCGTGACCGCAGTAGATGGCTCCTTCTTGCTTATGAGTCCCATCCAGTTTAAAACCCCTCCTATTGAGTTACGCATTGGGGTTTTGCATGGCGAGGAGATCTCTTTCCTACTTTGCCTAAATCCTCCAGTCCCATCATCCTGGGCCTTCCATGGTTGCAGAAACACTCCCTGCATCTTGACTGGAATTCTGGACAAGTATTGGTTTGGGGTCCTCCATGTCAGCAACAATGTATTTCCAAGGTGCTACCTCCTCCTTCCATTCCTCTTGCTGAGACCTCCACGACTCCCATGTTGTCTGCCCAATATCAGTCCTTCTGAGATGTTTTCTGCAAAAAAAGTCCACTGATCGCCTTCCTCCTCACAGAGACTTTGACTGCTCCATTGATTTTTTACCTGGGACCTCTCCTCCCCAAGGCCAAGTCTACCCTCCATCTATCCCCGAGACACAAGCCATGTCTGAATACATTCGGGAAAACCTGCAAAAGGGTTTCAACTAACTCACCTGCCGGAGCCAGGTTCTTCTTTGTAGCGAAAAAAGATGGTTCATCCATGCATCGACTACAGGGGTCTTAACGCCATTACCGTAAAGAACCGATACCCTCTTCCTTTAATTTCAGAACTCTTTGACAGACTGCAAGATTCTTATGTTTTTACTAAACTGGAGCTTAGAGGGGCCTACAATTTAATAAGAATCAAAGGAGGAGACGAATGGATGACCACCTTTAACACCAGGGACGGACATTATGAGTATCTTGTGATGCCCTTTGGCTTATGCAATGCCCCAGCAGTCTTCCAAAATTTTGTTAATGAGATCTTTTGCGACCTTCTGTATGTCTGTTATTGTAGATCTAGTGGACATTCTTATTTTCTCACCAGACTTGCTTACCCATCATCTTTATGTGAAAGCTGTGCTACAGCATCTACGAGACAATTGTCTATATGCAAAATTTGAGAAATGTCTATTTGAACAAACACAAGTTTTTCATCACAAGGCCTCCTCATGGACCCAGCCAAACTTTGGGCCATCTCCGAGTGGCCACAGCCCTCTGGTCTTAAAGCCCCCCAATGCTTTTTGGGCTACACCATTTACTATCGCCAATTCATTCATAACTACTCCACCTTGGTGGACCCTATTACATCTCTCACCTGCAAAGGTGTCAATGCTTGACTCTGGTCCCCTGAAGCCATTGATGCTTTCCTCAAACTCAAGGCAGCCTTCCTCTCCGCCCCAATTCTTCTACGTACAGACATTACTAAACCCTTTTCTTTGGAGGTAAATGCCTCTTCAGTAGGAATCGGTGCTGTCCTACTCCAAGCTCTGCAGAACAAGTCTCAGCCTTGCAGATTCTTTTCTGAGAAGTTTTCTGATGCAGAGAACTATACCATTGGGGACCGTGAGCTACTATTAAACTAGCTCTTCAAGAGTGGTGACATCTTGTAGAGGGTTCTCCCCATTGTATTACCATCTATACTGATCATAAAAATCTGCAGTATTTACAATCCGTGAAACGCTTGAACCCACGTCAAGTTCGCTGGGCCCTCTTTTTTGCCCTCTTCAATTTTAACATTACTTTTAGTCCAGGTGCCAAAAACCTTTGAACCGATGCCTTGTCCGGGTCCTATGATGTCAATGATCCTGAGAATCACCTAGATCCTGGTCCCGTCATCCCTCCGCATTGTATTCTAGCCATTAGTCAGCTCTAGTCTACGCAGCCTCCTCCAGGTAAAACTTTAGCAGTTTCCGCACTTCGTCCCAAACTCCCTGCTTGGGCACATGACTCCAAGTTCCCTGGACATCCTGACATACCTCGTACTTGTGATCTTCTTCAGCGTCATCATCGGTGGCCTTCTCTTCATAAAGGATGTCAAGGAATATGTTCAAGCTTGTACGGTTTGTGTACTATCCAAATCTTCCACGTCTTCCCCTGCTGGGTTGCTTTTGCCCTTACCAGTGCCCGATATACCTTGGCGTTGTATTTCCATGGATTTTATCTCAGATCTGCCTCCCTCAACAGGTTCTACAGTCATCTGGGTAGTGGTGGATTGGTTCTCCAAAATGTGTCACTTGATTCCCCTCCCAGGCTTACCTCTGCTCCCAGTCTTGCCACAACTTTCATTAAGGAGATATTTCGTCTTCATGGGATGCCTTCACATATCATCTCTGACAGAGGAGTTCAATTTACTGCTCGGTTTTGGAGAGCCTTGGCCAGTTCCTTTGGGATTAAATTGGATTTTTCATCTGCCTTTCATCCCCAGTCCAATGGGCAAACAGAACGTGTCAATCAAAATGTAGAACATTTTCTCCGTGCCTTCATCTCAGCCCACCAAGATGACTTGGTGGACCCTTTGCCCTAGTTTGCCTTAAACCATCAATCCAATGCCAGTTCTGGAAAATCTCCTTTCTTCACTGTTTACAGGCAGCATCCATCTGTTCCCTTTCCTGTTCCCATTTCTCCTCTTGTACCCGCAGCAGCTGAGACCCAAAGATCCTTCAACTCAATCCAGAAAGAAGTCTCTGGGAATCTTCATATAGCTGCTTCCAGGCATAAAACGGCAGCAGATCGTCATCTCCGTCCAACTCCTAAGTTCCTGCCTGGCGATGGAGTTTGGCTCTCTACCAAGCACATCCGACTCCGGGTGCCCTCAATGAAATTTGCCCCTCGCTTCATTGGTCCATTTCCTATTCTCCATCAGATCAATCCAGTTGCTTTCAAGCTCCGTCTGCCCTCTCATCTCTGGATACCCAATGCCTTCCATGTCTCCCTGCTCAGGCCACTGGTCCTCAATCGCTTCTCTCACCCTTCTTCTCACTCCGCTCCTGTGGCTAATACCTAGGATCAGTATGAGATTAAAGAAATATTGGACTCCAAGTACTCCTGGGGGAGGCTACTCTATCTCATTGATTGGATGGGCTATGGTCCGGAGGAGAGGTCTTGGGTTCCTGCCACCGATGTCTCAGCCCCATGTTTGGTGACCAGATTCCATCAGAAATTTCCCTCCAAGCCAGCCCCCAGACATGTAGGGGGACCTCGCAAGGGGGGGTACTGTCACAGATCAGCTGCGGAGCTGACCTGTGTCTCACCTTTACTGCTGTAGGTTGGCTGGCACCTGTTCCACTAGCTGGTGTTCAGCTCTGTGCACTCTGCAGCTATGGGTGTTGCCGCCCTTCACTTGTTGCCCGATATAGGATTCCTTCCTGCTACTTCCTGTCCAGCTCCTCATGTGCTTCTCTATTTAAATCCTTTTCAAACCAGCTACTGGTTGCTTGAGCAACATTTGTTTCTGAGCCCCCTTTGTGTAACCTGTTTTACCTGACCTCTCGTGAACTGAGCTCTTGTGTACCGACCTTGCTTATTCTGATTACGTTGTCTGCAGCCCACCCTGACATTGGCTCATTATCCGTCTCTCCTTTGCTTCATCCATCCCTCCCTCGAACAGTGTCTTCTGGTACTTCCCTAGCGAGCAGGGTGAACCCGGGGGTCGTGACCTGGGGTCAGCACTCAGCTAAGCCCAAACCCTCATGAGGGGGTCCCTGGCAGAATCCCGGCTGGCCCTTAGACTCCACGCCCTGGGGGATCCCATGTCACCTGCTCGCCTGTGGGCTCACTGTAAGTAGTACCGTGACAGCAACCGTAGGAGTCAGAATAGTGAGAAACCAGAAAAAAAGCGAGAAGAGCAAAAAGGCAGAGAGAAGGGGGTCATAGATAGGAGAGGGGGAAAGGGAACGCGAGATCTCAGACGCGGGCGCCTCACAGAAGGGAGTCAGACCAGGCCCAAACAGGATGCTTCAAGTGTGGGAAACTCATAGGAGATCCATGGTTCCCAGATTTTGAGAAATTTGACGTGTGAATTATTCACAATGCTGGACATTCATTCCTGAAGTAACATAGCAGTGATTCATGTCCTCCCCCCTTGGAAAGCTACTCGCTGGGTCTTCCAGGCTTAAGCTATAGTTTGTTTAGCTGCTATAAAAAGAGGTAAATGGCCAGCTTCTGCGGAGGAGCGAACAAACCAGGTATTGGACAATGTAATAGGGCTAACTTAGCATCCCTTCATCCTGTTAGATGGAAAAGTGTCTGCAGTAAGCCAAAAACCCTAGACCAAAACCCCACCAGTCTTGGGCAGGACCACCAGGTGTGTATGACATCACCCCGCTGTCCACAGTTGCGAAAGCATCTATCAGTACTTCCCAGGAAGGCCTGAGCTGTGTGGGCCGGGACCCAGTACCATCGGAATAGGACCTTATATGCTGCTTCTAGGGTGTTTGTATTAAATGAGCATTTGGCTACCATTTTTCAGGCCTTACTCCAGTCTTCCAGGTCTATGGGTGCCTGGAGGCCCCTTTCCCATTGGGCCATATAAGAGAGAGGGGTGCTGATGACAGATGTCCATTCAAGGATGCATAGATAGCCGAGATGAGGACGGGAGACCCAGGGGCATGCTGACATGCGTGTTCAAAAAAAGTCTTTTGAAAAGGTTAAGTGGACGTGCGGTGCAAGGCAGTAATCCAGTGTTTCAATTGAAGGAAGTGACAATGCTCTCTAGCCGGTTTATCATGCGTTTCTTGGATGGTCTCCCAGGAGAGAAAGGAGCGGGAGGAAAGAACGTTTTGAACCCATGGGTAGCCATGCGAGAGCCACCAAGAGAGTGCCTGAGGTTCCTCAAGGCCTGGGGGAAAAGAGGATTGTGAGTGATGGGGAGTAGAGGTAAAAAGGAGGACATCAAATTATCAGAGAAGCAAACTGAGTCCAAAATCTGCAGACCATGCAGCAGCACAGGGCTCAAAGAGGGGGGCGCAATTTATGAGGGAGCCAGAGCAGAGCTTGGAGCGAGGACAAGTCGCAGTTGGGCAATTCAAGTAACACCCACAGAGGAACATCTGTGGTCGCGTGGAGTATGGTCAACGGGGAAATCTGCACCGCTGTATACTACTTGGAGACATTGGGGACCCCCAGGCCTCCTTGTAGTATATGGGTATAAAGAGTAGATCTAGGGACTCTAGAACGTTTAGGCGCCCAGATAAATTGGAGGATCCTGTTCTGGAAAAGTCGAACAAATAAAGCGGGCACTCTAACTGGCAGAGTGTGAAAGTAATAAAGAACTTTGGACAGGATCGTCATTTTAGCTGCTCAGATCCATCTTATCCACGAAAGGGTGGGAAGTTGCCATGAATGCATAGGGGTGGTCAAGGTACGCAACAAGGGGCAGTAGTTGGTGGAGAACAAAGAGGAGTAGGAAGGTGTTAGTTTGATGCCTAAATATAGTGAGATGCCCAATGATACGGGAAATTTTCTCGAAGACCCTGCACCATATCCGTAGGGAGGTTGACGTTCAGCGCGGTAGTCTTGGAAGAGTTCATTTGAAGGCCGGGGATGGCTGAAAATTGGTCTAACACAAGTTGCAGGTTGGGAAGAGAGATGAGTGGGTTTGACAGAATCAAAAGCGCATCGTCTGCAAAAAAAATTGGCCTTATACTGGGTTCCAGCATAAGGGACTCCTGAAATGTCAATGTTAGCCCTGATCGTTGCCACCAATAGCTCCAGCACCAAGATTAAAAGAGCTGGGGACAGCCCTACCTAGTACCCCGAAATATAGGAAATGAGTCGGATAAGAAACCTGCATATTTTACGGATGCTGACGGTGAGGAATAGAGGGCTTGGATCCACGATAGGAAGTGTGTCCCAAATCCTCACTGGGTCAGGACATATTGGAGGTAGTCCCAAGAAAGCAAATCGAACGCTCTGTAAATATCCAAAAGAAGGGGAAATTTGTAAGGACTTTAAATGAGACATGCAATAAACATGCCTCCATCCCTGAATGCGGAAATTATACTGGGGTTTTGGGACTTTAAATGAGGCCATGGACAGCGTGAAGGTAACCAAGTCAAAATACATGTTTAATGGATCAAACAAAGTACACGTCAAGAATACATCAGAGTATAGCAAACCTGGTGCCACTTATGTAGACAAATGTTTGCATGTACAGTTGATCTTATGAGACCACTAAGTGGCACCAGGTTTGCTATACTCTGATGTATTCTTGATGCTTGTATTGTACACGCACATACTTATGTGTTTGTGAACAGTGAATGATGTTCACTATAGTGTCTTTCTCTATGTGGTCTGTGACATTGACATGTACTTTGTTTGATCCGTTAAACATGTATTTTGACTTAGTTACCTTCACGCTGTCCATGGCCTCATTTAAAGTCCCAAATCCCCCAGTATAATTTCAACAGAGAAATGAGCTGAAAAGATTGCGGATCAGTGGCCTGCTCAGATGACTAGGGGATCATAGAAATGTGAGCCTTAAGTGAGTCTGGTGAGGGTCGTGCGCCATCATGCCATGATTTGAAATAAATAAAGTCAGGTAGAGTGTGAGTAAAAGGTGCAAATGTTTTGTAATACAGACGGGTGAAGCCATCCGGGCCGGCTTAAGAGATTTGAGAGCTTAAGTGACCTGTTCAGAGATAGGTGCGTTCAGGGTGTCTTGGGTCATCGAGGACAGCAAAGGAAGGCCAAGCATTTGAAAAAAGCTCTCAGCCTTGTCCATTTCAAAAGCAGCGAGTCTGCTGTATAGAGATGACAGAAAGGAAGCAAAACCAGAGACTATGTTGGACGGGTCCGAGGTGAGATGCACTTCATTTTATTAAAATTCATGGGTCAATTTTTATGTCACTGCCATGCCGATCTTCAGAGTCGTAATAGTTTCAGGATTCTAGTGTCTGTCAGGAAGCGTCAGGTATGAATACAGCTCAAATGTTTTCTCTTTTTGACAGTGTTATCACTTGACTGCACTTAAGTTGATACAGTTCATCTGTGATTTTATTTTTGCTAGTGCCTGGCCTTCTTGTGGGATACTACATCTATTACATGTGAATGCCACTGCATTTCCTTGTTGGGGAGCTTTTCCACTGGCAACAGGTGACATTCAATAGGAACAATTAGTACAAATGTAACATGTTTCCTTCTGGTTGCTGGCTGAGATTGAGGACAGTGTATACAACTAGGGATGAGCTTCGAGTTCAAGTCAAACTCATGTTCGACTCGAACATTGCCTGTTCGCCTGTTCAGCGAACAGTGAACAATTTGGGCTGTTCGCAGCAAATTCGAAAAGCCGGAACACCCTATACAAGTCTATGGGAGAAATCTAAAGTGCTCATTTTAAAGGGTAATATGCAGGTTACTGTCCTAAAAAGTGTTTGGGGACCTGGGTCCTGCCCCAGGGGACATGGATCAATGCAAAAAAAAAAGTTTTAAAAAAAACGGCAGTTTTTTCAGGAGCAGTGATTTTAATAAAAATCCATACCAGACCCTTTATCCGAGCACGCAACCTGGCAGGCCGCAGGAAAAGAGGGGGGGACGAGAGAGCGGCCCCCCTCCCTCCTGAACCGTACCAGGCCACATACCCTCAACATTGGGAGGATGCTTTGGGGGTCTGTGACCCCTCAAAGCACCTTGTCCCCATGTTGATGAGGACAAGGGCCTCATCCTCACAACCCTGGCCGGTGGTTGTGAGGGTCTGCGGGCGGGGGGCTTATCAGAATCTGGAAGCCCCCTTTAACAAGGGGACCCCCAGATCCCGCCCCCCCTGTTTGAAATGGTAAGGGGGTACAAAAGTACCCCTACCATTTCACAAAGAGAACGTGTCAAAATGGTTAAATAAGACAAACACACTTTTGAAAAATTCCTTTATTAAAAATAAAAAAAAAGATTCCAGTGGTGCTAATCCACTCTTCCTATCCAGCGACGGATCTCCGGGGTCCAGCGATGGATGATCATATCCAGCGACGGGGGATCTCACAGTCCAGCGCTGTCCATACATCCTTCTTCTGTCTCCACTGCGGATATCCCAGCGCTGACGTTTCTTATATTAGGAGGGCGGGGCCACCCGTCACCTGACCCCGCCCCTCTGACGCTAGAGAGGGAAGCCAGGGGTTCCCCAGTGATGTGTGGGTGACCCCGCCCCCTCTGATGTAACGCAGGTTTCCGTTACATCAGAGGGGGCGGGGTCACCCACACGTCACTGGGGAACCCCTGGCTCCCTTCACCAGCGTCAGAGGGGGCGGGGGTCAGGTGACGAGTGGCCCCACCCTCCTAATATAAGAAACGTCAGCGCTGGGATCTCCGCAGTGTCTCCGCACTGGAGACAGAAGACGGATGTATGGACAGCGCTGGACTGAGAGATCCCCCGTCGCTGGATATGATCATCCATCGCTGGACCCCGGAGATTCGTCGCTGGATAGCAAGAGTGGATTAGCACCGCTGGAATCTTTTTTTTCTTTTTAATAAAGGAATTTTTCAAAAGTGTGTTTGTCTTATTTAACCATTTTGACACTTTCTTTGTGAATGGTAGGGGTACTTTTGTACCCCCTTACCATTTCAAACAGGGGGGCGGGATCTGGGGGACCCCTTGTTAAAGGGGGCTTCCAGATTCTGATAAGCCCCCTGCCCGCAGACCCTCACAACCACCGGCCAGGGTTGTGAGGATGAGGCCCTTGTCCTCATCAACATGGGGACAAGGTGCTTTGAGGGGTCACAGACCCCCAAAGCATCCTCCCAATGTTGAGGGTATGTGGCCTGGTACGGTTCAGGAGGGAGGGGGGGGGGCGCTCTCTCGTCCCCCCCTCTTTTCCTGCGGCCTGCCAGGTTGCGTGCTTGGATAAAGGGTCTGGTGTGGATTTTTAGGGGGACCCCACGTCAATTTTTTTAAAAAATTTGATGCGAGGTTCCCCTTAAAATCCATATCAGGACCTGAAGGGTCTGGTATGGATATTTAGGGGGACCCCCACGTCAATTTTTTTTTTAATTTGACACGGGGTTCCCCTTAATATCCATGTCAGACCTGAAGGGCCTGGTAATTGAATTTAGGGGAACCCCCACGCTTTTTTTTATCAATGAAAGAATTGTCGGCTAATACAGAGAACACTCATTGAGTGTTCTCTGTATTACGGGGAGCCGACAATTTAGCCGCAAGTGATTTTAAAAGACTTTTTTTCCTGCACAAATGACACTTTGTGCAGGGACAGTTCTAAGCACCAGAAACATGCGCCCCTTCACAGGCATACTATAGATACCCCCCAGCTACGAAATTTAAAGGAATATTACACTTTTATTGTTTCACTTTAATCATTATTAAAATCACTGCTCCTGAAAAAACGGCCGTTTTTAAAACTTTTTTTTGCATTGATCCATGTCCCCTGGGGCAGGACCCAGGTCCCCAAACACTTTTTAGGACAGTAACTTGCATATTACCCTTTAAAATGAGCACTTTAGATTGTGAACGTTCGAGTCCCATAGACTTTAATAGGGTTCTAAAGTTCACACGAAGTTTAGGTCTGTTCGCAGGTTCTGGTGCGAACCGAACAGGGGGGTGTTCGGCTCATCCCTATATACAACCTTCCCCTATTCCATCTGGAAACCATATACTGGCATAAACTGTTTTCTGTCTTGCTTTGATCCAGGTGAGTTCAATAAAAAAAAGGTTTATATTTTATATGGTCATATGATTTGTAGCCCCAGATAAAAAAAAT